>NC_140066.1:9601289-10046388 GCF_963513975.1 Fringilla coelebs
TTTTTTAAAACAACTTAGGATTGTGAGTGATTAAGGCTGTGCAATATCCCAGAATTTAAACCTTTTCTAGTTTCCTTAATTAATACTAAAAAGAGCCATAAGCAGCTAAAATAGAAATTCAATGGTACAGAAATTCTGCAGAATAAATGTACTTCTGTTTTCTCAACAAAATGTAACTCCATTAGTGAAGACTGGCTCTTGGAATTGTAGTTTGGCATGATTAAAAATGTGATTAAGCATTTCTGGTAATTTTGAATAGTGCATGGTTCTACAGAACTACACATTAATCACAATGGCATCAAAATACTGTTTTAAGGCACTAGGTGGAACTGAATCAGCTTTGACTTTTTTTTTTCTTTTTCCCCTTCACCACTAGTTCTGAGGTAGAATTAACTGCAAACCATCTCAATTATTCAAATAACATAACTGCTTTTCTGAACACTGCATATTTGATCTCTCTTCTTTGTAAGTTCTTCAATAATTATGTTTTCTTTTGCCCTTCAACACAGAATGAGCTGCACTTTCTCACCCTCTGCTTTTTTCACCTGCCTTTCATAGCAAATCAATGACACAGAAGTATTTTTCACACCCTTGTTAGCATTCTGCAGGAATGCCTGACTTTGTTGCCTCCTTTGGGACTATTTTACTTGTACATGCTGAGTATTATTTCAATGTCAGTGTGGCTCAGACTCAGATGGAGCACACAGCAAAGGAAAACACTCCTCTGCCATCTACAAAAGCAGTCAAACACAGTGATTCCAGGTAAGCTGATAAAGCCTCCCATTCTTTGGTACTGAGGAGCACATTTGGATTGAGAGCAGCACTGACAACCAAGGAAGACGTTAGCCCTGCCTATCTAAAGATATCCATGCACAAATAGGGCCAAGAGAAACGTCCCTTTGGGAAGAGGCTTAAACTCTTCCCCTTTGTATCACACCTTAAGCTGAACGCAGGAGGGATGAGCATCAGCCCAAGCCTCCTCAACACTGCTTCTGCACTACCTACTAAAGATTCCTGTTGTTTCCCCAGCACATTAGGAGCACGTGCACTCATGGCACACTCCCACTCACGTAGACATTTTAAGCAAACCAAAACACTGACGCATTATCTCCTTCCCCATCTAACATTGTACTCAATCAAGAACCTATTTGAAAACAACAAAGTTAAATAAGGCCAAACATCACTCCAAAGTGGTACTTTACATCCTCAGACTTTAAGGAGGACTCTGGGGCACAAATAATGCTATTGGGGCTGCTGTGTTACCAGAAGCAAATTAATATGAGGCTCAAGATAAGTTCACAAAGGCTACCATTGTCTCATGCACAGACAGCAAGTTCCATACTCCAACAAGCAGCTCCAGAAAGGCACAGCCCTAAAACTCATCCTTATGGCCCCATCTATGATCTTCCCCCTCCCACAGCTGTTACTTCTACCAGCAAAGGGGACAGCGATATTACATAAGGCAGAGGAGACACCAGAAAGCTTCACACAGCCAGGGAAGCACAGCCATGGTGAAGGAGCCCACTTATCTGAACAGCATTCATTTATTTATGCCAACTGCTGCAAGACTTGTAGTGTTTATGAATCTGGTTGTGACTCAGGATGTATTTATAGCATATATTTATCGACAAGCTTTAGGGTTGATCTATTGAAAGATCTCTGCAATGTATCACATACTTACAACTGCGTTCAAAGATTATGCAAATATCCCAAACCTAGCAACAGCCTAAAGCTGCTATGTCATTTTCTAAAATCAACTTTAAAAGGAACACTTTCTCCTTTCCTCACTCATGAAAGACATAACAAATGCCAAAATTATTTTTGCTCATTACTAAGGAAAGGTTCCTGTCCTCACTCAGCACTAGTATTTGTGATATAAAAACCCCTTTGCTTGCAGATCTCAAATCCTCCATGGCCATCCAGTGCCATAAACTGGGTAGCATTAAAACACTGCAAACTCCAGTTTTTCTTTTAGCAGTTGCCACTGAATAACTTCAGACATCACACAACTTTTTTAACACCTACTAAAGCTACTTTAAATTATTGGAGTATTACTCTGAATTTCTCTCTCCCCTTCAGCTCTGCATGAGACAAATCAGGAATCCTGACAAAATTCAGAAATTGTCAGGAGCTCTCATCTGAATACATGAAATTAGCCTGTTGTTCAAGTGCATTTAGCACCTGCTAGTTCCTACTGTGAACCTGAGGGCAGATTTTCAAAAAGTCTCAACATTTACACACTTCCTTACCAGAGACTGCTGCAAGACCAGAAAGACCAGGCCTCTTATTTTGATGTTTGAATGAGACCTGACCTCTTGAAAGTTTTTCCCATTTTCAACCAGATAGTTTTTTAATTAAAAAAAAGTATGTCACCCTCTGTCTCTGGGGATAAACAGGTATTACACTGGAGATAACCAGGCTTACCTCAAACCAACAGAAATGCAGAATACTTGATATATTTATATTATTTAAAAATCAGCCTAATTACAACTCGCACCTGAGATTTCTCTCCACACAAAAGTCACTCTATGGTAGACACTAATTCAGACTCATCTAGAGGAAGCCACATAGAAAAGATCTCCTTTTAAAACACCTCACATTCCACAGGAAGATATTGCTTCACTTAAAGGCTCTACTTTCAGCTGTTGTACAATTCCTTCAACTGCACCTGATTCAGTTACCAGTAACTAAATTATATATATACAATATATATGTCAGAGTGGATAGAAAATACAGGATAACTCAAGCCCTGTGGCATGATCTATACAGAAATACCATATCACATTTCTTATTAGGTGCTTCTAAGACTTTATTACTAAGAATGCTTAACTGGCTGTTATGTTTTATGTTTGTCTTCATATAATCTCATTATATAACACTTCAGGTAGCTTTCTTTACCCACAGACTAAAACCAAAATAATTTTCTTCCTGTCCTCTTACCACTGCATTTGAATGTATTCTACAGAAGACCAAGAGAGCTGCTACTGCACTGTGGTCAGAACAGATAGTTACAAAAGCATTATCATGTAGGGACAAGTAAGGAATTCAGTATTGCACCTTCCTGAACAGGGCTTTGTAACACCAATAATGAGTGCTCATGCAGGAAGTTAAACACAGATGGAAGGAAAATGCTTCAACTAACATGATAAACCTCATAACAAAGAAGCAAGTGCCTAATTTCAAGCTGGGCACACAGAGAGATTGGTTTAAGGAAAGGAAAAGATGCACCTCAGATCTTGAAACAGAAAGAGTAGGTCAGAGAAGGTTCCTGCTTTCAAATATCAATCTTTTTTACCAGTTGAAAAAATTATGACTTACTAGAAAAGTCAATTTCTAAGGAGACAAGCCAGTACAAATGAGGAATTTTTGTTTGTTTGTTCATTGGTCACCAGCTTCTCACTAAAGGCATTCATTATTGGATCATACAGATTTTCTGAGAAGACATATTATGATCATATGCTCAAGCCATAAGCCAAGTACAGAAAAAAATTCAAATGTTAGAAAGCCACAACATTTAGAGCCTTCTTGCAATCCTCACACTGTCCCAGGCTTTAGGGAATTTAACTGTGAGAAACACTCAAATCCTAGATGGATAAAAATCAAGTTACAGCAGGATGCCACAGACAGCAGTGTCAGCTCAAGAGCCTGGACAAGAACATGTCAAGAACCATGGTATTTCCCTGCAGGGCTGAGGTGGGCTTTCTTCAGTCATCATTGTATGACTGTTATACTCTGATTTCTTCTCTTTTTACTGCACAACATCTTTATAAAATCACTGTCTCATCCAAAACAAATGCTACATACACCAGCTAAACTGTCACATTCTTCACAGCATCTATTCTTTTCTCATAATCACCAAATTGTTTTTTAAAGCAAACTGACTATAATGTACAAGGCTGCAGGGAATCACTACCCAGGCCTGGCAGGACATTACCCTCTTGTCTGACTGATGATAACCTGCACAATTGACACTGTGGGCTTTTAAAGTTTCCCAAATCTCTCCAAAAGTGAGTCACTGCCTTTCCCTAAACACATCATGAAGGTACAGCCCCTGAGAGCTCTAACAGTGTAGCATGGTTCTGCAGACTCAATGGCTACTGGTAGCTATCCCAACCTTCCCAATTTACTTTAAACAACTGTTTCCCAAAGATCCCATTTCAGGAGCATTAGGCCAGAACACATTTGTTCATTCAAAGATCTCTGTCTAAATATATACCATAGGTGTAGAAAACACCTTGCCCCTCCCCACACATCACCTGAGTTCTACACAGCTCTTGGGCATTTTCTATAGCATGAATTATGCATACAACCACTTGAATTTTGGACCCAATTCATCTCAGTACCTAACTACTATGAAATCCAGTTAATTTATTTCCTTACAGGCTGAAACTATTTTGTTCAACCAGGAGAACTACCTCCTGGATAGACGTGTCAGCTGATTTCTCAGGGGGTCTTTGGTCACAGAGGCTCTCCATTTTCAAGCCGTAAGAATATTTTGATGTAGTCAAAAATCTACATCTTGAGGCTGTCTGTCTGGCAGACAACAACCTTGCACACTTACTAGTCTCAGAAAAGTCTCAGAAACTCCATGGAGACCATTCTTTTATATATATATATATTTTTAGACTGACAATCATTTCTCAGTTCAGTTTTTTCTCAGAGAAAAGCACTGTTTTTTGGGTTTTTTTGTTGGTTTTTTTTTTTTTACAACAACAAGTTTTCTTAGCTGTAGAGCCCAAGGCACAACATGTTATCCTTGGCCACAGTACCAACAGGTGGTGTTAATGAAGCCCAAGACTGAAGTTTGGGCAAAATCTGGCTCCTTCTTGTACACTTTACACAACTACACCTAGGTGTAACAAAGGCATATATCAGATGCTCCTTCCTCTCAGCCCTTTCCTGGTGCAGGGTGGCTGCACATACCAGACAAGGCTGGACACCCTGGAGACCAAGGCCAGTATCTACCACAAAGACAAATTGCTTCCTCTGTTCCCTGAGCCACAGCCAAACACAGCAGGGTGTTAAAGTGAGATGCAGGATCAGACCCTGCTGGGCAGGACAGACATTGCTCTGTACATTAGGTCTCCGTCACAGAGAACCTGGCCAGTTAGAGAAAAACATTTTCTCTCCACTCCAAGTCCCTTTCCAGTCTAAAATACATTTCTGTGCAATGTAACAAAAGGCAACATCTCACTTAAGACTCTCCCAATTACCTTGGTTCTCTGTGCATGCAGGAGAACGCGCTGTACACTTGGTTATGTTAGGAAAAGGGGGTTCTAAATGGCAGGAGTACTTATTTTTTCCCCAGTTTAATGATACGTTTGGTTAACTGCACTGACCACAGCTAGTCAGGTAACTCACAGGACTTCAGTGTCTTTGAACATCAAAACAGAATGAAAAGGGTTTTGTGAGCAATGACCAAATACATCAGCTAAACTGTCAGAAAGACTGAAAAACAAAAAGACAGGTCATGTTCAATTTGTAGAATAATTTTAGAACACATAGAAATGCATAATGAAAAGAAAGGAAGTGTTTCCTACCAATGCTCTCAAGACACTTATCTCTGTTTTCCATTAACTGGAAGACAACTTTCACATTTTGTGAACATCCTCTTTCTAATATTCAGCACAAGGCATTCAGAATCCAACCAGCTGAACTGTGGCAAGGCCCAGGAGCTGACACAGCCTCCAAATCAGGGACCTAGGTGTACATAGAGTCCCATGAGACAAGCAGCTCAAGCATCTTTGTACCCCACAATGTGCTGATGCACTAGAAAGCAAATGTGATGCAGAAAGGGCAGGTATTTTCAAGTGACTAGTTTTTTGCCCACTGACCCTTGCTGAAGTCATTTAAGTATAAAGGTCTACTAAGCAAAAGATGAACAAGTTTCATATGAGGAACATATGAAACTTTTTTTAAACAAAGGTTAAACAATTAAACCTTGATATTTCAATTCAGGCAATGCTTTTTTTTTTTTTAAATTTTACAATCTAAACACTTGGGGAGGGGAAGGAAACAAATCTGCATCTTTTTAACACAAAAATTGAAAAGCAGCTGAAGTTCAACACAACACCCATTCCTGTCATCACCACTATCTCCCATACCTGCCTCCCCACTTCCCTCATGACAGGACTCAGGTTGTGCCCTCAGGTTCTGACCCACACTAACCATCACCCTGAGGAGATCCCAGCCCTCAGCTGCAGTTAAATAACCAGTGCCCTCACCTAACACTTCCTATACCCATGTGCAACTTCACCCCACAAGACAGCCACATTTCCCAAGGGTCTGAAAGCCAAAAAATTTGGCCACAGATTGGTCTCTATAAGCTCCACTTGGAATGAGCACCAGCTGGCAACTTCTTGCTTCAGCTCTTTGCTATGAAAAGTCTGAGCTTTCAAGGGCAAGTCATACAAAGCCTCCAGCATAAAGCTCTCCTGTACACCTTGGGTGCATGCCAGCTGAGATGGAGACTGAATCTGTCGAACACAATCCCCAATTTCCATCCCTCAGAAACCCTAACCAAGAGTGATAGGCTTTCTCCTTCACCAGGAATGCCAGTGTTCATTTAGAGTAGAGTGAGTGCCACAATAAGCACAAAGCTACAGAGCTTTATGCCACTTAGACAAATCAGGAGAGACTAAACTTTTATCTTCAGGATCAATTGGATTAGGCTGGGAAACTCCATTTCTGATCTCTGCACATTTGACAGAAGGCAAGGAGTCACATGGATAATTTATACAGATAGATTAATGATAGCAAGGTCTAATTTCATTTGTGTAGTCATTTGCTTATTTCTTTTATTTGTGTTTTTCCTGAAGTACTTGCATGAAGCAAGCAATTGCTTTTTGTTGGAGTGGCTAACACAGCATGAAGAGAAATATATGCTTGTCATGTCATTTCAGGCCCTGCACAGCAGTATCACAAGTCAAATTCTTTTTGGGTACTAATATCAAAACAGGGCAGGTGCTATAAAAAGTAAATGACCAGAAATCTGAATTCCTCTAAACTATTTTTAATGCAGATAACTGCCCATGTACCCCTTATGCAGTCCAGGATCAGCTCTCTTCTATTACAAAGTATGGTACAATATGGATTTAAGCCATCTGTCACAGTTCCACTGACAGGCTAAGGGTGAAGGGGTTTTGAGACAAAATTTAGGGCCCGTTTTGTGAAGACTTGTTATCCCCCAATTGCTCCTCTGTCAGAGTTCAGTGTTGTACTTGTGCAAGCAACATCTTCACTGAATGTAAATACAACGTTGAATCTACCATATTAGCTAGCTTGGCTTGTCTAGGCCAGTGTCTTTTCCATCTCTGTCACTGACACCACACCAATCTCTCTAAAGCTTTTAAAATCTTTTGCAGACATACACAAAACCAAAGTCCTATACGGGAATATTCTTCATAATATTGTCATATTCATTGGCTTTTGTGCTGAAGCATGAGGATTTAAATTCTTTACAATTTCTTAATCCTATCAAGTATACTTGTGCATTTTCTAATTATCTGTATAGAGTCTAATCCTTACCAAAAAAAAACCACCTCCTACTAAGATTCTAAGCACTCAATACATTAACTCTGAGTTCACAAAGTTCTTGCTGGTTTTAAGCCTTGATGCTGCCTCCCATGGAGCTGAAATCAAGTCTCTCTTGCTCTCTCTGTGCATCACCATTTCCCCTCCTTCAATTATGATTTTTTTTTAATAGCTCCAAGTCTCTGCTCTTTTCCACATCTTTAATCATCTTTTGTTTCCCTGGTGAATACTTAAGCATTTGTCACATATATCATCACAAAACACAGTCACCAGAAAGGAAAAGGAAAACCATGGCATTCCTAGCACATTCCCATTGATGTCTCTCCAGTGACACTTTGGCCCTTCCCTCCATAAAGCCCAATACAGCTGTGAAATTCCTTATTTTCCCATGAGCACACCTTTTCCAGTCTCACAGGGAGTTTCAGCTGCCATTACAGTGCCCACTGACCTACTCCTGTTGGAGTCACTGAGTTACTGCCTTCCCTAGCCTGGATGGGTGTCACCCACATGTAATTGTTCTTCCCAAATCCAGATTAGGGATGAGAACATTAAACATTATTTCTAGTATAGAACTTGTACATTTTTCCTGTGCTAACCATTGGTATTCACCTACCTTCATAGAGCTCTTGAACTACAACAGCTTCCCACCTCCACTGTCTCCAGAACTGCTTAGATATTCTGCTGGTTTCTGCAGCATTTGCCAGAGCATGATTTTTCCATATGGTAACCCATGGCCCTATGATAGTTTTCTCTGAACATTTGGGGAAAAAAAAAGTATACCTTAGAGCAAGTGTTTCCATCTTTGGAGAAGATCACATTGTCTTCTAACCCCATGTTTAATTGGTTATTGCCTTGGGAAATCGTGTTGCAGCTTCAGCAAAAGCCACAAGCTGTCTCATAGGATCTCAAAGGTATTGTAACTGTCCTATTTTAATCAAATTGCACTTGCAGTGTTGCAGCAAAGCATCTCATACATCTCATTCCAGTCCTTTGAAGAAGTAAACAAAACCAAAAGAACAGTGAGCTGATTATAAAGCTACCCCTGCTTTTTTTAAGACTTAAGAGTTGTACCAAATCTTACTGTCTCTGGAAAAACATGAAAAGGCAAACCTAGAAATGGAATTTACATTTTGCCTACTCTGTGCAGTTCACAGCTGCACAAGCTACTGGTACATGAGCTAGGTCATTCTGAAGTCACACAGAAGGTTTTTCTGTGCTACAGTGCACTGAGCAGTGCAGACAAACTCATAAGTGGCACATCTCACAAATGCAAAGTAGGGCAGAAGGTCTGATGTTCTGGGTAAGCCCCATGTGTTTCTGACACACTCAGTGCAGTTACACTACAACGGCTTTCTCTATCAAAAAAATCTTGCAAAATATGATTGAATTCAAGATTCAACAGGGATGCAGAACCCACCCTAGAAACCTACACCATTTCATAAGGAAATGATGCCACAAAAAAAGGAACAATTCAGTGCTGAATTGGATCTAGTTTGAGGTTTGCTCTAGAATTCACAGGCTAAACACATGAGCTAAAAATTCCTCTAAAATATTTCAAAATGCTGCACAGAGCTTTTCAACAAGGCTTTCACCCCATTATATGGCTGAGAAGAAAGGCAAAGTTATTCACTCCAGTACAAATTTCCTTTATGAAAATCACCCAGGATCTAGTACTTAGAAATGGAAATGAAGGTTCCTTCTCATGTCTGAGGTGCAAGAAATTACCATGTGCTGCTTATTGTCAGCAGCAGAATCCTTATGACTCATTTCTTTGTCCTTTAAGATATCTGAATGGAAACAAAATTTCAGGATGTACAGAAAACTCCTTTAACAAGATTTATTACACCACTATTAATTCTCACAGCTCTGTTACTGGTTTTAGAGGAAACATGATCTTATATCTCACTTGGATCATGACTGTACCCAATTTTCAATTTGGAGTATTTGTTGTAGTTCAGTTAAACGTGTGACACACCGTAGTATTCTACCCAATACACTACTGGAAAATACTAACTCCTTAAACTGAACTTTTAAGAATAAACTTCAAGAAGATTAAAAACCAAAAAAGAAAAAGGTTTTTTCTGAACCAAAGAGCAGAAAGCAGAATCATGGTCAGAGTTTTCATTTCCTGCCTCCACAAGCATCGATTAAAATTGCTGGGTTGGTGTACACCATCAGATAAAATGACAAGCAAATAATGGATAGAGGGCCTTGCTACAGCATCAAGTGTTGCTTTGAAGAGGAGCCTCAGAGTTTGCAGCACTGATTTCTCTGTGTTTGATCTACCACATACTAGCTTGCAGAAAAGTATTCGCTTACCCCTAACACTCTTCTGTTTGCATTATCTTTACTGGACTGTCATAATGCCCTCTTCACTTTGGAACCTTTGAGAACACAGAGCACAAATTCAGACTCAATTGATCTTACAGCAATGAAGACAGGTCTGCTATTGAGAGCTGGAATAAGAGACACCAGACTGGAATAAAAACAGGACTTGGTATTAAAATATGTATATATATATATATATGTTTGCACATACGTGCACATTTTCAAGGCAACTGACTTGCATAATGCTCTTCTGTGACCCCTAATACTTGACTTACACCTTGTAGGATGTGCACTCAGCTGCAATCCAGCTATGAACATCCAAGAGAAACAATGGCACTGTCAACAATTACAAAAAAACTAAACTAATTCAAACAAATCCTGCTAATCACAGAGGAAATACCATGGCTAAATAGTACCACTTTTACTTTTTTGAAATTATAAAACTAAAAACAGTATCTGCCTCTTTGGTCTTACAGCCAAAAACAAAGAGACCCGCACTACCAAAGAGCCACAATCACTCAATACAGAAATCACTAAGCAAAAAGGGAATAAGAAACCACCTATCCCAATATTACCTTTCCTTTTCCTTCCCTTAGTGAATTAACAACATGAAGCAGAGCATGTATTGTGCCATCCTCCTGCCTGTACACTGACAGCAGTTCCAGCAGCTTAACAGAACTAACCTGAGTTAAAGCTGGCTTCCAATCTACTCTTTGGATTGGATGTAGTCTACAAAAGAATTATTTCTTATTATAATTCTTGATTTTTAAGTCCCATATAATTTGTTGTCATTTATACTGTGTAGTAGCATGCTCTGCAATTTAATTGTGCTTTCAATGAAAGAGGACTTATTTTAAAACATCTATTTTTGTTGGACACCCCTTAGATCCCATATTACAACAAGCAGATAATTTTCACTCCCTACATTTATTTCTCTCCCATCCACATTTTTACATTCCCCTATTATCATAGCTTTTCATGCAGCAATTCTAATCTATTGCGTTTCTCCTCCTATACAGGCAGCTCCACACCTTTAACCATCCTTCTTGTCCTTCTTCTAGATTTTATCAGTTTTACTGTGACCTTTAAGAGACAGGATCATCAGATCTGCACACAGAAGCTGAGATACAGAAGTACACTTGAAAAATGAGGTTGATTTGTTCGCCATTCCTTTCCTAAAAATCCTTAAGATTTATTTGTCGTTTCTTACCATCACCAAGAATTCAAGTAGTGGTTTTTGAGAAATATCCACAATAGATACAAGATCTCTTTCCTGAATGGTAATAACAGTTTTCAAATTTACTACTGTGTACGTGAACACATATATATTCTGTGTGGAAACGCGCACATAGCATATTGCAGCAGAAAACGTTTCTTGACAGCCCCATAATGCTAAGAAGATAAAATACCCAGGAAAAAAAATAAACAAAAACAACAGTCTGTCATACCAGATCAAAATAATTATTGATCTATTTACATCTTCCCACCGCTATGTCCACTTCCCCACAAAATTATTATTATTTATAAAAGCAGCCAGCCTGGAAAACAGGACACACATTTGGTATTTGGCCAGTGTCCAAACTGAAGTCAAGCACAGGTATGCCCTCACCAGCTAACACACAGATCACCATCACATGCTCTTCCCACCACACAACACGTGTTGCAGGGGGTTGTCCCGCAGCCAGGAATCTGTCACTGCTCTCAGACTGCTCAAACAGAAACAGCCCCTCAGCTCAGGGGCAATCAAGTTGCTCTGTCAGCTGATGAAGCCTGTCCAGCACAGGGGCTGCAGGAATAATGTCCAGCCTGACCCAGGGTACCCCAAGCCCACAGAAAGCGGCTGTGTAGCACAAGAGATTTTGACCTTGAAGCCACCCCAGGGCAGCGTGGGGAGCAGCTGGGTGCGGGCTGTCACACAGACCTGCTGGCCAGGGCCCTGCAGGGCAATGCATGGGTGTGCCCACATCCACACTCACACTGTCTGCAAGATTTTCTTCTGCCATCTTCACATGCACCTTTAATACACCCACCTGTACCAGGAAGAAAACTGCAGCACACAGGACAACAGGAATGAACACCTCTAATAACAACCACTAGACAGATATACCACAGAGAGGAGGCATGAATACTTCATTTGTTAGGAAAGAAAAACATATCCTGTAGAAACATAGAACAGTCAAATTCAATCTCTAACTGCAAATAAATATGACACAGAAAAGTCTTTCTGTGCTACATGTAAATTCATATTTTTCAGAAAATATTGAGAACATCTTTACCTGCCTCAGTGAAATCAAAGAGCATATTTTGAAGCACCAGAAGGTATTTTCTTGCCAGCTTTTCTATTTGTGTTTTCTGATTGTCTGTGTGTTTTTTTTTCATTTGCACCCAACTGAGCACTGCTACATCACCAGCTCCTTTCTTCTGGCCTGCTCATCTGCTGCAATAACTTTTTAGTTTTCCAGTTGGTAATTCCATCTTCTAGCATATATCATCCTGTTTGGCTACTTTATTCAATTTTCTGAAGTTGCCACTGCAAATTATTTGAACAAATGGAAATTTCTTTTTTACATTGGCTCTTTACCCCCTCCAGACTTGCTCCAGCAAAGCATTTGGCCATGCTGGAGAGTAAATGGCAGAAAGGAATGGTACAACCACAAACCAGAACAACTGAACACAAGGGCTCAAGGAGAACCACCCAGTGGCAAAAGTAATACTCGTTTCACAAGGCACGGGAAACCAAGATAGCTTATCTTAATTCTACTCATCTTGGAAAAATATTTCCTTTAACTATTTTATGATCTGTACATGCAGCATAAATCCTCCACTATCCACAGTTAACTTAAAGGAGAGGAAAGAATAGGGAAACACTTCATGTTGTTTCAAATAAGTGAAAAATTAAACTACAGCAGCAAATAAGAAGAGAGTCCATTCTTAACATCACAAAGATGCACAATCCAAACAGGATCTGCAGAATAGGGTATATGTAATCTTGTTGTCTTCAATTTCTGCTCATCAAACGAAGCACTCCTATTAAATGGACTTTATATACTCCCTAATTCAAAAAATGCCAAGAAGTTAATTTAATCCTAGAAGCAGATACTATCAGATCTATGTCTAGTGCTGTAAACAGATGATAGAAAAAGCACCTTAAATTCACAAACAGAAAATTTCAGGGATTTTCCCTAACATTAACTTTGTACACTTGCCTACAATTCTTTGGTGCATCTTACCCACTTTCCAAGCACAAAAAAATCATACTCTAACACGGCTGGAAGCCTGGCAGATAAAAAGTATCCCCAGCCAATATTTTAACCTTAACCACATATCACCCTTGTTTGGAGGAGTTTAAAATACTTTACTTGCTGAAATACTCCCTCATTTGTTTAAGAAGCCTGAATTGCTCCACATTAAAAAGTTTAGGAAAGCTAAACTCTCCCTCTGAGCATCATGAACTGCATTTATGCTTATTTTTCCCTATTGAAATAGCACTTCCAGAGTGCTTGGCTCAACCCACTTGTTACCCATCAGGGTCAGCCTGATTTGTATCACAAACTGATGATATCCCTGTACTTACTTCAATGCTTTTTCAAACAGGGTAAGTTAACAAGCAGAATGAGAACAGCCTTTGTCTTTCAGGAGGCTTCATTTGTCAGAGATATCTTATCAACAACAGGCTGAGGCTTTATTGCTCTATTGCTCACAGGAGACACCTGGCCAGAGGGTTACAATAGAAGGAACTGCAGGAAAAAGCAGGACAGCAGGGCCCGGAGGAGCAGCAGGTAACAGAGACAGGCTGAATTATGGCTCCTGTGCAGGGAGGGATGAAGACTGCTCTGGTGATGCCCAAAGGACACAGGGGTCACAGAGATTCCAGATGCTGTGCAATAAAACACCTGCACGCACAGGTGTGCGGGGCCTCACTCAAGAAAACACACAGCTACATTTTAACCGATTGTCTGTCTTTGGACACATGTAGCAATCTGTCTCATATCAATATTTACAAATTTTATTCACAAAGTCATTCCTTTTTAAATCCTGATGATGCTAATCCTAGTCAGTGGTTTTCCATCTTTGCAAGAAGGCTTTCCAGTGGAGGGATGGGAGACTGGAAATTCCACAGATGGCAGCACAGCAAGGTCCCCACTTCCTTTCTCCACCTCCTCTAAAAGGCTGAGCAATCCTTGAGGGCCCAGCAAGGGCCTGGGGACAGTTGACTAAAAATAATTCATGCAAGATTTTTTTCCTATTTCACAGAAATGGTATGGAAGTGACAGCAACAATTACCAGATGACTGCACTGTTAAGTGGTCTACAGTGAACAGGAGTGGAATCATGGAATAAATTAGAATAATATTACAAGAAACACTTTTAAACCAGATTAAATTAGTTTTGAAAGTTTTTAGTATCTGGAATAAGTCTTGCATGAATAATATTTAAAATATATTTTAATAGTTTTTTATTATTACACATGATGAACAATATTTGATAATGCTTACATATTGCATACATTATATTACTGTTTTAAAATATATATAATAAAGTTTGGGTTCTTAGGCTTTTCCCCTCAAGAAAATCCATTATCCTTCTGCTACTGGGCATACTTAAGATCAAAAAAAACTAAAATGAGGAAGCAATATATCTTGAGGAATCACTCTTCTTGATTCTCAGCCATTCCAATTGCAAGACTCCACTACCTACTGCAGAGCAGAAATCATCTTATGATCAAATCCATAAAGGTATACTGTGCAAATAAAAATTTACAGCAACATTTCCCGAAATTTGTAGCTTTAGGTGTGCAATTAGATCCACTATAAAAAGCAGGTGATATTCAGGCAGGAGGTCATCTGCATGTTTTTAAACAGCAGTCTAAGGGGCAGGTGCACTAAAAGCCTCTGGAGATGCTCCCAGCTCCCAGATGTCCCCAGAGGGGACAGCAGCAGCTGTCCCAGAGCCCCATGTGCCAACCCCAGGTTAGACTGTTAGCAGTGCAGAGCTGGCACAAGCACAGCCCCACCTCCTCTGCTCTCCACAGTGACTGCACACTTCAGCCCACCTCTTGTCTAACCAAAAATGCAAGTTTTAGCTGTGATTACAGGCACCAGTTTGAGCAGATCTGGGGAAAAGGCACACGCTATTGTTCTCAGCCTTTAAAACAGCTGGCACAAGAATTTTTAAAATCACACTTTGGTGGGGGATGTGAATGTCTGGCTGTTCTAGGCGGCTGGTTGAGGGAGATGGCCAGTGAGACACTGTGGATATCATTACAAGATTATCATAGCATGCCCTTCCAGACTTCACAACAGTAATCTTGAACTCAGTAATATCTATATATGCCAAAATAAGCTACATTAAATTTACCACCACATCAATATGGCAGGTGTCACTGATCACTTGGAAAAATATAATAGAGACAATAATAATATAAAAAGAATAATACTTCACCCTCTAAATACCTGACATCTTCATTTCACCAGCTAGAAATTACAACAATAAATATAAAGTTTCCTATTTTCAAGGCCAGTAGATTTCATTATAGCCATTAAGTCTGAGGTTCTGTACCATATTGCTATGAAATTTTATCAAACGACCCTCACATCAAGTCTAGAGCTTCTTCAATTCACTACATGCTCAGCCTCAGTGATCCAATATTTTATGTTTCAGAATGTGTGGTTTGTTCCAGCTTCAATTTTTCACAATTTCAGTTTCTCTATTTTGTAAAAGCTTTTTCTACATGTATGGAGCATGAATATGGAGCGACTTACTGCCAGAAATATTGTCTCTAAGTCATTACAGAAAGATTGTCAAACTTTCTTTTTCTGAACCAGGCAAACCTTTTTTAAGTTCTTAGAGCACCAGACACAGATGTCAGATCAGCCTTGCAGTTCTCAGCACAGTGACTTTATCATATCCTCCATAAAGCCCACACAACTGAAAAAAGCTGTATTTTAAGACTGCTTACCATAACAGTGGTACTACTGCTATTAATCAATATTCTGCACTCATATCTGCCACAAATCCTTAAAAGCTTGTGTTCAGAAGTCACAGAAGATAATGACTCATATTGTTTACTAAGTCAAAATACACTTCTGTGTTATGTAAGTATGATACATACCCTGCATTCTTAGAAACATGAGTTCACAGCACTTAGTAAGACTACAAGACAAAAATGCTCTTTGCAATAACAGTAAATAGTTAAATATCAGACCAAATTACAAACCTTTAGTTAGCATATTTGTAGACATTTTCCATGTAATTTACCTGAAAACTGACTTGCTTACTCCTTAAGAGTCCTCCTCCTCCTCTTTACTGAGATACTAAAAATTATTAATGTCCACAGAATCTGTAGTAGGTTGATACCCTCAGATGGCAAAAAGCCTAAGCAGGGTGTTAGGTGGAGGTAGGCATCTGAATTATTGAAAGCATAAGCCACCATTTTCCCACTCTATGCCTGCATTTATGCATATCCAGCCTTCAAATACTGATTCCCTTCATCTTACAGAAACAGCAGCATCCATCAGGTAGAGGGGAACCATGTAAGTGAGAGAAATGCCAAGCTCAGCTTGCCCATAGTTCAGAAGGGACGTGAATAGAAATTCTAATCCACAGGATGATCAAAGACCTCCAAAACCTCAGAGGTGAGGTTACATGTTCCTCAAATCACTGCTCAGCAGGTCTGCCTACACTAATTAGGATACAACACCAGAAAAGGTCAACTTCATAAAATACCCAGAGAATTAATACACAGTGACCTTGCCATTTCCTCTGATGTGATTACATGCACACTGCCAGAGGAAGGCTTCATGGGTTGCATTTTATTCATACCCACTTTTGTCAAACAGCTCTCGTAAAAGAAGTTTTAATCTCAAGATGCATCTGCTCCAACAAAAAACTTCAAAATTAAATTGAGTTATGGATAACAGAGATTCTGTTTTGTTTTATTAACAGTCTTGATTTTTTTCCCACTCACATGCTTCATAGTGACAAACTGGTTAAGAGGATTTAAAAAAAAAAAAAGTTTTACAAATAGCATTTTAATCTTTGAGGCCACACTTTCATGGATACAATTACTTTCTTCCAAACAGCAGTCAGCTAGGTGATAAATTCTGCAAGAATTCTTGAGCAAACTCTTTGGAGAGTATAACTACGCCTCTTAGGCAGTGTATTTTACTGATGCTGGGTGTGGTTTTTTGTGGGAGTTGATTGCCTTTTTACCTGACAAAGAGAAGCCCAAAAGAAAAGCTCTTTCAACCTTCAATTAATCTAAGTTAACTAGAAAAGGAAAAATCTGTTTCCTGAGGTTCACTGTTTTGTTCTGAATTTTGTTATGCATTATTCTTCCCTTCAGCTATGATTCAGATTATGTTTTTCAACAGTCATCTACCTATTTTTCATCCTCATTTCTAATAACTCTCAATAGTCTTTTGCATTATCTATTTTCCTCTATATTGGAGATATTCATGGTTCAGTACTTCCATAGAATTTACTTTATATACTTCATTTTTTGTGCTACTAACAAAGATATTAAACATTAGAACACATACAGCATTATTCCCCAGGCTTTTTCAAAGGCTCCAGCCTCATCCATTTAAGATTATTCTTCGTTTACACTTGCCCTGCCAACTCTTATATCATATGGCAGTATCTCCATCACAGTAAATTTGAATCAATATTTTCAAGTAAGATTTCATGAAGCAGATTATTAAGAAGCATTATTAATGCTTTACTTAAGTCCAAATCCATTACATTTCTTGAATTCCTATCATTCACCAGATTTGTAACTATCAGAAAGATAATCAAGTTTGATATGCCTTTCACCCCATACTTTCACCTTTCCCATTTTCTAGCCAAAACACATTCATTACACTGTACTTGCAAAATACAAAATCACCATGCATGCAAAGCTGAAAAAAAAAAAATAGTTTTGAGGGTTTTGAGGTGGAGCAAACTTTACCATGTGAGCAGAGGCTGAATTTGTTTAAATCTCATCTCCCATGTAGTAAAACTGACCTCTCATTATGATTCAGCACAAATGCAAATATATCTAGGGCAATTAAGTTGCCTTTGATACAATTTGTGCAATTGTATATAACTCCAAAATCCAAATCAGAGTTGTATGCAATCAGCATCAATACCCACTTGGCTCTGCACCCTGTTAATTCTAGACAACAAATGTGTCCTTAAATCAACAAACATACAGAATTTTGGGTTTTTTCGTTCCAAAGCCAGGCATGATGGCTGGTTCTGAGGTCAAGCTGTAAAAACTGTGGAAGCAATACAAATTATGGGTGGCTGCTCTCATCTGCTCCCTTCCCTCATTCTTGGCTCTGAAATGCATGTTATAATTGCTAGGGAATCCCCCTCACTCAGCTTGAGCATGGAGGCTCCTGCATCCATTCAAATATAGAATTATATACAATTACTTTTCAGCATGTATTTTGCACTGTAAAAGCAACAGGCTACAGCAACTGGGCAGAGGCACAGGCTGGCTGCTGCTATCAGGACTTTCATCAATATATCCCCCACATTCCTTCTCAATCCCACCAGTAGGGACCACGTTATTTTAAAAAATTAAAGAGTAGCTGCATTAAGAATACAAGCCAAAGATAATTGTTTCCTGACAGCAACCAGCTTTCCATATAAGAAAACCAAACTGGGCTCCAAGTCCTACCAAGTGAAGTGGATCCCTAGATAGGTAGATTACAAGGTACACATTACTGGCTCTTTGTGCCAATAAAAATAAAATAGCAAAATTTTCTATGAGAATACAGTGGCCCTTGTCCAAAGCATCTGGGTTCTCTGTCTCATTCTGCCCTAGCTGCTTTCTTTTTGATCTTTATATTCAGATGCCCTTAGAGAGACAATCAGATCCACCAGTGGGACATCACTCCCTTATGAGAAGCTCATGCTCAAAGAAATGCAAAGCACATTATGATGTGCCAGCTCCCCTCTGCAGCACAGTCAGATCTGCACAAGAATAAGAACAACATTCTCACTGGCCTTTAAAACAGGTTCCTGCTAAACCACAAACAAGCCTTGCCCAACCACAACACAACCAGACCAAGATAATAACCTGCTACAGGATTTTCTTTTGCCTTTACTGCTGTAAATCCTTTGGAAATTTCCCCTGCCATGCTGCTGGGTGAGAGTCACTTGTCCTGTCTGAAGAGCCACTACCACACTGCCACAGAGAGCGGTGGGACACTCCTTGGGGCACCCTGGGCTGTGTGGCTGGGCCAGAGCCTCGTGCAAGTGCCACCACTCCACCTTATCAAGGCCTCCTGGGCAGCACACTCCACTCACTGCAGCAAAAATTCCACTTTGGAAGAAGGAGCAGGATCCAAAGCGGGATATTTGGCTTCTTTCACCCTCACCAGCAACGGGCTAAACTTGACATCACTACCAGCCTTTTTCTCTGACAGCTCCAGCACAGCACATGAACTCTGCAATGCTCACACACCAAGGTACGGCACCAGGGTTCTGGCACTCAGAAAGGCCTTTCATTGGCTACTTCAAATTAAATATCCAAAGCTCTTTTAAACTAGAAACACTCAGATCTGTCTCAAGGATACAATTCCATTCCTCTGCTTTTAAAAGCAGACTCATCAACAATACCTTTATGTTCTCAAAGTGCAGATGATTATGGAAGAAAACAACAAAATGTATTTCATATACTTGGCATTGGCATGCAGATTGACTAGAGAGGTTGATCTAGCAGCAAAAAAATCTTGGTAAACATACTGCCAGTCATGAAAATGAAAACATTTTAAAATTATGTACAGGCTGTATTCAGCCAGATTAATAATATTACAATTAAAGGACTTACCACTAATACAGTTCAAATAACAATGAGAACCCCTATTAAATGTATACTCAAAACAATTATTTTCCAAACCTTTAGCATCAGCAGCTGCACAGGGCAATCCACATCAGCTGGCTATCACCAAGCACTTTTGAAAGGTTCAGTATTAAACCAAGGACAAGCTGAACATAGCTTAAGTCAGAACCCTCAGTGGATACAGAGAAAAACAGGCTATATCCAAAATGAACTGTTGTCTAGCTAACTTATATACAAAGCTGTATTTTAAAAAACAAGGAAAAACAAGGTTTATCCATTGAAAAGCTCTCATTTCCTGCAGAGATACAGCACAGATAGTTAAAAAGACAAAAACAACAGGAGGCTGATCAATGCCTTGGTGCCCAGCAGAGCAGCAGCAAAGTAGTACAAACTTCCATCCTTTCAGTCTTAATCACAGTTTGGTACAAGTCGGACTGAGCCAGCCTTACACCTCCTCACTGGCACACAGCCACCTCTGTGAATGGAGCTGTTGATCTCATTACAGTTTCTAGTAAATTATAGTAGACACATCAATAGCTATCAGCACTACTGTGACATTCTGAAAGGAAGTTAAGGGCTGGAAAGCTCTGGCCCCCAAGCAGCCCTTTTTCCCCCAGAAGAGTTCCCATCACATCAAAGTTGGTAAATACTGCTAGATGGGGTAATAGTGAGAGACACTGACAGATTCAATTCTGTTTTGATGGCAATCCAAAATCTCTATCAGGAAATTAATTCACGCTAAAGAATAAATCTACGCTCTTTAAGAGGTCATTTTATAATTAATTATACTCCAGCTTTTAAAGCTTTTTGCAGACTGCAGTTCTCTCTAACATCATTATCTCACAGGCTGCATTTTATGGCAAATCTGAATTGAGAACTCCAGCCTGGAATGCCAGGAGTGAGATTACTTTAATATGAAGCTTCAGTAGGTGTTTATAACAAGTATTGGAAAAGCAGGTAATAAAATATTACACAGCCTTGAGGCAAAAGTTAATGAGACAATAAACAGCAAAAAATTAAGAAGCTGGCATGTATTCTGTTCCAGAAGCAGAAATGACACAATCAGTTGTCTCTGAACACTACCTTTCATACTGACTGTAATGTTCCAGACCTTGTTCAGACATCTGAATTATCACACCTGGCTTCCCACTGTAGAGCTCCTCTGTGCCCATTCCATGGCCCTCTACAGCACAGCCCAACATTGAGTTCTTCCATAGGCAGCTCCCTGCAACCAACACAGCTCCTCATACCTCCAGCAGCTTCCCAACAACCCCAAGGACACACTCACCACTGCCACTGTCCCACAGCACAGTGACACGCTCACCACTGCCACTGTCCCACAGCACAGTGACACACTCAACTGCACCAGGAAAGGCCCTGTCCATCTCCTTGGGGAATGTGGGGGCATTTCCCTTTGCAGAGAGCTCTGCACAGCTCATGCAGAGATTTACCCACACCTGAGCCCTGCTCAGGACTGGGCAATACACCATTGGAGGCTGGTACCAGCTCACCTGGGAAGGGGGTTAAAAACCAAGCAACAGGTTCTTCCAGAGCACACTGGGAAATCCTCCCAAAGACATTCTCACTCCTCTTCCCCATCAGCGTCTTCTGTCATCACCTCTGCAACCTGGGGTTTTGGTCATCTTTTTTTCACCCACTCTCTCCTTCAGTATTCGCCTCCTCCTCTTGGCCAGATTCTCACTTTTTCCTCTCCTCCTCTTGGCTGGATTCTCACGTTTTCCTCTCCTCAAAAAGGTTATTTTGCTCCACCTTCCCTTGGAATAATCTGAAACGTTCCTTTTTCTCAGAGATGCACAGCTCAAAGCAATTAGCAATCACTCAAGACTCAAATAAGAGCTCAACTTAAATTTTTGAGAAATTCAAGACAGATTGTCTTTCACTGGAATCCCATTTCTCCTTCACATTATGTTAAAAGGTCCTCCTCTATTTTGCAGGTACAAGCAAATTGGAAATAACAAGACTGAAAATATATTTTTCATTCTATATGAAATCCTGACATTTCAGATCATTTTTTCTTAATCAGTACAAAAGACTAAAGGTCTAAGACTGCTAAATCATATTCATTTCACAGCATTACACAATGGTAGAGCAAAATAGTAAATCAAAATCTCAAAACATGAAATATTAGCTACATTACTTTCAAAACCACATGTCATAATAAAAATAAGCAAAACAATGTAACATAAATCATAATAATGGTATTATCAGAACCAAAACTTAAAGATTCTTTTCATCACAATACAAACATTCCCATTATGGATTTTTAGTAAAACTGCATTTATTTTCCAGTCCAGTTTTGCAGACCAAAAGGCACTGCAACATTTTGAAAAGCCTTGTGGGTCTATCCAGCTTTCAGGGTATGCTAATGCACCCACAGCATTATAGTCACTGCACATGGAAGATGAGTGTCCTTCACCCCAGCCAAATTAGACCTTTCACACCTCACTAGCAGGGCTCTGCATGTCCCAGCACTGATGTCCTGAATTTGAATCCAACATCACATGCAGATGTGAATGGGTTGCTACCAGATTAGAGATTTCATAAAAGATTGAAAGAAAGTTTTTTTAAGTCATTTGTATCAATAATGGAAACTTTTTCAGTGATGGTAGTAGCCATGTAAACAAGAACATCTTGGCAGTGCCCAACCCACACTCAAACATCTTTTTTTTTTTTTACAGCAATTAATACTAAGTGCCATTTGTTTAGTATTAGTTCACACTGAACTAGTGTCAGCTGCATGGCCCAACAAAGCAGCAAGCACAAATTCTGTAGCCACAGAGACCAATCTTTGGGGTGGCAAGCTGTCCTTGGCCAGGTCAGAGCTCTGATTCCAGCAATCTGCTTTTCCACTGGAGATACAGAGCACATGTGCTGGCAGTCTACAGGATCAGACCACCCAGGACTTATTTCTGTGAGCAGAAATAACCTGTCCTTACCTAAACATTTAAATATGGCAGCCATGTTTTAATGGTGAACCACAAGTACAAAACTACATTATTTTAAAAAGGCAATTTAGAACAACTTGTATTATTATTAGAAATTCCACTGATTCTGGAGAAAAAAAAACAGCTGCAGTACAGAATCCATGGTTTCAAAATGTAATTTCAGAAAAATACTAACTACAATCTGAATCTAATTTTATTTTCTATATTCAAATTTGGATGAATAGATGCCATGAGTATTGTCTATTAAAAAGCCCATACAACAGTTTTCTATATATCTCATTTGCAATTCTTCTCTCTCATTGAAAATTTCTAGTACTGCAGCTGCAAAGGCTGCTATATCTGCCCGGCTTTCTGACCATTTGTGTGCTGCTCAATTCTTTCAGTTATATTTCTGCTACATTACTGACACTTGTGCTCAGTCCCCCACTCCCTTTCTCACTGTTGGGGCATTAGGTTATGTAATAGGCTGTGATCTAACAAAGTAATATGAAATATAACCAGATACAATGGAAAAAAGAGTTCTTATCAGTTTCCAGTGGTGCAAAGGATATTATCTGGATGATGTTTGTTCTCTCATCCTGTTACATAGGTTACAATACGTTTGATAAAAATACACAGAAATGTCTTAAAAGATGTTTCACTAACACAACTATAATCTCTTCTGCTCTGCTTCTTTAATCCCTGAAGATCTTTTTTAATAAGCCTCTCCCACAGAAACTTGATTAAAATCCACATCTTTCATATCTTCTGAAAACAAGAAATAGCACAAAGAGTAGTTCATATCCAGTGTTAGTAATTATGCTGAAAGTGCACTTTAACAGACTGTTTCCTTTGATTTATTTATTTCTGTATATCCATGAATGAGCACAGTAGGCCATTAAATGACAATATTTCAGCATCAACAGGAAATCACAGGTATATAATTTACAGGATGACAATTCTAGTATGGGAAAGAAATAAGAAATCAACTATATTGGTGTTATTAATTACAAAGGAAATTACTTTGATACCATCTGAAATTCATTTAAAAGCACAAGTATTTGCTGCTTATGGTAGGTAAAGCCATAACTGCCCCCATTTCAGGCCTTAGGTCAAAAAATTGACAATTCCATAATAAATTTAATATTAATCATCTGTATTTAAGAGTAGAATAAACTTCCCCATGATGGGCCATCTTAGCAAATTCTGCAAATTCTATTTTGGCCCTTTTGCAGTAATTAGAAATTAGGTTTTAACTACATGCTTTGCAGTCCTTGCCTCAGTTTAGCAAACTCCCAGTGGGGCTACAGAATGGGAACAGCACAGGCAGGAGCACAGCCACAGGGAGTGGAAAGGGGCTTCTCCTGACTCTGCTGAGATTTGTAGGAGACTACCTATGACAACAAGGAATGAGCCCTTGAACAAGGAATGATAACAGGAAAAAACCCTGCCCTTTGCTGTATCCATTATTTCCCAAGGCCACCTGAAATCACAATCTCCAAACAGAAGCTACATATACAGGGAAAAGTTGCCAAAGCACAGAGTTACAAATCCTCAAGTGCAGAACCAGTGCCTTGCTCCAGAGAAAGATGAATACCCCAGCCAACACTTCGACCTGAACCTACGTGCTGCTGAAGCATCAGGGAGATGTGGCAGACAGCACTGAAAACATCCACTCAAAATGCATCATTTACTGTACAATTCCTCTGTATTTATAGCTATGGAAAAGCTACAAGGGAACAAGTTACCATCAGTAGCCTTCCCCACTCTGGCCTTGCCCTTTGTGAGCAGGGCCAATTCAGCTTCTCCCAGCACTCCAGAGAAATGCCACCCTGAAGGGCATCTTTAGAAGGCTTTATTTCTGGTGCAGCAGGCACAATTTAACATTAAACTGAAAAAGACTGAAAACTGTAAATTCTAAGTACACACAGAGTAAAACAAGATCATCATGGACACTAGGGATTGTTCACTCACACTTTCATGGTTCAACAGCTCAAAAGGGTCAATCTCACAATGAATCCACTGTTAATTATCTGAAAACAAACATGAGCTTAAGATGGTCCAGGCTGCTCTACTTTCCAGTATTCCATGTCTTGTTAGGATTGCATGGACTCTAGTATAAATTGCTCTACTCTAAACACACTGCAGAATGGGGACTTCCTTCCCTTCTCTGGATCCAGGGTAAGCCCTTCAACATCATTGGGTAGGCAGAAGAGAGCAGTATTAATTACACACACTTTGAAGAGTTATCTGCAAAAAACCCAAACCTTTGCAAATCAAGTAAAGTTTTAGATATATGTGGGTAATTTTGAGAGAAGTCCATCACACAAGCATTTCACCAATACTTTCCCAATCTCTGACCCTTGTCACCAGCTTCCTAACCCCCAGGAGGGAATCTGTTGCTTTCTCTGGCTTTGTGCAGGTTATATGACAACACCAAATAATCAAATTGTAAAGATGCTGAATTCATGCACATGAAAACGTCTCTTCTTTCCATGGTTTACAGCTCAATTTTCGATGGAAGAAGAGGATTTTGAATCATTCTAAACACTCTAAATCTACACGTGAATAACTCATGGGCCTGTCTCCAAAGAGCAGCTCTGCAGTACCCTGCTGAAGTGTGGGTACCCACATCTTACAGCAAAATCAGCAAAAAGGGCAAAGTGACCCTCAGCTTTGAGACCTTGTCTGATAAGGGTGAATTCTATCAGGTTTAATCATGGTAAACCTTTGTAAAAACACACAGTAAAATTAAATTTCACGTGGCCTGAAATTCTTTGCATTTGTAAATATAATATTCTTTTCATGCTTAATCAAAACCAAAATTTTGGGTGAATTAATTTGCAAACAGCTGAATTCAAAATCATAAGTTATTACTCAAAATTATTTAAGTTTAATCACCTCACAAACTGAGGTGATAAATATTTGTGCCTTGTTATGAGTTGCTGACCTACTGTACACAGTATTTCTTCACAGTTATCCACATGATTGTTCCTATTTAATACTTGACTTCTCTTCTGAGACTACCACTGAAGCTGTCAGGGTCACAAGGTTTTTTACAGATGTCCTGTAAAAACTAACAAGCAGGACGAAACATCAACCACTGTTTTACAAGCCACCTAACAGCTTTACAAGGTTAAAATTTGCCTGATGTGATCAAATTGAAACCTCTGACCTAGTGCAGAGGAGGTTCTCACTCTCATTAACAGTCCCCAGGCACAGCTCCTTACTAGAAAAACAATTTGGTCAGTGCCCTGTTTCTCAAACAGTTTTGTCACTGATTAGGGTATTTTGCACCAACATTATGTGATGCTGAAATAACTTGGTGAGGGAGAAAGTCAGAAGAAAACAAAGCCAGACTCAACAGGCCCTGCAAAACAGGCTGCAACTTATAAATGAAATTCTCCACTAAGGAGTTTCCAAGTCTCTATAAAATCCCAATATTTGGCAAAAAGCATTCCATTTCCCAATTCAAAATCCTCTGGCATAAACTGTCATGCTTTAATTAAACACAGAATGCAAATCACACCCCCAGGAGATAAGGCTTCTAGCTGCTTCTCTTTAAGTGTGGAAATCAACTACAGCGGTAAAAGAGCACAGAGAGCAGGGCAACTGTGCAGCCCCTGGGGCTGAGCTGCCCAAATGCCACTCCAAGGGGCAGCTCCTGAAGAGTTCCTGGAAACACTGCTTCCAGACATGCTCCCTGCTGGCAAGCAGCAAGCTGTCCATCTCTGCTGCTGCCCTCCTGACAGGCTGCATTGCTGGCAAGCACGACACGAGCTAGGCTGATCTCGCGTTTCGCTGCCTTCTGCTGCAAGGAAAAAAGTCTCTACTCCAAGGCCTTGTCCACACTGCAGTTCCCACCAGTGCTGGGAAGTTAGGAGAGCTATCTTACACAGAGCAAAGAGCAGACAATCTTGGTGCACCAGCTATTTAAAACTACCCCTCTGGAGACAGGACCAGGCCAGAATGGCACTCCCATCAAAACCCTTTTCATCCAGTCACTGACTCCCTTTCTATTGGGTAACCAAGAAAAATACAGACACAACATGGAAACTGGGATCATACTGGCAGAGAAATAGTGTGTACTTCCAAGTACCATGCCAGGACAGTCCATATATGTTCATTTTCACTCCCCCTCAAATCTACCAGCTCAGGAAAGTCAGACATGTTTTCATAATAAATGAAACCTAGGCATGAGAATGGAACCAAATTGTGTTTAGCTTATCCCACATGGAATGAACTACAATTCTTCCAAAGCAGCTTTTAAAACTAAATTCTAAATAAATACAGCTTCCATAGAGACAAGATTTGTTATGTACATCTTAGGGAACTATCTAACAAAAGCTAATTCAAATATCAGTGTCTAAGTATGTAACATTATTCCCAATACTGGGAATCCACTGTTAAGGACTTCTCTTTGACTTCAAATAGGATATAAAATACTTAGGAACTCTGCACTGTAGCAGGAAAAATGCTCGAGTCTTTCTCCAAGTGTGTCCAAGCTGAGTGACCAAAGTGAGAAAAGTACAGCCCATATCATGGGAAAGAGACGAACACAGGGTATACATACGCTTTAAAATACACAAGGCATTGTGTTCTAGTATGCACTTACTGTTTGAATTTAAAAAATGAAGCAAGGAAAATCTACTCCACACCCATGTCTTTCTAGAATGATTGATACTCAGAGTCAGTATCCTCTGCTGTAGAACTACAACATCTCTTAACTCCCCAGTCATCATCAGGAATTGTTTTTAAACCAATATTCTGTAATTAGGGTCCTGCATGAAGTACCTGAATGCATAAACTCTCAACTTTCTGCAATGTGCTTTTAGATCTCTCAGGGTGGGCAGAGCCACAAGGTAATTCAGTGTCTGACTCCCTGCAGCCATTCAGACCTAGTTAAAGCTGCTGGTTAACTTGGTCTTTGCACTGAAATATTTCACTGATGCTGTCAGCACCACTTTGGCTGAGAGAGATATGCAGTACCACAGCCAGTAAATGAAGAGTGAAAGAAAGACAAGAGCTGGAGGAAGCATCAATTTCACAGGAAAAATCAACTGATTCCTCCAACAGAGATAAAAAGATGTGAAATGTTAGATGTCTTTTATCCTGAGTGGGAGAAAAAGACATTTTCAATTAGGTATTGCACAAGGTTCAAAAGTTGAGGAAATGTCACAAGTCCAATCTTTAATAAAAAAATCATGAACATTTATTATTGATGATTCTTAGTGGTAAATATCTTCATCTAAAATTCTTAACTGATAGGGACTTTTCAGAATTTTTTCACAGGGCAGCAAGAGGAATTTCACTCAGGCATCTGAGGCTGTGTGCACCTTCTCCTCACTGGGGAAAAGATTATACAGTTAAAACACAAAAGAAAGACTCTGTGTTTAGACAGGCATGTCTGTGAATGCTAAATATAGGGATGCTCTGAAGCTGGTGAAGTTCTTGGAATTTCCACACTGGTCCTACAGCAGAACATCAGCCCAATATTAATGAGCCAGAATAAGAAGACTGAAGTGCCCATGTGTCAGAGCTTTCTTTAATGACTCAGCATAAAACTGGTCTTCAGGCCAAGATCCTTTCAGGCTAAGAATCAGCAAAACTTGAATTTCTAAAGATATTTCTTTGCTGTATTTGTGGGTTTTTTTGGTGACCCAAAGGACATCCATTGGTACATTCAGGATCTCAACTGCTGTGATTCTAAGCAAAATATTACAGTTTAAATCACAGTGCCATTAGCAATACTGGAAAATACACAAATTTATCTTTCTGCATGTGTTTTTTTGGGAGATGCTGAGCCTAAAACACTGTTGAGGATTTCAGTGAAGTTACAGATAGTTTGCTCCTCAGGGTAGGGGGATGACAGGAGATGGCACACAACAACAACCTCATCTACAGACAACAAATTTCAGATCCTCTCCATGAATCTTTCCCTTACATACTAAGAATGAACATAACTTTTATGTATTTCTTAGGTTTCTTTTTTCTTTCACCTTCATTAAAGGTCTTATTTCCCTGGAAAGCAAAAGAACCAGCCATCACTGCAAACCAAAATATCTGCAAGTGCTAACGTTCAGGCACTCCACTAGAACAAACAAGGATGTATCTTCTCCAAGCACATCCAAAACCCCTTTTGGGTGATTAGCAACGCAACTTCTCTGGAGCGAGTCATCCAAAGAGACCAGCTTCATTTACAAAACACAAATGCTGGTTCCACTACTACACATATAGCCTACTTTGGACAAATACATGATATTTCAATATTTAAGTGGAAAGATTATATGCTTGTTCTTAAAGGTTTTGATCTACTTTTGAATTTTCCTAGCAAAGAAAATATTCTCAACACGTGCATGTACTTTTTACATAAATATATTTTTTTGTTTATAATTATTATATAGTAACAAAATACCCAGACTTATTCTCCTCAAGTATTAGACACAACTTTGAAAGAAAACTAGAAAATTAATTAATGTTAAGTCAGGTCCTGGAGCTCTGTTTTCTCTGTTTTATGCAACCCCCAGCTAAAATCCAAAAGAAAAAGATGGCACACTGTTTAATAAAGCCATTTACTGTTCAGTTCATTTTCTCTTTATTTGTTCACAATGTGCTGTCACATTATGGAGACCTTGCTAGATAATCACTTAAATTTATCTCAAAACTAAATAAAAATTAATAGTTTACTTTGTTTTTATGAATATACACATCTCAAAGCACAAAAAAATATTAAAAATTGAAGGAATAGAAAGTATTTTCTTCTCTCAAATTTGGCTTTTTTCCTGCTTGCTTGCTATTGCAAAATACTTAGCTTCTAATCAAAATAATGAAAGCAGGGTTTCTGTGCTCAGAGGTTTTCATTTGAATAAGCAAAGCAATTTCCATTTCAAATATATGTTCTGCCATGCTTTCACAAAACAATAAAGTGTCATTTCTCATTTACAGCACATGCCAGGTTATTGAGGTTCTTACATCCCTCCAGAAAAACATAAAACCATCTCAGCTTGCCCACTGCTCAGCACAGCCAGATTCCCTGTCCAGCCTGAGGTTTGACTGCAAAGTTTAAATGTAAAGCTTCCACAAATCCTGGTTTCTATTCTTAAGTCTGACTTAGCATAACGTTTCTGCATCTCAGTTTCTCCTCTCATTTATTTCCTCCCTCACCCAGGGGTATTTATGACCAGAAGTTGGACAGAGGCTTTGATGTACTCAGATAAAAGAGGCTGAGTACTGTTCTCATGGAATCAAGCTATGCACCATTGATGGTCATGCAAGGTTATC
Source organism: Fringilla coelebs (assembly GCF_963513975.1). Taxonomy (NCBI): domain Eukaryota; kingdom Metazoa; phylum Chordata; class Aves; order Passeriformes; family Fringillidae; genus Fringilla; species Fringilla coelebs. The sequence goes on from NC_140066.1 coordinate 9,631,211, forward strand.
TCCACTGGCTCATCTTGTTGAAAGAAATAATGCAGACATTAAGGTGAAACTACAGATCAAAATTTCATGCTGGAGTTCATTTTTGGAAGCAATCTCCTAAGAAAATAACTTCCTTAAAAAGCAGGAGCAACTTGGAAAAGAGTGATTGATAAGTCGCTTTGTTTCATGGTGTAAATCTTTAATTTCATTTGCTGCCCTTGTTACTCTGACCCTAGCAATAGTCCATAAATATTTAGGTAGCTTTCAACCAACATGCTTTCAGCTTTTGAATACTAATGCTAGCTGCAGTGAAGAAGAAAAGGAATTGCTGTAATGGACCACAGAACTAGCTATGAATATCTAACCTGCTATTTGCAAGGCATTCTGTCTGCTGGAATTAAAGCAGTCATTACCAGCACACAGAAGCCCATCACATTCTTAATGAATGGTGAGGCTGTCTTGGGAAAATAACAAATATCTTTACCTGAATAAGCATTAATGTTGTAACAACCAGAAGAAAAAAAAAAAAAAATCAATAGCTGTATAAAGCCCAAGGCTAAGAAGAGAAAAACAAGACCAACACGCATACAGATAACCTTACCAGTGAAGAAATCAAAGAGATTCTGGTTTACTCTGCATCTCATCATGCTGCCTGACAGATGATCAACAACTTTAAAAGTATCCTTTGATTTAAGTACAGTCAAGGCCCAGGGACATGACCTTCTACCAGCCATATTTCCCCATTCCACAACACCCCAAGCTTATTAGACTTCAAAGAAAGGGTTTGACAAGACCACTGTTGGCAAAGCACTGCACTATTGGCATGCAATAATGAGGTGAGCCTTCCCTCTGCTCCAGCCAGGAGAAATGCAAAACAGAGTCACAGAAATCCCCCAGTCAGCAGATGCAGCACCCATGTTCAGTCTGTGAGAGGACAGGGTCATTCAGTCCATCAGGAGGCACTTCCCTGACAGCTGGCCAGATCTCTGAGACACCAGATGTAGAAGTAATCATTTGCCATTCCCAGGAAAAAGAGGGTGCTGAGCCTAAATAACCATTATTGCTGAAAGAGCAGCTGTGGAAAAGTTGCCAAAATTCATCTCTACCCTCTCCCAGCTTCTGCCAGAAGCCTCTTCTAGGCTTTAATTCTTTCTTGTCTCCACTACTGAAATTGCCTTAAAAATTATCTTGTTACATTACTATGCTTTCAGAACTGCAGAAGGGGATTGAGAACACTGCAGCACAACTCTGCTTGCTCTGGAAAGTTCTTACCTCTTCCTCCTGAAAGTAAAAACTACCCTCCTAAGTTTTAGATGCAGTCCTTTTATTTTTTGTGCATGCAGACCTTGCTCCTTAAACTCTCCTTTCTCACGCTCTGCTTCTTTCCATTGGGACTACCCAGAGTGAAGAATCAAGTCCCAAGGACTGGCCTGTCTTTGACAGCCACTAGAATTCAGTGACAGCAAAACCTCACCTCTTCCTTTTTGATAATCCTAAGCTAAGTGAAGCCAGGATTTGGGCTCTGCCTCACACAATAGCTCAAGGGGAGCAGAGTCCAACATTTGCCTTAAAGCGTCACTGGAGCAAACTATGTTAGTGCAGGTCCTCCCAAATCCTCCATTTGCCTTTTCCCTGGACTGAAAACTGGCTGTATGAGCAAGGGCAAAGCAACAAGTCTAACACTAAATCAGCAAGTAAAATGAAACTATTTTCTTCACATCACAATTAGAAGCATTTGCATATATGGAAATTACTTGGCAAACAACATTTGTATTGAGCTCATGTCTGGCCAGTGCTAAAAGGCTCAAAAGTGCCTTGACTTGACAAAGTCACAGCCTTCTCCACATTCCTCTTCTCAACAACAGAGTATACTTGTGTACAGCTTAAGAAAAGGCATAAAAATCTTCAAATTCACTTCCCAACTCTTCCAAATTGAGTTAGCAAGTTTCTGCAATATAGGAGATCAGACTGTAGTTACTAGCAAGATGATGATTCCCTAAACTCTTAAGAATTACAGCTTTCTCTCACTTTACACAACTGTTTCCTGCTTAGCCTGCGTTGTACACAACTCTCCCAAGCCCACTACCCACTGCCCAGCATGCCCTAGTGGGGTACCATTTTATCCTTTGAGCTCTGCTGCATGAAAGGCACCAAAACATTCAGGAGAGCTCACAAGCTGCATGGCTCACAATAAAGAAAAGTAGGCTATCTTTACCATAAATTTCAGGCACCGCTGAGATAACAAGGACACACTGAGCAGGGCAAAGAGCACATTAGTAGGTCAGAAGTTTGATTTTCCTGTTCAAGTATGGGAGCTCTGTTGTTACTGCTTGCTGCTGGTTTGCAAGTTCTCTTTTATAGACAGTTTAATAGTAAATGTGAACAGCTTTTATTTGCTAGAGTTGCTACTAAAAGGATTTTCATTAAAAGATTTTTCTTGTAAAAAGAAAAATCACTTAGGTACTATTTCTCAGAACACATTGATCCAGCAAAGCACAGGTCCTAAATAGACCAGAGCTGCAGAATCCTAATGCATCTTTTCAGAATATAAGCCTCTAATATTTGAGCACAAAATCACCTCCAGTGATACATCTTCCTTACAGTATTTACACCTAAAATCAGGGTCTGACACCCACTATTTCCAGAAGAAAAATTCTTTCTAATATTAACACTAACACAAGGCTCCAGGGTCTCTTTAAGGTGCAAATTATCAACAGAAAATGAGACTAACATGTCCAACATGCAACCACTAAAGAAATTAATAAAGTAATCAGTAATTACTGACCACAAGCCAATTTCTTTCAATATCACCCATTTAACCAGTTTTCAAGGAGATTTAGTGACACACTGAGAAGAGTTAATAGTGAGAATTTTCACCTTGAAGGGCCTAGGAAGCCAGAAGACAATAACAGCATCAAATCATTAATAAAAGGGATATTCAAAGGCACTGAGCCCAACTATTTTCCATCTTTGTTTTCAGAAGTAACCAACTCATTATCAGGCACATGCAAAGTTCCCAGCAAAGTATCTATCATGTAAAACATATCTCCATTCAAAGCAGAGCAACTTTACTGATTTAGGTGCTGGAGTCTACTCCACAAAGCAAATACCTAACATAGTACCTACTCTACCCCAATATGGCTTTTTTAAAAGCAAAGTTTGGTCATTCAATATTCAATCCTTTGTGTTCTGAGCACGCATCTCTGCCTTAAACTGTCCTTGTGCCAAACCAACAGGGTTTAAACCCCACCAGTATGCTGTCATTTCTCTTATACCAAGATTTTGCTGGTTTGCTGTTGCTAACACAGACTGAACATCCTTTCAGTGCCATATTCTGAGCACTGAGTTGACAGAGTGGACTGTAAGCCAGGCCTGCAAGTACCATTATCAAAAAAAACATACATGTGATACAAAGAGATTTATCAGAGGAAGAGTGTATTTCAAGCCAGTTGCTTTTTACCCACACTTCTGCAAGTTTTGGAGCCCAGCAGCATCAGCAGTGTGGGTACAGAATGTATTAAGCACTTAATCAACATCATCAGCTCAGAGGATCCAGAAGTCTGGCTGAACTAGAAGGGAATCATATGTGGAAATCCTCACAAAAACCTGCACTTAAAGTACTCCTGCTGGCGCACTACACAGCAGGGGAAAGTTGCACAGCTTAGAAGTGCTGCCTTTCAGCTAAGTACTTCCAAGTTCTCTTTTGCTTAACTCTAGAGACTTTCAAAGAGAAATTAAGTACTCTAGGGCTCTTAAAAATGTGTAGCAGGAGTTAATCATTATGTACTAGCCAACACAGCCTGCTTCCATAAAATGATACCATTAGCCATAGCTTTAGCTATCACTAACCCTCTAATAGCTGCTGGGATTTGTCATGAGCAGCGCAATGCTTTTCATTTTGGACAGAGCTTTAGGACACTTTGGGGACCTCAAAAACTAGACAACCAACCCCCCCAGTGCCTCATGTAGTGCTCACTAGGTTAGCACCTGTAAACTAGGAAGGGAAAATGCTGAGCCTGGCAGCCCTGGCTGGTAGCTGTGATATCTGCACTCCTCCTCACAGCTTCCCTGCCCTCAATGCTGCATTCCATGGAGCAGTTCACTTTCCTCTGCTGCCCAGCACACAGGCAACACTGGCACCCGTGTTGTTTACACCTAGAAGCAAAAAAACTCACCATGTGGGAGCTAACATTTTTTCAGAGGCTTCTGAGCAAGTCCTGGGAACGTGCCAGAATTCACCCATGGTTTATGGTACGGCACAATTAATATATCCAGGACAGACACTGTCTTGGATCATTTGCTCTGCCAGACTATCCTAGAGCTGGAGTTAAATAACTGATTTGCCAAAAATTAATCTCAGTCCACATACTTCTCACAAAAACAAAGCAATTATGAAATTCTCTTGATAGAAGCCTGATCAGATGATTACATTCAGGAAGGCAATCTTCAAGGATTTTCTCTATGATAGCCTGGAAAAGAAGTTGCTTCAACCTTTTCCCTTGCCAGCATGAACTTTTAATGAAAGTAAATCATATTTCCCTCAGACCTCTAAGTCTGAACTGCCAACAATGGTCTCAAAATGTCCAGTTCTTCAACCAGTATTCCTAAAAAGAGGAGCTGCTTTCCCAGCTTATCATTCCTAACCTATACTCCACTACCTGAACTACCCTTGGAGAACCAGGTTTACTTTGTCTTTATTTTCATCAGCTGCAGCTCCAAGCTCTCTTTAGCTGCTCTGTTAGGCTTGCATAGACACAGACAGCAACATCTTTCTTCACAAGCATCCTGTGATCCTTGCCTGCTCGGGGATTTGATCATGGTCTGCAGCCAACTATGACTCTTAACAAGGCAAAGAGGGTTTAGATTTATAGTCTGCTACATACCAGCAGTTGTGACCAGATTCTGTATCAAATACCTCATTAAAAGCAAACAATACCATGACACACCCAGCAGATTTGTCCCATGTTTAGATCAGGCCAGGCAGACTAACCCCAAGTGTGTTATCCTCCAAGTGTGGGATTAGGGTCACTACCAATCTGTAAACTACTGCCTTCTAAATTCAGAGACTTAAGTTTACTCTACCATACTATTTAATCCCAGAAGACCTGTAAAACTTTGGACATCAAAGACAGTTTTAGCATCAGAAGCAAAAGTGCTGTAAAAGTCACTTGTGTCAGAGTAAAGTGACATTGCAATACAAAGTCAATAAAATACTTGGTAGTATGTTTTTAAACTTCCGTTTTTGTTTTTTTTTCCAGAAGCTCCCTGACTCCGTACAGAAAACAACATGACAGTCAGATCAGACACATACACAACATTCATGATAAAGGCACCTTCCAGCTGCTTTACATTGGTATCATACTCCTGGAATGCTGTAGTAAGCAACCTTCTCAGATACCTTTTGGATCTGATTTTGCCCATGATTTTGTATATTGTGCTGCTCTAGTCCCTCAAAGGTGTTTTTTACACTGTGTTTGTCCTTTGTGGTTTTGCACAGCTGCATCACATGAAACAGATACTGTGATCTGCATCTGTGCTCTGCTAGATATGAGACAAGAGGTGCCACAATTCTATTAAACTGATCTTTTATCTACAAGTTTCCAAACACATGGTGCTAGAAGATTGCATTTAAATTCAGCACTTAATTCCCTTAAGTCAGCGATTAAATTCTTTAAGGTGTGAATGAGGCGTTAACTCCATTGCTGAATTGTTTCATGTGATAGAAATATATTTTTTGAAGTAATTGGATTTCATAATGGGCTAATTCTTGGGGAGTAGAAACTCAGTCAATCTGAAATATGTACAAATTGCTAGATTTCAAAGCAGCTGTACCTAAAAGCACACATGACACACAAATTAAAAGCAGAGTATATTGTCAAGGTATTTTACTGAATAAAAGCTGTAAATTATAGATTAAGAACTGCCTTAAGACACTACAGAAACAGGTATGCAACCAAAAAGTGAACCTGTATCTTTAGGATACAGATTTGTTTTCAAGCTGAAAAATAATTAAAATTGAAGAAAAATTATTTTCTTTGTTTCAAGCAATTGTTTTAAAGCAGGCATGATTCAGGCTGACTTGAAAGCATGAATTGTTTTTTTTCCCCCTCTGGATGATTACTCTCATCAATATTTCCCCATTGCTTTTGTTGGATTTGTTCTAGTATAGACTGAACTCAGCCCTAAAAAACAAGCTCAATTATTTTGTGCCCACTTTAACCAAGTTGAAAAATCATATAGTAAGTTTAATGTAATATATTCACACATCACACGCCTTTACCGGGTGACTACAGATGCAGAAAAAGTGCCCAACTCTAAGGAGAAACTCTGCAGGTACGTCAGCCGATCTAGCCACAGAGGGAGAGAGAAGGCTGTCGTCTCAAACAAAAAACAGTAACAACCTCACAGGGCTAAGAAGAATTTCACTCGTGCTTTAAAACCCACTTCACACAAGAGCACGGTTAAACCTCACAGTTCCAAGGGTTCAAGCCTTACACCCATCTGTCTTTTACTAAAGTTAAGTTTACACAAGACTCAAAGTCTTGAAGGAAAGACCATCCTGTGGCATATCTTAATGTTGAGCATAAAATTCTCCTATTAAAACTTCTGAATATTGAAATAAAAAATAATAATTTACTTTCCACCTTCCAGATGTTTATAGTCAGCTACATAGCCTGGTTTACACTGTCTTTATTTCTAATCTGTATGAGCACAGCTTTCTTGCAGTTCCTGCATAAGAATTTCTGAATAAAGAAAAAAGTTGACAGTGATGTGTTCAGATCATAAAAATATTCAAATTCACATCCAGCTACATTTTTCAAGCCAGACCTGTAGCTGTACCAATGCAAATCACTTCTGAACCCATTCAGTCTATTATCATATTCATACAAGTTATTTGTTTTATAGACTTGAAATCCCTCTGTGGTGGATTCTATTATTTGTTCATTGTTACATTAACAGTGTTCTGCCCTTGGAAATACCCATGGCATTAGTTGCTGCATCTTTTTTCGTGTTATCTATTTCAACAAGAAAACACATTGTTTTTCCTGTACCTCTTGAAAATAACAATAATACGGATACAGGAAAAAGGATTTATACAAAACAAGGTGAAGGGGAAAAGGAAAAACTGAACACTTAGAATAAGAGCTTCAGATAAATGACTGAACTTCATGGTTTTAACAAGCATATAATGGAAGTCAGAATTCAGATTTAGATCTAGATGCTGAATGAGCTTCAACTAGCAATAAAGGGGTGTTGTGTTCTGCCATGAAATTTACCTCTCCCACAATTTAAACCAAGATAACATTTCAGTGGTTTTGTAGTGAATAGCTGATAGAGAATAATACATAGATCACCTTGATGGAGACACATGACTTAAGTCAGGCAGTAACAAAATTTGAGACATAATAAATCCTATTGTTTTCATGTAAATACGGGGAAATTTTAGAATTTGCTACAAGCTCATGAACAAAAGATGGTTTTTAAAACTTTTGATCAGTTCCTTATGATGATAGAGGCTGTTATAATAAAAGGCTGTTACTCTGAAAGCATCAAGTAAAGGTGTTTAATGGCAAACCCATCTCCATTTTTAAAATTTAGTAAAGATCCTGCGGACTAATTTAAACACTTCAAAAAGCATTTTCTAGAGACCTTAAACTATGCAAAAAGATTACTGCATTCAGCTAACTACAGTTAGCTGAATTGGATTTTTGTTTTCACGTAGAGTTTTATTTTTTAACCATTACAAAATCCAGCATTAAAGAAGAGATGTCATTCATTTCAGAGTTCCCTGGTACCTACTCTCAAGAATAGACTCCTCTAATGCTAATTTAAATCACAGAATCAAACAACAGTCGCCTCTATTAAGTTCATGTTGTGAATCAGACAAATTTGACTGCACAAAATATCATGGCCACCCTAAACAGAAGGCAGATCAATTCACCTCTTTGAACTGTGAAAGAAAGAGATTATGGGCCAAATCCAATCCTCTCAAGTTATCCTTTAGGGCAAATTGCAGTTAATTCCTGAGAGCGACACAGCAGCTGAGGCTGGAATCCACCCACACACACACTCTCAAGAGGATCAGCAACTGCAGGTTGCTCAGGACCATTACAGTAGAAAATCTGTGAGAATCACTCCTCAGGATATAGGACCCAAAGTTTTTTGGAGAAAAAATAAAACAAACACTTGATTTAACTCTAGAGACTTCACAGAGGAAATTCCGTACTGTGTTGCTGCTTTCATTCCCACTAAATTCTTAGACTTCCCTTGTTAGAGATTATACAAAACCAACAACATTTTTATTAAAAAGCACATTTCTCAGTAGCTGTTCTGTCACACAGATTGTTACACAATATATTGATAGAATCCAGAGAGATTAGGTTTCCTTAATCATTTAACATAATTCCATTTTCAAAGCACACCAGACCCCGTTAATCCTTATGTACCTCATGTTTTACACTGTGCAGAGGTCAAAGAGTCAGCTGTAACACCGTGCACTATTTTCCCTCTTGGTGGAGCATACATGGAGAGGATACTGGAGAGCATACATCATATTGAAAACTGAAGCACAACTAGATGAAATCTCTTTCACTTATCACAGACAGGATTCTACCCAATGATTTTAGCCATGTTCCCAACTATCCAAATGATGTTATATAGAATCAAATTACCAATTAACACACTAAAAAGATTTAAGATGAAACTAGAAAAAAAATTATGAAGCTGTTTACTGCTATTTGGTGACTACTCACATGCAGAACTCTGGCTGGGCAAGATTTAACTCTTGGAAATATAGCTCAGTATTTCCCAGCAGGCAATAGAAAATTGATTTATTTTAATAATCAGCTCCCTCAAATCAATTTAAATTAAAAACTAGAAATTCATTCACATTTTAAAAGAAAAGCAACTAGAATATGCAAGCCAAAGGAATGAGAGACATAGACAAAAAGTCAACTGCATAAATACAAGCTACAATTGAAGGTCCACAGGCTTAGCTCAAAAGGGTCATGTGGCTATTTCATGACCCTTGAGAAGCTTGAGAAGCAGCAAACCGTATGTCAGGGGACGTGAGTCAGTAGAGGAATAATTGTCTGTTAAGAGAAAAATGATTGAGATGTTATATCCATGACTTCTCCAATACAGATTAAATGAGATAGATACTAAGAACAAGAAATTGTACTTTCTGTAGCCTAAAATTCACTTACATACTTTGCTGTTATACTAACCAAGACCATATTGCCATGATTTAATCTAACCTCAATCATAAATCTTCATCTTTGGCAGAATTTAAAACTGCAGATTAGACTTAATATGCATATCCTTAGCTAGGATACAAGGAGATTTTATCAAGGACATTCTCCCAAATAAATCATCTTCAGAGAGAAGTTCTTTTCACTTATTGCACTAGCAAAGATATTTGAAATTTTTACATACTGCCATTTAGGATATTATTGTTAGATAACAGATTGAGATAGTGCTTATCACCATTCTAAGTAACATGGGTTGAGCTAATGAAATCTGTGCATGTACATTTCATGCCTTGCTGAACTAAATTTTAACAAATTTCATAACATGTTGAGTGGCTCTACTTTCTTATTTGCAGAGATGTTCCACGTCCAGTTAAAGAACATATTTAAGTTTCTAGATTTCAGACGTAGGGCTGAAAATTGCAAGTTTGATTCCTCGAGGAACAGTTTGAATTTGTTTCATAATGTTCATCTCGTTGATTCAGTTCAACTTGAAGCCAGTACATCTGTATGTGGTTCCCATATGATATTCACAGAAACTGCTCTGAGTTCTTTTGCATCTCCTGACACAGTCCACACATCCATTGCAACAATTACAGGGCATATTTACAAGCATCCAATTTTGAAAACACGTTTTATGGCAACAAATCACTCTCACAGTACAGGTCCCAGTTACTGCTGTTACATGTGGTGATCTCAAAGGACCACAACAGGCTCCTCTGTGGTACATGTTCTGCTCCTGTTACTGTTTCTAGGGTAACCCGCATTTGCTCAAGGCCCTACAGTGCAGCTAGTGTCATGGGAGACCTCATGCCTGTACCTCAAACAGATGAATATTTAGTGTGCTAAAGACTAGCTCCAATTCACAGTTAGTGAGGTTTTTTAGTTAAAAAAAAATCTCAAAAACCTAAACACAACAAAAAACACCAACCTCTGCAACCTGTAAGATTGATGTCAGAATTTCACAAGAAAAGTCAAGAATGATCTCTGCCATATTTTTTTCCTCTTCTCCCCTTCCTCAGCTTCCTCTGCACCAAACATAATTTTAAAAACTAAAAATTTTAAAAAAATAAATAAATAATAAAAAAAGGTGCATGTTTACTTTGGTCAGATACCTGGATGCTGTTCCTCGCCAGGAGAGAAAGACATGAGTTTCCACACAAATGAGGAAAAAATCAATTTATAAGCTTGGACTTATCTGTGCCTCACCTCAGTTAGTTGCTGTGAGCACAGGCAACACATATTTCAGAAGTCTGGTCCTAAATGGTTCATGGCCTGTTTAACACAAGCAACAGCTCTTAGACAATTAAAAAGAAAAAAAAAACCACAACACCTACAAGTCAGAGATCATTTGGTTGTCAGCTCTTTGAAGCACCAAGCTGCATTAGCCACTACAGAAAACAAACCCATTTGATCTACCAACAAACAAGATGAAACTGAGCTCAGCCAGAAGCACAAAGACTTCATAAGTCAATATTCAGCCCAAATGCACTGCTTTGCAAGAACACGTTCAAGGCATGGCCACTTCACTAGAGCTCTTCAGATTGTTCAAGGCAAGCACCTTTTGAATAGTTTATCTCACAGCTAAGAGTGGCATGAAAAGCTGGCAAATTCCTCCCAAAAGAACGTGGTTAAATATGCCCATGAAACAGCATTTCTAGGCAATAAAACAAAGGAGAAGCAGGCCACTTCCTCCATAAGCAGCAACAGATTTTGTAAAAAACTTGAGTGTTCTCCAAAATGCCCCTGAAGAACGTGAGGTCACTCTGCATGAGAAGAGTTCAGAGACAGGATCATCAGCAGCTCAAAAAAGTAAATGAAGATGCTGAAAGCCCCTAGTCTGCAGCTGGCTCCTCTGCTCATTGTTCACCCAGGTTACACAGCCTGCAGGGCAGCAAATCCTCCAAACCAAATTAGAACATTTGCTTTGCACAATACCGCAGGGAAAAAGAAAAAAAAAAAAAAGATGAAATGCAACACCACTGATCTACTGAGAGCAAGGCAATGCCCGAGTGCTGCTGATGGAGTATGAGGAACAGCCAAGGGAGGGAATTTTGCTCTGCTATTTCAAATAGCTGCTTATTAAACACAAATCTAATGTCTTTCAAGAAATTGCTTTAGCTTTGTAGAAAAAGCTTGCTTTTTTCCTGAGGTCTGGCTTTCTGTGATAGCTGTTGCACTAAGATAGCCTTTATTAAAACTGTTCTGCACCACTCTTTCATTTGTGACAAAACAGCAGCCATGAACACCTAAAAATCAGAAATCACTTCTGCAAGAATTAGGATCCTATATGGTGAGTTCTTTTGCTTATCTCCAAATGCAGTGTGCTAACATGTATATATATATCATTCTTATATTTAAAACTATAGCCAAGGCTAGACATAGTTAGAAGACAAAAAAGAACAAATCTGTTGGTAATTATTTAGCAGAGGCTTAGTTACTATGGTGATGAGTTTCCTGTAAGTACCATAGTCAGAGACAGCACCAAACATTTTTGACACTATATCTTTATTTTTCCATTATATTTAGAAATATCTTTGTCCTGCCCTAATGCTTTTCTAAATGACCAAAGTATAAAAGGCACTTAAGACAGATTTGACAGGTGCAAAGTGCTGAGTAAAAAGGGGTTGTAAAGAAAAAATATTTTTGATTATTGTAATGTTTTAACAAGTGAGTATTAAGTAAATACACTACTGAATTAAACATCAACCCTGATCTATTTATTAGAAGCAAATATCAACTGAAATGAAACATAGGCAAGAAAGAGTAGATTTTAATATTGACTAAAGTGAGCACTCATGCTCTTTACAATCACATGCTCTAAATTTTATTACCAATACTTATTATGAGATAGGTGCAATTGTGGTTTTAAGTTCAAGTCCAATAGGCAGGCCTGCACTGAAGAGGAGTTTTGAACTAGATTAGTGCTCAAAATCTCTAGAGGTTAAGGAAATTTGCAATTTTATTTGCAACTGGTGGTTTGAAAGACCTATGTGACACCATGGGGAGATATTTCCAGCTGGCCCAAAGGTGGCAGCATCAGCTCTGAACAGTTCTCCTGTCAGTCCTACCCATCTTGCCATTTCAACGTCAACAAAGTGCTCTGAGCTGGGATTTCCTAAAGTTTTGTGTGGGATAGAAATATCTGACTGCCAGTTATGCAGGCGAAGTCCCTTCCTAAAACAAAGCAAGCTAGAGCCTGAGAAGTACCACTTCTCACCGACCCACCTATCCCTCAACATTTCACGCTGTCACTTCACTGTACAACTTCAGAAGTCCTTAACCTTGGTATTCAAATTCAGACATGGCCAGATAAATCGGGGGGTTGGGGAGGTGGGGTTTTCTTTGCTTCATCACTTGCAAGCTTCCTTTCCACATAGGATGACAATGGATAGGGTTGTGTGTCAAGCTAGAAGTGCATAGATTGAGATAAACACTCAGAGTACTTGTCTACTAGACCACACTGCAGCTCTATTTTATGAGGAGATTAGCTGCTCTTTACTCACACTTCCTAGAAAAAGAAATAAAGTAATGAGGGGCAGGGAGAGCTGTTTGCAGAGAGCACAGAGGTCTGAGCAGCAGTTGCCGTGGCTGGGCTGGCAGGATCTGGCCCCACGTTCTAATATTAGAATGGATTATACTCGCTGCACTGACACTCTGCTTTACTCAGCTCATTGAGACAGACACTTGGCATCAGAAGCAACATACTAGCTCAAGCATGTGCACATCACTGTAACAAACTGGCATATGGCTATTTTCAGAAAATCTGCATTTGGCACACAAGGTGAATGTTTCTGGATTCTACCATGTGACCTTTGCAACACTGGAAGGAGGGAACTTTGTCCTAGTCCTCCTACTGAGGACTGACTGTAACCACCTGGGAACAGCTAAAGGTTGCAAATACTGTAACAAATGAGGCTGATTCCCTCCCACTCTCCCTCAGTATTTTGCTAAAGTCAAAAGCAATGTGTAAAAAATACATGGTCCTGTTCTTGCTGCCTGCAATGAGCTAGCTGTTCCATGCAGCCTTCTTAGAAAGGTGAGAAACCCTGACATACCTATTTTTCTAAACAAAGTTGAATAATTATTTACTGCTGCAAATTGTTCATGTGTGTACATTTTGATACTCTTTAAATCATTCTGTTACACTGTAAAAGGAAAAACTACACCTAAAGAAAACAACAACAAAAAAAAAAAAGGCAGTGACCACAGCAACTGTTTTTGCATTCTCTTGCCATCTCCCAGCTGTGTGGGGTGGAAGGCACCAAATGCAACCGACCCATTTAACATCACCTACTTACCTCTGTCCTCTGAACTTTACTTACCTCAGTGACAAGATGGTGTTACTGTTACTGATCTATATCATCACTGCAGTTTTACTGAAGATTCTCAAATGTCAGCCTGTTGATATGCTACTAATTAATGCTCTTTGCAGATCATTTTAGAAAAGCCAAGCACTCAGCCGATCCAGCTTAGCTCCTATTAGAGCTGGCTTCTCCATGCAAGCTTGACATTGCCTGGTATTGGAACCTTTAAACCATTTCTGGCTGCCTGGTACTTGAAGGACTGTACTTGCCAGGACTCATTTCACCGTTAATTACAGAACATGATATCTTTTTCTGCATATTGATGTAACTCGAAGCAGGAAAGGAAGATTTTAAATCCAAGCTATGAAATATCCAACATGACCAAGGCACTGGGAGCACTACACTTCCTCTTTCCCCAAACCACAGTCACACTGGGTTTGATGCTAGCAAAGGAGCAATTTTAGCCAGAATTTACTCTCTTCTAGAGCTGAGACAACAAAACAGATCCTCTCACTGAAGGGGGGCTTCTCAGATTAGCAGCCAGCTCAGTGAGCCGTACTACTGAGCACTAGAATTGGGACCATCCAGACATGAACCTCAAGTGAGGGAGAGGGGACCAGCTCATCTTTTTCTCATCTAATTAAGTACAGGAAGCATAGCTCCCAGGAGAAGGGCCAGCAATAACAGGGAGCACAGCTTGGTGAAAGCATCATTGAGCTGCCAGCTCAGGAAATGGCTAGGATTTGGAAGCCAGTCTTACTCTGCTGGACCCAACTGCCTCCACAACACAGACCAACATGTATTCCAGAAAAAGAAATGCATGAGCTAGTTCAATAGCAAGATATAATTTTTCTTTTATCATCAATTTTCATCATTTTTTCATTTCATAATAAGCAATACATATTTCCAGATACTTTATGTCCAGGTTATTTGGCCTGTCCCATGCTTTGCATTTCAAATCAATTCTCAACACTATACTGGTTACTGGTCACAGAAAAAGCTATCATCCCCCCTAAAACCATACCCTCAGTGTACCATGGCATTTTTTAAACTAATTTCCTTACTTATTAAATGCCTCTCTACCAACTCTTCTAAAGTATTTCCTAATCACTGGTTGTCATTTGTCATTCCTACAACACAAAAATGACACCCTCATATAAAACAGTCTTTTGCCTGTCTCAGAAATCTGAAAGAACTTTGCCCAAGATTCATCCTTTTATTTGATGCACTGAAACAGAATTATTTCAAAGTTTTTTTGTCAGTTGAAAGGTTATTTTGCAGAAGTTACATCAGATCATGTAATTGCAATCTAATTATATTGCTCTTATCATTCTTAAAGGAAGTTCTACTGATTCAACTTTATCAAAAAAAACCCAAAAAAACAAGGGAAAAACCCACAAAAAAGCACATTTTTTCGAGTTACATAGAAGTACCTTGCAGTTCTAAAACAAATGAAGAGAAAAACATTCCACTCCAACCAGCCAGGTCTTGGCTGCTACAACACTGCCAGACAATGCTGACACTGGGGCTTGGGAACAGTCCTGGCTCTGCCATTGTTTGTTGGCTGCACAATCAACACAGATCAATTTCAGCGATCTCTAACACTCTAACTTCCAGAAGAGTGCAATTATTAGCAGTAAGTGAGGGACAGAACAGCACAGACAAGGAAAGAAACCCAGAAGATATAAGAGAAAAGTATGGAAAGCACCCCTGGAGGAAATGCATGGCTGGCAAAGTTAAACCATAGAGGGTATGAGAATGAAGAAGTGTCTGGCCCAACTTTTTTGAAACAGCATTCAAATGGCAAAAGGAGTTGTGTTCACCCCTGGAAGACATCCCTGCTTCCCTCGTGCTGATAAAGCCTCCACTACATTTACTTAATGTGGTTACCACATCCATCTAATGCAAAATTATATGAGCACAATATTGGCTCCCACAGGAGCCAAAAGAAAAAGTTGTTCCAATTTTTTTGTACTATTGTCATTTTGTCTTTAATTTGCGGTTTATATTCTTCTTTATTAGTGTTGCCAAGGAGTAATGAGAATTGAGAAAAAGACAAATGAAAACGCTCACCTGATTGATCTGAAATCACTGAAGCAGCTGTCACAAAATACTGAAATATCTTTTGTTTCACTCAGTCTACAACTAATACAATGCAACATGAGAACTGCACAGGACAATCAGTGGAGTTTAAAACAGCAGCGCAGGTGACACCCAAAGATTTTACAATCTGTTTAGAGTGGTATTGTTAATGACATTAGACTTTGTGCAGGCTTTAAAAAGACTTCTTCCATTTACAACTCTTATGCTGTAGTCACTTCTCTTCCTGCACTACCCCTTAATATTGAAATGGAAAATTTGAACTGGCTTTTAAAGTGATTTATTGTGAAGAAACAACCACAAGCTCAACAACCATAAGATTTACATGAATATAAGACAAATTCAGCTTCTCTCTTTTCACATTTTACTTAGAACTGTCAATTAAAACAATGCAAAGGAGGCAAATAGTATAGTTTAAGTATTCAACAAAACCTGAAGAGATGACAGATCTTCATCAACATGTAAGGGCAATATTGAGTCTCCTGATGAACTTAATTAAGTAACCTCCTAAGCACACAATTGATATCCAAACATTTTAGCTCTGCATTGTGCACTCTAAGTGTTTTCTAAACCATCTACATTGCAATCAAGAACAAAACCACAGCAAGTAAAGCTGCTGCATCCTGTGCAATACAGATGCCCCACGTACACAAATCACTACTGCTACCATGTAAAATAATTGCATTATTTATTTCACATATATAATACAGCTGAGCAAGCTGCAGTAAGACACTGCAGCCCACTCAGCTTTGCCTATCTTTTTCACCCCCAGCAGGCCTTCAGTGCCCCAAGCACCTACAGCAAGATTTAAAAATTCTGGCCAGTCCTGAAGAATAACTTCATCTCTCAGCCACATCCCCCTCCCTGCTCACCCTAGCAAACAGCAGCCGGCAGGGAGGAAGCCATGCACAGGGGAGCTGCAGGAGAAAGGCTGAGCACAGGGCAAGAGGTTCCCATCACAGACCACATTCCTCTGGAGTGCAGCAGCTGGGTTTCTTGTCCATGCCCTGCATCCATACAGAAGGTATAAATTCCCATGTTCCTGTGCACACATGCAGGCAAGTCTGTTTGCCTGTCAAATCACTTCTTAAATTGTGCACTCGCTAAGCAAACCTGTGTAAACAATCAAATCCCTAAGTGCCAGAAGAGGAAACACCACCCATGTACCAAATGGAGGGAACTGGGATCCTGCCTGGAATAAGCCCAAACCTCCTTCTTCCTTTTCTATATTTATAATGGGTGCTATGTGTAAGAAAAGGAATTAACAATCTGTCAATTTGCTTCTACGCCTTTTGATGCTCACGAAACTGCAAACAAAACTCAAGCAACCACTGCCCATTGATTGCTTCAACCCTTTAATTTTCTTGCTCTTCCCCACCATGAATG
This sequence comes from Fringilla coelebs, assembly GCF_963513975.1. Lineage (NCBI taxonomy): Eukaryota > Metazoa > Chordata > Aves > Passeriformes > Fringillidae > Fringilla > Fringilla coelebs. The sequence goes on from NC_140066.1 coordinate 9,648,231, forward strand.
AGATGGTCATGTACCAGCTCTTATTTATGCTAGGGTAAACCACAAAGTCAGCATCAGGGACCTTTTCTGGCATAGCTGCTCTCATGTTAGCTAGCTGCCAGCTATAGAAAAAACCTAAATTGACAGGGAACTGCTAAGCCACAGTCACACGAACACATTGATGTTCTGCATGTCAAACTATCCTGGAATGTCAAAATGCCCTGTCTTCCAGCTTTATAATCTACGGGATGCAGTGACTATTGGCCACAATGCGATTCAGCACACGGCAAACAAAGCTGCAATTCACTGACACTGTCCCTCCACTCATTCAAAATAGTGCAGACCATGCTCCATACTGCCCCAGTAATTTCACACATGATGTTTCCAAATCTGCCAAATGACAACTAGAACAAAAATGGCAAATATCTGACAAGTATAAGTACTGACATGGACAAAGATAACAGACTAAAATTTCAACTACCAAGCTGCTAAGCATGTGTCTTTGTAAGCAGTTTAATTCACAAGAGAAAGTCAGCCTCTAACCAACTCACCAGAACCAGAAAATTCATTCAGAAAACTTTCCATAGACTAGCAATGAGATTTTATTGCTTTTTGAATCTATTCAAATTGTTAGAGCTATACAGAACCAGAAAATGCATTCAAGACAGTGAATAAGTCTAAGTCTATGATATCATTAAGTCTAATGATAAGTCTATGCTAGACTAAAACCCATTTTCTTTCCATTTACTGTATGAAGAACCAAACAGATCCAAACCACATGCACATCTAGCTACGTATAAAGGGGATTTTTAATATATACATGTACACATACCTATAAAACAAATATTTGGAGATGCATTTCATGGACACAAAAAAAAAACGTTCACTAAGGTCAGCTGGTTCTTCTGAAGGGACAAAGAGGCAGCCTGCATAAACTTTTTAATCTATTGTCTCTCCTCCTCTCTGAGTGTTTGGTGTTCCAGAAAACTTTCCATAGACTAGCAATGAGTTTTTATTGCTTTTTGGATCTATTCAAATCGTAAGCGACATACGGTGTATAATCAAAGACATGAAGTAAGGACAAATGGAAAGGGCATCCTTAAAGCAGGTTATTTCTGATTCTAGTGTTTGCTTCAGTCCAAAAAGTTAAAATGTTAATTTACCCATTCTTTTGAAATCTCTGACATGGTGATAATTTGAGCCTGTGTGTAGTCACAAAGGGCAAAAGTTACTTTCTTCATTTTTGTATAGTCAAAACATACCAGAGGTCTTTTGAGCAAACAACCAAAGCTGTACAATTTTCTAGGTAATTTTCACTTCTCTATGATAAAACCAGTTATGTTCTGCTACCATGTCCATCAGTTCAGGAAAAACTCCTTCATGCATACCCCTTACATGCCTCATATTCCACAACAGAAAAGTTTGCTCAGCCTGAGTTGTGCTTTACATTTTATCACTTTTCATCAAGAACCTTTCCTAAAAGGGAAAAGTCTCCTTCCTCCCACAGAATAATTATGAAGCAGTAGCCAAAAACCTGGCGGCAATGGACAAACAAGAAATAAACACACTTTATCTGTTTTCTTTTTTGTTGTTTCAGAAATTACATGGTCTAGCTTAACCCTGCATGGCAAGTCTGTATTTGCATCATTTGTAATCTCTGAGATAATGTTATGGTCTCTGGCATGTCTCTGGTTTAATGCAAGTTATTGGAGAATGGTATGAATTCTCTGCAGTGATTTCACACTGAATTTGCAGTGGTATGTAGCAAACAGGGAAAAAAATGGACAGATACACACACAATATTTTATCTTCCTTCCAAAAAACAAATGGCAATAACATCTGTAATACACTCATAAACAGAACTCTAGGCTTAGAAAAGAAGTCTTACAACAAAGTACTTAACTAAGATGGAAAATATTGTAACTTGTGTTGAAATCAAAATTAGTATTTTGTGCCAGCCAGACCCCCACGCCCCCCCAAAAAAAAGTCATTACTTAAAGTTACAATGAAATCTGGAAATTATATTCTTTAGTAATTCTATTTACCTTAGCTACAAAAAAATTCAACATCAAGTTCTTTGTATCTGATCATTCAGTGTAGATACAAAATACTATTGTGTTTAGCCAATACAGGAAAGACAGTAATAGTCAGTGTTTTAGAAACCTGTTTGTGTCTCATTTATAATCAAATTTTCTCTGAAATAAAAGAAAAATATGGATCTGCTTTATGCTTCCTCTCCTATTCTTCCTACTCCCCTTTCCTGTTATACTTTTTTTATTTAATCCTTTGTTTGGGATGTTTGCTTTATGAGGCAGAATAGATGACAAGGGAAAAAGACACATGCAATGCAATGAGCTGTTGCATTGTTTCCACAATTTCATGTGTAATAGAGTCGGTGCTCTCACAAATTACTTGCAAAAAAACTAGTTTTGGCAACAACCTAAGCTGAGGAAGGGTAAACAAAGAAAATAATGTAATTAATTTTTAAAAAATAATTAAAGTCAGCCTAGGATCACAGACACAGTAATACCATTTTCAAAAACCTACCATAGAATTCTAGTTCTGACTGAGAATTAACTGAGTATGAATTCACTTTTCTAAATGAGCATCTTTCGAGCATAGTCTTATCCATTCTGCTTTTGGTTATTTTCCACTTACACTGCTTCATTTAAACTCTAGTAACCCAAAACCAGGCTTTGATTCTAGTTCAAGATATTTTTAGCTGAGTATGACAGAAATACAAGTTAGTTGGTGTATGTTGCTGCCATATGCATAATAACTAAGAGACAAGAATTTCTAAGGACTTAGTAACAGTTTCTCCTGATTGCATGATATTAACACAAATTTAGATTACAGCCTGGTTAACGATGCAAAACTGTTCACAGCCCTCTTTAGATATTCTTCTCCACAACATGAAGTAATACATGTCTGAGCAAGTATAGATGCCCAAATGAATCTATACTTGGAGATTGTTGGAGTTGTCAGGATAGCCAACTCCAAGGATCATACTCTCCTAAAATATTAGTGTTTCAACATTTCACATCAGCTTCCAACTAAGAAATTATATTTTGCAAATTAACAAGTGGGGCTTAGAGAAAAAAAAAATTAATCCATCATGTATTTCTCAGAAAGTCACTGAAAATTCACTGATAGCAGCTTTGAATCAAACTTCTCAGGTTAAGGCTCTCAGACAGTTTCTTTAATTCACAGAAGAGACAGCATCTCTCCAGTAAAGCCCCCTGCTGATGCCAGTAATGAGCATAAGGCACAACAGAATCAAGCATTTCACTTTCCTGTGCATGAGTATGCCCTACTTTAGTATTGCTCAGGTAAAATTTTGGCAAATCATGGTATTTCTACAAGGAGTTGGCTTTGATAATTCAGAAACATTTTTAAATCTCCTAATTTCTGATTTTAATGTAACCTAGATTACCCCAGATCTTATAAGCAGCTCACATAGAAATGATCTCTCAACTTCCAATTCATCAAGTTTTCCATGTGTTACTTTTTACCTGTAAAGCGCAGAAGAAATTTGGAACCTGTGGAAAAGGCCATCTGTAGTGGGTAAGCTTCATTATCAGCAATACTAAAAGAAATCTATTTTTAAATGAAGATTCCTGTTAATTAGACTTATTTGATTGTTGCATCAGTCAGACAAGTATTTTTGAAGAGAAATCTAGTTTTTCTGTTGACGCGGTAAGGCTGAGATTGTTCTAAGAAGTGACCAATCACGTTCTGTAATGTTCAAATTCACATTATGCCTTTTTTTAAAAATACAAAGGTTTTAGAAACAGCTACTAACAGAACCAACACAACTTTACATTGCTTTGTGGTTTTGTTGGGTATTTCTTTCCTCTAATTAAATTAAATTTGGACTGCTGACTATGGAAGCAAATCAAGACAACCACACAAATCTTCCATTCAGCTACAAAGGGCAATAAAAATCCTCAGGAGCCAGGAACTTCCTTGTTAATGAAGTACACACATGCATTCACAGAAGTACAAAATGACAATAAAAATACATATATAACCTTGAAATACTGCTTGGGAAAATTACAAATTAATTTTTTTTTAAACACGTACACTCCCACTTGCAGCACAATATATCACAGGAAAAAAAGGGGATAAAAGAAGGAGGAAAGTGTTATTAAAAAGGCTTATTGTTATTAAAAAAACTCAGAGGCCTTTCCTGATGGTTACATAAGTACTGTAAAAGCAAGATGTTCTTGGCAATCAGCAGAGCTTCACTGTGCTTGCTACACTGGTTTCATTAACTATTACATCATGCTTAATTTCCATAATTGGCTTCAACTTCACTTTATAAGCTAGTCTAATTTAGTTTTTATGCATATTTTAATTTAATACAGTTTGTTCTTCACTGTAAACCCTTCATGGGCCACATATTCATCCTGTACTACCTCATTTAGAACTTTTTCTAAGAGCAAAACTACAAGGACAAAGACCACAGTGTCTGGGGAGTAACCTTTTCTTTCAGCTCCAACAGTTGAAATTCTCATCCAGGCCCCCATCACACAGATATTTGACTAGCAAAACCTTCTCATTTTGTGCACTCAAGACAGAAGGACACACTCCCCCCAGAAAGAAAAAAAATAAAAAAACACAACTACTGAGAGTAGGGTTACTTATATTACTCTATTCTTCCATAAATCTAGGTCTCTGCACTAATTCTCTTATCCTCACACATGAGACAGTTCAGCTTTTTAGCCTTAACCTTCTTGACTTCACTGTATATTCCAGTACATTTTCACTCTTTCATCCAGATCCATAGTTAAACATGATCAAATATTCAGGGACTTGGGATCTGGCACATCAGACTCCACAGAGCACCCGCTTCTCCCATAAAAAAAACCCTCCACTTCTTGTCCTCAGTTTCACTCTTCAGCTACCCTCAAACATACCCATCTGCTCTGCTCTCCTGATTCACATCTCCAAATCTGCTTTTATGCTGACAGCTGTAATGATGAGCTAACAGAGGTCATTCATTCTTTGATGTACTTCTCCTTCTATGTGCTCCACTTTTACTGAGTAAATTCAGAATGTTTACTGATCTAATACATCCAGTTCTCACCTTCTCTCCCCATCTCCGCTTCTGTTATACCCTGTTTTCAAATGTCTAAAATTAGAGTGATATCTCCTGAGGGAAGAGTACACACTTTGTTAGCTGAAGCTTGACAACTTTGGTAGCACAGCTTTTGCAGATACAACATCATCCACAACACTCTAACATACAGAATAAGTGAAAACGTGACACTAACGTAATGCAGAGCCCAACAGACTTCACAGCCACTGCCTCTCAAAACACAACTGCACACTGAAGAAAGCACTGACCTAGAAAGGGAGGAATTATTTGGATGGCTTTGCTATCCACTATGTAGCAAACCTGACTCACCTAAAAGGCACAGAAGACCTCTATGCTAGGAAAATGTTTACTAACAATATGATTAAGCTCAGTAGTTACTCAGAGCCAAGTTCCCTGCATAACTAGGCCTCCAGCTGCTACTTGCATTAAAATAATGGGGACTTGCCCCCTTCTCCTGTGGCCTAATGAAAACACAGTGGAAGAAATAGCCATGTTAAAAAGCAATTCCTATGCACCTCTCTCCATTTGAGTGATGCACAACCTGATAGTGCTCACCAGATCGGGAACAAAACTCTTGGTCTTTAGTATGAATTAGATTTTCATGAACCTTTGGACCTTTAATTTGGAGGCTAAAATTGTCAGTAGCTTATTGGCTTCTACAAAAAAGCCAAATATTTTAAAAAATACAAAAAAGATAAGCTTGTGATGACTAAGAATAAAATTACATTATGTATCAACTTTCAGGAAAAAAAAATCTTTATTCATCGACTGAATGTGATCCAGCCACAACAATTTAATATTCCCCAGTAATCCTCTAAATCTTAGATTTGTACATCACGCAACCCACAGCACTTCCCAAATAGTTCTGAAAATAAATAGGTCAGGAGTCATATTTATCTGTTAATATGATATTATAAGGCTCAGATTAGGACTGGGAAACTGGCCACAGAGTCACTCTTTGCCATAAGCCAATAACCCATCAGCAACGACACGCACAGCTGACTGAGCTGCCTTCAGGAGCAGAGTTGTGGCAGGTCTCAGAGCACTCAGGGACCATCCTGGTCTGTCAGCAGAATCCCATGGGAGATGATGGGAGATGCAGGGATGTTTTACACACTGTCCCATTCTCCAAGTACTTTTTGGAAGTTAGAGGGAAAATTAATATAAAGTTTACTGAGTTCCTAGATAAGATTTCTACTTCACCAATTTTAGTTCTGATAAAACATGCAAGTGGTTTTAAAGGTTTAAAATTCTGAGCAGGTAAGAGCCACATAGTATGGTCTAGACTTGAAAAACCTTTACTTGCATAAACTTCCTCTATACCATCCAGAAATAGAGCAAATTTACTCACTAGCTTCAGTGGCTTTAGGATCAGGGGCCTGATTTACAAGTGGTCAAGAGAACACAGAGTTACTGAGCTTTTACAGCAGTCTTAAATTATTTCCCATTAGAAGATAATTTCTTCTTCCCTGTCTCCTCCTCTTCCTCAAGTACTTATTAACCAAAGGTTTGATACTGAAGATAAGCCATCAAGTAATAGAACCTTAAAGCAGTTTTTTTAATCCCATTCCTTTCTCACTAATGTTTCATAATGCCTAAAGCCCTTCACAAGTCAGTACTAGTCTGCTGCATTTGTCTCAGATGTAAGGGTCCCTAGAGGGAATGGCAGACAACATGGAACAAGAAAGACTCACAACAAAAATCATCAGAATATGTTGGACTGAGACTTGCAGGCTATTTCTGTAGCATCATAGAAGCACATCCTATTCCCAATGCCAAGCCCACACCAAAGGGGTTTTTCCCCTCAGAAATTTGAAAGCCTTTCAGTAATTCATAGGTACAAAGACTGCTGCCCGATCCAGTTCAGCAGAGCGGTAATTCCTCAGTCTGAGTTAAGTGGGTTCCTTTCTCATCACCAGCAACAGACTCTGCTCATTGTGGCTTCTGCGCAGCAGGAGCTTCCTGTCCTAGATCTTGGCAGAGGGAGCTGCATTCTGACAGGGTTTATGCCACTTGGTAGGAGTTGACTCTCAGCCACTGCAGCACTTCAGATACCAAACAGAGCCCTTAGACAAGAAACTCAGAAGCTCCAAAGTCTCTTTTGTGCCGCAGACTCAGGTACTTCATTCTAGTGCATGTTTTATTTTTTTCCTAAATCACAACTATCCTCTTGGCAATACAGGACACTTTATCCACCATCAGTTTTCCAGTGCCTCCAAAAACAGAGATACACTTTATGGGCCAGTTATTTCTTGGGCACAGTAAATAACTGGTTAGAGCATACAGCACCTTGGGAGACCAGCAGCTATAGGATTGTCTGATTTGCAGGAGGAGATGGTCAAATGACAGTTCCAAACCCCGAGCGAGCAGCCAGGTGCTTTGTGGCAAGCTCCTGGACAGGCTCCCAGCTGCCTTCCCTGTGCCTCAGCCCTAACCTGCTTATCCCTCCGTTATCTCACTCAGCCTCTCCAAACCTGAGGCAGCCAAACAGGATCGAGCTGCGAAGTAGGGTAAAGAGCAACCTGGAAACAACTTCCATTTCCACACAGTGAAATCAAGCACAAGCAGCTAAAGGGGAAAGGCTGTGCACACTTACGTAGCTGCCAAGGGCCTATCAACCCTCAAGACCATTTTATCAAATGCAAAAGTAGATTCTCCAAACTTTTAAGACTCAACAGCTTTTTTTTTTTTCTTCACAAGAGCTGCCTACTTCAAGAGGATATGAAGTTGAGGCTGGGTGAGATCTTTCAGTTCAGGACTTCCTCTCAACTCAGAAAACAAAAATAATGTAGGATTAACAGCAGGATTTAGTAACATGGTGATAAATTAAGTTTTTAAGATTTACCTTCATAAAAATCAAATAGTCTGCACATTTTTTAGGGCAAAGTATTGTTGATGCTTCTAGCAAAGCATTTCAATTTTTAATTGGTTTTTAGTCCTTTACATTGATTTTTTTTAACCCTTTTATCGATTTGAAGTCCTACATTTCACTGATTTTAATGTTATAAAAGTTCCATTTACAATGCATTACATCTGTTGACATAGATTTAATACATCAATATCATGAAACTATTTCTCAGCCAAGCGAAGGTTTCACTCAACCCTAAAGAATTTTTTCTGCTGTTTAAAATCATTAAAGAAATATTTCATGTTTTGGCAATGCATGTTTTCTTCCCCCATTTTCAGAATTGCTGAAGTTAGCAAGTAATTATTTTAAAAGTGCAACCTTAATATATTCTGTATACCAATAAACTTTTTAAAAGGAGATACTTTCCAGCCATCTAAAGCAATGTGTGGTTGGAGTGTTTGTTTGTACATAAATACCTCCCAGTCTTTACCTGTTTGTGAGAGAAACCAGAATCACATGTGACAAAACAAGCTGGTAAATGGATTCATTTACATACTGAGATATCCCTACAGCTCTGTGAGCACCCTGTTATGAATAAAAAGAGCTGCCCATTTTTTAGGAACAAAAAAAAAAAAAAAAAGGTTGTAGAATTACCAGTTTAACCAGTTCTGGCAGAGGACAGTTTTTATTAGCTTCATGCTGTAATCACCTAACTCCCTATTGTTGAGAATTCCCCTTTTTTTGTCAGTACCACCCTTGTCTGCTGCCAGGAGGATGGCATACCCCCCACTCCCCCGACCACAACGGTGGGAAGGGAGGGGACCTCAGAGCCAGGATGCAACAGGTTAAAACCCCCACCAAACTCATCAAATAAACCCCCCAAAACAACGAGCCAACCCAGAATTAAGAGATCAAAGTGATGTCTGTACGTGAGGAACAAAGTCTAGAGCCTGCGGAGATGCTGAGACCCTTTTTTGCCCCTCACCATAACCTTAAAGATGTCAGCTGGACAAAGGACCTCAAATGTTAAACTGGGAAATTGGGAATGCCTGGTTGGTCTCAGGAGGATGGACCCCCCAGCTCTGCCTCCTAGTGCGCAGAGCTGCACTTTGCTCCTCCGCCGAGCCACTCCTAAGAGCGGCGGCGACCGCAGGCCTGTAAGGCCCCCTCACCTGAGCTGATCACTTTTAATAAAGGCATTAAAAGGAGAAAGATCTTCTGCCCTATTTATTTCACACCCTATCCTGCTTTTTATCATCAATGACATCCAGAAATTAAATTTAAACTTCTAAAACAAAGCATTTTGAGCTTAACATTATTAACATTATATATAATACAAAATTTTAAAGTATATAAAGTATTACATATCTTGTAAAGTTTAATAATATATACTGAAATATGTGCTTTAAGTTAATTGTACAAATATATTATAGAAAACTATAAAACACAGCACTCAAACCATGTTACCTAGAAACTACAGGGAAATCTCTTGCAACGATCAAGGCCTAAAACAGCAGAAAACCATGTGGTAACTCTTTGGAGTTATGGCAATGAGTCAAGAGTTGAGGGAATTTCTCCATGTAGTAACTTACCTTGTGTCACTAAATGCCCCTTGGAAAATATGTGTAATTGACTCCTAGTTATTGAACAATATTCACTTATAAAACCACCACATGGTTTAATTAATGTTTATAAGCTACCCACTGTTTTTGCTTTGCACACATCTCCACAAACACCCCTGCAAAAAAAAGTTACTTACACAGCACAGATTGCCTAACCAGGCTTCGTTCAGTCCTGCTTGCATTGTTATATAATTGTTAATTCTATGATCCCACTTCCCCCCATAAGCCTTCCCTACATGCCATCCAAGGCTCTGAGGAGAAATGGAACTCACTAATGAGACTGAATAACAAAGAAAAATATTTTCTATTTTTTCTTTTCCAGTTTTACCTTCCAAAACAGATGTTTACCAGAATTTTTCTATGCTGTTGGGTTTTCTAGGTGTTTTGATGCTTAATAAAATTCACCAGTTCTGCACACGGAACAATGAGCATATAAACATACAAAACATTGAAAAAACATTCAAAACCAGTGAAATCAGCCCAGATATGGATCCTCAGTATTACCTATGGCATAGCCTAGCTTAGCTCCCAGCCATATTTCTTGCATCTATTGATGATCATGAGTTTTGCAAAGCAAACCAAGGCATCATGACAAGTCAGATGAAATTACCAACTTATAGAAAGTTTAGTTAGGGAATTTGCTTAGCATTTTGCTGGAGTTTTCCTAAAAATGCACAAAAAAGGCTTCACAAACAGTTTTGTCCTTTTGGAACTTGGATATAAATCATTCCCCCATTCAAACTCAAGGGCTCCTCAGAGCTATTTGATGTTCAGTGTTTGGGGTTGGGTTTTTCTAGTTTGCTTGTTTGTGGGGTTTTTTTCATTTGTTCGCTTTCTGGCTGTCATTTTGTTAAGGTTTTTCTCTGTTCTCTTTCTGGGTTTTTTCCTCTTTGGAGGAAAGAGTTGATTTTGCTGGGGTTTTTTCTCCATTCTGAAGCAGCTGAGAGCTATTTTAAGCTTTGAAAGAGCAACAAAATTGAGATCTCTTATCTTGGACCTTAGTCAAGAAACTTGTAGATACCAGGAGAGTGATAGCATCCGAGGTTATCAGCCAGGGCAACCATGCCTTGGCAGCCAATACAGAGCTTGCATGAATCCATGGAATCCGGCCCCTACCTGACTATCACATACTTCAGCAACTCATGGCGGTTGCTGGCATAGTAAGGTCACCAGAAGGTGACCCCTGCTCTGTGCTCTCCCACTCCCCAGGTTCACAGGCCACATTCAGCATGCTGGCACATCCAATGAGCTGCCGGCACACAGCTGATGCTCTTTTCCATAGCAGTCCAAATCTCCCTACAACACATTGCCCTTCACACATGCCTCACAGAAGGAGATAAAGATACCAGGCAGAAGCCAATTACTTCAGATCAAAAAGAGAGATTAACAGAAGAACAAACGGCAGTTAAGATGCTCAAAGGCAGTGAGAACTGGGCACCTACTTCCCATTTGGCACCTCCCTGTCACAGCTCAATCATTTGCCAGAAATTTTCTTTCAGAAAAAAAATCTGTATTCTGTTGCTCACATTCTATAGTTTCAACTTCAAAAAAGAAAAAAAATGTCATGAGACCAAACATTGTTAGAGAACAATTTTTCACCAAAAAAAAAAAATCTTCCTGAACGAGCCCACCAGTTAAATGTCATTGATATTCACCAAATATATTGCTTATGGTACAAGACTTCCTTCAAAGGAGGAAATAACTTTCCATCTGAGAGAAGAGATAAGCTATAAAAATCCATTTTTTGCTGTTTTTTTTTAATGTTTGTTTCCAAAACTTAAACCAAACACTTTAGATACACCCAACGACTTTCATAACTGGCTACACTTAGAACTCACTCATTGGCATTCATTCAAATGTGCTTAATACTATAGACACACATTCTTAAGTGATTACACTTTATGGTGCTTTAGTCTTTGAGGATTGCTAATGGGATACAAACTTTTCCACTCCATTTGGGTAATTAAAAACCACTTTCCCCAATGTCCAGGCTGAGGCAATGTTCAAATCCTATCTGCTTCCTGGCAAATAACAAATGAACAGGACAGAATAAAAGGACCATGTAGAATAAAAGGGATTTATCTTCCCTTTAAAGAGGGGAAAGCATGCAGCAAGGTCATTTCCCACAGACAAATTGGAAATCATCACCCTTTCAGTTGATACTATTTTTCCTTGACAAGTGAATAAGTCTTAAATGTTTTCAACTTGACACTGTATATTTTTTATAAAAACTAGTACAGAACTGCAGCTACACATTACATTTTTTTTAGGTTTTTGAGCATCAGTTTTCTTCTTGCTTCAGAAAAATCCCATTACCTACCATCAACATCTTCATCTCATTAAAAGCCATACATAATTACTTCAGTCTCCATGGATTATTCAAAGTTCTCACATAAGCTTGCTTTCTGCTTACTCTGCTCCTTCCATACCCCCACCCCTCTATACATGGCTCTGGCCAATGAGATACTTGGCCATAAGAAAAGCAGCACTTGTCATCTGCAGCAAGAAGAGGGCAGGTTCATGAAGCTTTGCCAAAGTAGGCTCTCTCAGAAACTGCTGTAAGAAAAAAAAATCTTGCCTTCCTAAGTCAGTGCAATGCCTGACTGAGAAAGAAAACCCATGGTTTTCTATTCTTTAAAAAAAAAAAAAGTCCTTCAGCAAGATATTTCATTTTCACCAACTCATTAGCTGCCAAAATTGACCTCTGCTTTAAAACAACAATCTCCCTCCCAAATGGCATTTTCATTAAAATGAAATGCCTCTTGAAGCCTTCAGAGAATTTGCATTTGGTAGACACAGCACACTGTCATCAAATTGTACACAATTAACCTGAAATTAGAATGAATTACAGAAAAGCAATTAAAGTAAGCTATCAAAGAAATGAAAAAAAACCTGGTAACTCTTCAGTGAACATTTTTTGGAACAAATACAGATGGGCTTTCAACGGGTCTATTCAAGAGAGGTCCAAGACACACCACACAGTAGAGTGTAAATCTGTCATTCTAAAAGCTTGCCAGGTAAGGTTGTGCTGACATGACAGATTTTGCTCAAGTTTTTCTCTGATGCTCTCTTCAGCATCTATCATCAACACCTGAACTGAATGAAACCATGTTCTTCTTGCCTATGGATCCTCACTGCCTAATGTAAGAATAGACATAACCAAACAATGCATTCTCTGGGGTTTGCTTGGCAAGGTGGTTTTCATCATCATTTTGGTTTTTAAAGAAGGCAGAAAGCAATTAAGGAGCCAAGACAGGAACAAATCACCATGCACTGTCTGGAGCAGGACTGTCTGTAGCAAAGCTTACAGGCTCCTCAGCTCAACAGCTTGATGAAAAATCCTGACCAAGGCACTGGGGTCTTGGCATTTACCTCATTGTGTTTTGGATTAACTCCTACAGAGCAGCAGAACTTAAAGATCAGACTCATATCCTTGCAGATTTCATGGAAACCTGCTTCCCATTCCATCCCTACAAAGCACTCAATGTTCTCAGTGAGTCACAGCCCTACAGCAGCAAATGATCTCTATACCAAACAAGAAACACACAAGGTCGTCTTCAGGCAAACTTCCTTCCCAGAGCTGATCTTAAACCTGCCATTAGTAAAGGCACTGGCGTCACACCGGTTGTTAAAGAGTGTGACAACGGCAGAAAAGATAAGATGATGCCGTGACTTTTCCTTCTTTCACAATGACTCTTCCTGTGTCTTGTTTGCAAGAACCAAACAAGCTTCCATTGGTGTTGATTCCCATTTCAACACCAAGTCCCTTCTCTGCATTCAAATCGCCTTTCCAATTGCCACAACAGCACTTCACCTTAGTTCTCTAGCCCGAAGCAATAGTCCCTGGCCATAATGGAGAAGCACTAGGGATGGAGAGAAGGAATAGAAAAGCTCCCACTCAGAACAATTGGATTACTGCTGCATTCTGAGGACAGCAAGCACAAAAGGAACCAAGACCTGTTGCTTTGCAAGAGTAGCTCAGCCCCAAGTTCCACATGCCTCAGTGTATGGAGCAAACTTAGCACAACAATCTCTATGGTAACCAAACTGCTTTTATTCTTTTTATTTTTTTTTTTTTTTACCGAGGACACTCCTTTTAAAATATAGATGCTTAAAGCACATTTCACAGTCTGCTTTTGAAAATGTGGACAGAAATAGAAGGGCTTTACTTAGCACTACTTAAATAACAACAAAAAAGTCCTTACAGCAAAAGCATGACGACGTATCCCTTGCCCACTCCCCAAAAATAGCCCAACAACCAAATGTTAACAAGTCACAACAACCTGAAAAACTAATTCAAAGTCATGTATTTTACAACAATCCTAGAGGAACATTATGCCTGGAAGGATACCCTCTTGAGTCTTGACTAATTATCTGTAGCTTTTATAAACAATCCTAAAATTCAGACCTCAAATACTGACTACTATTCTTGAGCTTCTCATTAACAGGACATAAATAGGTTTCTTCTCTCTAACCTTTAGGTTAGCTTCAGAGAACACAACAGAAATTCTAACAAATTTTCAGAGCGGCAGGTAGTATTTTTTAGGCTGCCATTATCATGAACAAATACAAGTTTCATAGTTTGAGAAACTATGTTCAAGGTTGTCACCACGCTGCCTTCCTGCAAGTCATCTCTATACTGTAGCCACATCCCTTGGAAAACGACCATCTTCAACCATTTTTAAGTGAACACTGTTCCAATGTCCTGCCCTACTACAATAATCTCACCAACCCATCAACATTTCTTGAGAGATTTGGAAAGCACAGACCATAATAGTTCGACTCCAGTTTCACCTAATTTCATTTGAATCCAAAAGTTTTGAGATACTTTGTGGGTTTTGTACATTTTCTCCTCTTGAATGATAATGGATCTAACACCTTGCTGTGCTTAAGAGTAATACCATGGAAGTTTTCAAACTCTAACGTAGCACCTGATCACATACATATATCAACATTGCTATGTTGTACTACATTATTCTATAAAATAAGTACAAGCGCAGTTAAAATAAGCTACAAATTCCACCTTTTTTTTTGTGTCTGCAAAAACTCCTAACTAAACCTGTGGTTTTTTAAATGGTTTGAATTCTCATTTCTACTGTGTGCATTAGAAACTCCAAGTATTTAATTGAGACACAAAATTGAAGGAAAAAACAAAACAATTTTCACAAGATACTGTTCAAATTATTTGCACCTCATAATCAGAATGACTGGGTAACTTGTGACTACAACATATGGATTTTAATTTCAAATCATTCTAAAGAGTTGGAAAAATGTACCTCCTCACACTACTTGCTTAACACAAGTCGCTTTTTTCCGTCCCCAAGCTGTATCCTGCTTTGGGGCCACACAGCTACTGAAAGTGTTACATTATGGACTCACAAGCAGGATCCTAGGATTTTTAACTATTGACCTTCCGATGTTTTTTAAAAAGGCTCCAAAATAATAACCACAGTAACAGATTCTGGGCAGAGTATGCAATGTCCAAAAGGTTTGTTGTGTCATTTACAACCCAGGATGACAACCACAGTCATTCCTATTTAATTTTTCTTTTAGGCACTTTTAGGTAGCAGTTTCCAAATTAAAGGATTCAACTTGATTTGACACCAGCTACTTCATATGACCTCCACTGCCAGATGGAGCTATATTACTTCCAAGTCAAACCTGAGGGAGTTGGCTTGTGGTTTAGAGTAGGGGAGAAGGAAGGAAGATGTCAGGAGCATGTTTTGCCTTTTTTAATTGTACACAGGGCTATTTTTTCTGCACCTGTAGGCAAGGCATTCTGTTGGTCTCAATTATGTTTTTCGTTGCAGGCACAGTGGAGCATAGCAACAGTAATGGAAAAACATCACATGAGCTCTACAGATCACTGAAGGCTGCTCCCAATTTTCAAAGGGACAGTCCGTTCATACTTTATGATCCAGACCTTCAGCACAGTTATTTCACCACCCTGCCTCCTAGAGCAAAGACCTAAAGACCACCTCATCCACACAGCTCAACAAGGATGCTGCAGCTGGAAATTAAAAGGGGGGAGGAATGACTGTGTAGTGTTTGAGTGGTTTGAGCCACTACATCCTCCCACTCCCATGGCCAACAAAAGCAGAAGGTATAGGCTCAAACAATAAATGAGGCTTCAAAAATATCCACCTCTTTCCATACAAAATAATGTGTTTTTTAAGGACTTGGCTTACTACTTCAACATCCTCTCCCACAATATTTTATTTAATTCTAGTTGGCTTATCCAGTCACTCAGTAACCTAATACTACTATTTATGGTGTATCATCTCATTGACTTTTTATATCTATGCCTGTAATTTGGTATTAGTTTTTATATATTGATTATAAATTCATGATAAAAGGGGCAGCTGCAATTCACAGACCACTATTAAACCAGTAAATTAACCTGTGTAAATACTGAATTTCTGCCAACAGCTCTCAAGCTCTCAAATTATTAAGTGTGAATTACAATAACAAATAGATGAGGCAGGAAGGAAATAATTTTAATAATTACTGAATTATGCATATTAAGATAAGACTTAGAATCTTAATTAAACTCTGGCGTTTACTCAAGCACTGTATAGGCAAGTAAGCAAAAGCATTAGTCACCACAGGCACAATAAAATGGGTGAATATTGATAACAGCAGGCAGTTCTTGAGCAGTCTTCTTCCCTGGATTGTGGATAAAATTTTAAAAAAATAACTGAAATGTTCTATGTGAAAGATTGCAATAGTAAAAAAAAAAAATCACTATTATTTTGATGCAATAAAGAGCAGCATTATATATTTTCAACATTTCCATGCATCTTGTAATTATGCAGTAATGCTTGTTTATATGCAGAACCCTGCTTGGCAGGGCATACAATTATAACAAGGAACAATTTTTCTGTCCTAGTTAGCTATCCCTAATTCTTCCTCAGTACAAGCAACTGTGTGAGGCGTGGAATTTCATTTACAAAGTGGTTTCTATGCCGCAGTTGCTCTGCATGCAGTGCCACAGGTGCCCTTGGTGCTTTGC
Organism: Fringilla coelebs; assembly: GCF_963513975.1. Taxonomy (NCBI): domain Eukaryota; kingdom Metazoa; phylum Chordata; class Aves; order Passeriformes; family Fringillidae; genus Fringilla; species Fringilla coelebs. The sequence goes on from NC_140066.1 coordinate 9,664,793, forward strand.
AGACAGAGCAGCGAGTCTGTAGAACACAGACTCTGGAAGTACCTGCTGCATTATTCCTGAAGTCTGGAAACGGATCTGCAAGTCTGGTTTCTATCATCTACAGCAAATGAAAACTGCACAACTTACTCATGCTCACAAAGCCTCTCAAAACCAGCAATGTTTATCCCCAACACTGGCTAAGGACCCCGTACAAAAGTTGCAAGTGGAAAAATGCATGGATGTCAGGTATCAAGGGATCAGAAACAAAATGCTTTCTTACAGGGTTCTGCTGGGACTGCTGATAACCAGAGGAAGCCTTCACTGCTTCTGATTCCCCCAGTGAGGATATGAGCTGCTGCTGGGTCTACCCAGGACTGAAGGAAACACCTGGCCACACCCACAGCAACTCAATGCTGTTGATCCAGTGAGGCTGGGCATGAGTCTTTCTCTAAATTTAGGGCTCACAAATTCAGTAAGACAACTTTGGCAGAAGATATTAATTCTACTCATTCATTCTCTATTTCAACTACATCTTTGAAAAACAGTCCTAGTTTACATCTCCAGTTGTAAAGTTTCCTTTAAATTAATGTTCTGAAGTTGGTCACAAAACCCACAGACAAAATCACATAAAAATAGGCGCCTCATTAGATCAAATCTCATGGGCACCAGTATAAATCACAGAGAGCACAGCATTAGCCAGCCTGCATGTGTATTTGCAAACACATTTGAAGGTTTTAATTTTATTCATTACTCACTGGCATCAAGCCACAGATCAACTGCCTCTGGCAGCAAAACAAACAGGGTAGGTGGCAAGGGGTGAACAAAGAAGAGAGAAGGAGGTGATGGAAACAGTAACAGAAAACATTTGTCTGTTCTTTTACAGGCTACTTCTTGTATAAAGCATCAGCTACCATACAGTTTCAACTTCCTGAGCTGAAGTGGACCAAGGACTTTACTATTCCTTCCCTAATGGAGGTCAGAACCACAGGACAGACCTGGGCATGATAAATAAATAAAGCCACATCCCAAGTATACCACAGTCTGGCCCAGTAACTGAGCAATAGTCTACAGAGAGGTTTTCATTCCATAACTAGTCTTCACTTTGAAAAGTAATGGAGCATTTGTTTTAAAGGAACTTATTGTGGAAATAAAAATTGTATAAACTGCTTGTACATATTGAAAAATAGGACAGTTACAATTCAATTCCTAACATGAAAACATCTTTCAAATCATTAAGAAGCCAGCTACTTGACAGGGTAGCCCTAAAGTAGATGCACAGCTGGACAAGCATAAATCCCCTATTTTAAATTGGGCTTATCCCTTTGCTAGTCAGACAATAGTTTCAATTTGGCAATTCCACTGCCCAGGCACTATGTGAGTTGTAAATCCTCTCTCACAAAGAGCTGAATTCTCTTCTTCAAGTATTGTTATGAAAAAAACATATTGATCTCTGAGGCCTTTTGAAGCTGGGAACCAGCTCCAGGAAAGGAAACTTTAAGCTATGCTGGCATTCAATACATTATTACCTCCATTTTTCAATCAAATATGCAAGCAGAGAGGAGACTGCATCAGAGAAAGTTGGAGAATGCACACCTACAGCCATCTTAGCTGCCTTTGTTCAAATAAGAAAACTATGACTGGGGAACCAACTCTATCACAGTAGAGCAACCAGCTGAACCTGCAGATAAAGAAGAGTGTAGATTTGTACGTGCAGCTTTCTTGGAATGGAAATTCTTATAGACCCCGATTTCAAATCGTAAACCGAAAAGCAAGATGGAGAGATGCCTGTTGGTAAGTCCTCCCACTACTTTCCACATCTCTCTCCTCACTTTTAATACATAACAGATGAAAAAAGGCTATTTCACAGAATCACAGAAGCAATTAGGTTGGAAAAGACCTCTGAGATTGAGTCCAACCTATGACCAAACACCACCATGTCAGCTAGACCACAGCACTAAGTACCACATCCAGTCTTTCTTTAAACAGCACCAAGAAATGGTGACTCCACCATCCCTGGGAGCCTAGTCCATTTGTAACCAAAATTCTAGTTTCTAATTTTTATATTAAAAAAAAATTTTAAATTCTATTTATAAGATCACTGTTAGCTACAGTTTCCCTACCACCTGTAATATCACACAGAGCAGAGTATGCCTTTATAGGGGAAAATAAGCACAAAAAGCATAAGGAAAGCTTAATGGAAGAAAAAAATTAAAACAAGAAGAAAGGTGAGTGAATGGAACTTGAAACTGAGAAACCACAAGTGCAAATATTTGAAATAGCCAGATACTTGTTCCATAACATATAACATTTTGCACTTAGAGCCTGAAAATTTGTAAATATGAATGCTGGTGTACGCTCTATGTCTTAGACTCTTCAAAGAAAGTATTTACAATGAGCACTTACATGTACATATAATAAGAGCTGGTTTACCTAAAATAAGCAAGATTCATCTTGCATTAGCCAGTTAGAGAGAGAGAGAGAGAGAGAGAATGCATATGTATTCAATGCATCATAAAACCCCAGTATTCATCCAGGATGATTTAGAGGAAGAAAGCACATGATGTCAGCAGATCATCCAAATGTGGAACAGACTGCCTGCTAAATAAAATCTGTTGGGGCTGCTGAATAAAACTAAGTTAATTTGGCAGGTGGACTCCTAACCTAAGTTGCTCTTAATTCACAGACGCTTTTTGCCAGACAAGGGAGTCTTGCTTACAAGCCATTTGCAGGGTAGTAGGATAGAATGCAAATTCAAATATGTTTCATTGTTCCTCAGGAAAATTCCCCAAAGGGTGCACTGCACTGGAAAATAACTGAGCATCGTGCCATCTGGAAGTTCACAGTAGCATAGATGCAAATAATTAGAGTTCAGATTTGCAAAGAGAATCCTTCCCTTTCTCCCACCAGATCTCCACAATTTTGTTTCTTCTATTTCAGCTAGATGCCCAAAAACTTGTGAACAAATGCAACAAGCAAGGTCACCCCTGACAACAAGCAGGCCAAGGCTTTTGGGGCATTTCTGCCCCTAGAGCTTCCAGCTCAGCCACCCCATTAGGAGCACACAGCCCATCTTCCTTAAGCACAGAGCTCACAACACTGCACTGACTGACTTCTTGTCTGCTCATTAGCATGGATAGAAGGTACAGGAAACCAAATTCACCATCAAAAGCAACCACTTTTCTTGCTGAGCTCTCCCAGATGAGGATGGAGGCTCAGGTCTTGGTCAGTGTACTTGGAAGTGTATAATATGTTCAGACATGGCAAGAGTGTCTCCAGCAGGAGACTATAGCATTGCCTCCTTACTGCAAAACAATATTTTCACCTATATAGTGCCACTGAAGAGTTTCACATCATTATGGCTAATTTTCCTTCTGACTCCATTAAAGTAGAATTTGGGAAAAAAAAAAGTGGCCTCATGGTCACACTAGTGTCCAGTTTAGGACCTTCAGCATACAGAGATGTTGGTGATTAGAATCATTCCAAGGGCTGCTGCACACAAGCATATTTGAGCAGCCTGTTTGGTTCATAGTTCCTTAATGACAATGCCTGTGTCTCTGCTCTAGCAGTTATGCAATCATTCCTTTAGCCTGTGACCCGATGACAAGCTAAGATGATGTGAATGAATGTGACAGAGTCCATCCACTCTTTTCTTAATTCTTCTGAGATTACTGAGTACAGGCTGGCAGGGCTTCAAAGTAGTAGAACGTAACAATTCAATTCCGTTTTTTCAGATTAAAAATCTTAGTGTGTGGTAGAGAAGACAGAGAGGAGTGATGGGTCAATAGAGCTGGGTTAGAAGCAGTTCTTATGAAAAGTCAAACAATTACTCTGAATGTTACTTTCAACCAGCATTTGAAATGCCCACAAAAATAACATAGGAATCATTACTCTGAAAAATGTGTAAATCATGTTTCTAGTGTGCATGACTGTATGATTAATTAAAACTAAATACAACAGTTACTGTATGTTAAACAACAATCTAAAAAGCACTGAAGTTGAAGAACATTACAATAAATAAGTAGTGACTTCTGCATGCTAACTCGATTAACTGCAAGATTGTAACACGCTGAAAATGAAAACGTGTCCATTTTCAGCCTCAGAGGCCTTTAATAAACTATCATTCCTCTTTTATTCATTTGCAAGACCTGAAATAGCTCCTATTCCTCAATCATTTGACTAGCAGCCTCCTTTACTAGTGAGGCTAATGTTACCCTAAACCACATCAGTGCTCTTGCCACTCCTTTTTCCTATTCTGTACAGAAATCTGTCACCACTCCCCACCAGCTTCATAATGTCCGTTCTAAATCCTGTCCAGAAAAGACCAGCCCTGTACTTCAACAGTCAAAGGCCTGCAGGAGAAAGGGTATGAGAAGTCTTGCTTTTCAAATCTTTACTTCTACTGCAGAATGAGAACAAGTGGAAAAATTCAGGTTTCTTCACAGCTATGAATCAAATTCAAGTCCAGAGAAATTACCTGGCTGGAATGGGAAAGTAATCAAAAGAACACTGACAACTGAGGTTTCTCTTTTTTTATAAAACAACAATAGAAAGGCCTATTAAATGGCAACTTGAAAAGGGGGAAAACAGTACTTCCTTGTATGAGACATTCAAACAGGTCTTGAAATAGTTAAAAACAGTAATAACAATCCTGTTCTGAAGAGGAAGAGACTTAACAATGACAAAATAAACTGGACATTTCGTGCCCCAAAGAGTCAAAGAAGCAGAGACAAAGTTGAAGAAATTTCCCAAATCCATACCCAGCATTCTACCTGCTAAACAATCACTTCTCACTACCTCAACATTGTAGCTCTGATAAAATGGTATTTATTAATGGAAGACCTCAACAGATTAAACTTTCAGAGTGTAACATACCAAATCCTACAGAGGACAGCCTCTTTTCCAGCTCTCTTGTTGCATGATACTCTGCATCACAGCATGACATGAATGAATGCCTTCCAAAAGCGAGGCAAGAAGCAAAGGCAGCCAAAAACATATTTGAAAATAATGCCACATTTTTGCAGGTCATATCTTGAAAATAAATATCCTTTTAGACTACACATATCTCACAACAACCAGCATGCTGCTTATTTGAGTACTACTGAAACCACCTGTGCTCAGTGCAGTCATTCCATCACCACATCCTTCTTCCAGGATAAACATGACAAGGCCTACAAAGCATATCCTCATCTCATGAGGTGAGTAGCTATACAGTAATGTTTCTCATTTTTGGAGATATAGCCTTCCATCTTACCCAAAGAAGAGTAAGCCAAGTTTTCCAGGTACTTGCATGTTAGCAATTCAGCATTCCCTCACCTGAAATCACTTCTGCCCTGTACAAAAGTAAACAACACAATGTAAATTGTCAGATTTAGGAACAGGTCAATCAATCCAGGGAAGCTTCACTAGAATCATTCAGAGCTTCGCAGAACATCCATTTTCACAGAAATTCATCATTTTGGTTGACCAAAACCACTTTTCCTGAGTAAACAACCCCTTGAAGAGCTCCCTTCAATGAATTTAAGATAAACTCTAAGCTACATTGAGAGGACTGCTTAGAATTTCCATTAAGAACAATGTATCTGTATCAAAACCACATTTTACTATTTTTTTCTCTTCCTTTTTTCTTTTCAACATTACACCACTGGCACAGCACTGTGAACTATTGTTACAACTATGCTTTTCAGCACACAGATCTATCCTAAAGGGCCTAACATTGATTGTTCTGAATAATACTTCTTAAGTGCAAAGGAAAAGATGAAACAGGAATAAAGAGATCAGCTATTAAAAAAAAAAAGAAATTCTTAAAATATTTAAAAATCTAATTCTTTTATTATGAATATCACTGAAACATCCCTTTCCATAAGTTTTAAGGTCCTCCTGTAAAGTATTTGGCCTTTATTTGCCAGACATAATTTTTAATAATTAAACTTCCTGAACTTCTCATTCTGCATGGTGACTTCCTGCTGACATCATTTTGACATAAATTTTCTGATAAATTACTGATTCTTCACCAGCTAAGAGGCAACTTTCTGACAGTGAAACTGAACATTGAGCAACATGAACACCACTCTGCAGCATGGATTTTTTTTTTAATGAAGGACAAGAAATGTAAAAAGAAAAAAAAAATGAAAGCTTTTTCTTACATTAGTTTTAATAAGTTATTTTTGTTTCTGGTGTAACAGACATGGAAAAACCAGTTAGTTGTGACTGCAGAAGTCAGGAAGAACTGCTGTTAGAAAATTTCATTCCCTGCACAGGTTCTTAAAGTATTTTCAGATGACAGAAAATGCAATAGAGGGCAATAAGTATAAAAAAAATCCTACATACAAACACATCTTAGATTGAAGGGCACCACAGAAAAAACTCACACTGATTTAGCCTGTTTTCATGGAGCTATAAAGATAAATAGTGAAAGAACAAGCAGAGCTCCATCACCTGTTCCATACAGCTAGAGAGAGTCAGAGCTTGCAGTGACAAAACCACTGTGATGCAAATCATTTAACAGCTGAGAAGTACAGACAATGTACTCAGGGAGGTGACTCGGCTCCCTGGGGCTGGGTTTCTATTTGAAAGCCTTCCTTCTGAATACAACTTGCAGGGAATGAAATTACTCTATTCTGAAGAAAGGTAGAGACCATGGTTCTCTTCAAGCATAACCCACAATCTTCCTGGTGGAAGAACTTTCATGCTAAGATCACTACAAGTTTTAGCTTTAAACAAGCCCTCAAAAAGGCTTCTGAAAGCAAAATGGTTTTCTGTTCTTTTGCTATACTTCCTCTCTACAGAACTCTTCACACCTTTGTCAGGAACAGCCAGACACACCACAAGCATTCTTTTGGATAGAAACAAAAGCATGGAAGATTAATTGGCCACCTTCAGGCACTGAAAGAGATGAGCATTTGAAATAAACATAAGGATAAGAAAATGAGAAGTAATTAACCTTTCTGGCTCATCTGTCTCCCTGTGCTTGCAACCTGGCATGCAGTTTTGTCACATCAATGAGAAAATATCTGATCCAGGTACTGGTACTTTCATCAGCCCAGCACTCTTCAGTGTTCTCCGTGAGAAGAAAATAAAGCATATCCCTCCATCTGAACCATCACCAGCATGGAGGTGAGAATAGAGACTGTTTCCAAAAGGCAAAAAACATTAAAAAAAATGAAACCTTCATAACAGAAAAAGTTTTTTTGTCACATTTAAGTATATGGTACAGGTGTGTACCATTGAAAAGTGATAGCCATTTTTGAACCAATACCCTCTATATGAGGTAACAGTGTGTTTGGGAGTGGGGAGCTCAGCTTCTTATCACACCAATTGCCTGATTCTTGAACTCTAGATCAGTCATAACTGGCTGATTCACTGCAGGAGCAGGTTAGATCACCAAAAGGGAGTTTTGGGTGAAAATGTGATAAAAGACTTATTCAGGAAGAGGCTTGTAATGAAATATGTTTTCACTAAATCATAGAAGAAGGAGGAAAAATAACACAAAACACACGAAGGCTGCACTGTTCTGAGCATAATATGAAGACTCAGTTCTACTACACAATCCTCTGGTCTACTAACCTTGCATTTTGTTTTGCCACAATGTCAACAGAAGACTCAATTCAATAGAAACTACTTACATATGGCCAATGCTTGTTCTAACTAAAAACACAAGAAAGAAAGAAAAGCAACAAATTTCTCATGTCACATTGCTGTGCTGAGAATAAAATCCACTGCACAACCCGATCCCCCTGCTCCATAACAACAGCCAAAGAATTTCTCAGCCTCAGTTACTGTTATCTTCAGTACATGGGCTGGGGAGGAACAACCGCAGCTGGACAAGTGTCCTCTTGGACATTCAGCCAAAGGAATAGCACAGCAGAGTTGGTTGGGATAATTAGTAGTTGTAGTTCAAGATCAAGAACTTCCTAGCACAGAAGCAGTTTTCTTGAAAAAGAAAGCCAGAGACACCTGTGAACAGCCCTCCAGTCCCCTAACAAGCAAGGACTAAAAATTTTCTAACAACAGAACTGAAACTCACTTGTCTAAATTATTTTAAACTCTACTCCTATTGTACTGGGAGGGAAGTAGAACCTCCTATGGGTGTTTCTAGAGTGCACAACAGAGAAGAATCCTTTTTTCCTTAGTATCCTTTTTATCTTAGATAACAATGACATTGTGAAGTGCATGCAGTGATGAAGACCATAGAATTTCACATACATTCAGACTCCTTCCTCTTTTATTCCCACCCACTTCCCCCACCACACCCCAGAGTGACAATCTTTTTCAATTTGTCATATGAAAGTCTGTCAAATGAAAATTTTTTCTCCATCACCATATAATCTCCACTGATGAATGATCAGGAATCTCCACCAATTTACACAGATATAAAGACTTCTGAAAAATACAAAAGCTTTTCAAGCTAACAAAGACTTGACTGATTTGAGTTGCACATAATCTCTAGTCATCTGGAGCTTTAGTTTTCCTGTACAAAACAAGACAGTGATGCTCTCCTGGAGAGTACAGCCACTCATCTTGCATGCCTTGTTCCCTTCCTGCATCGCACACACAAGGGGAAGATCAGTGCTGTGCCTGCAGCGCAAAGACTGCTAGTGACAGCAAGACTGCCAAGCTCTAAAGAGAACCTTGGCAGTAAAAATTCTACTAAAACAAGGTGCTTTTTTAAATTTTTTTCTATAGGTCAGTAGTTTGAATTCTGTCCAAGTCAACACCACACAAAGGTTGTTATCTGATGCCTGATCTTGAGGTGCTACATGATCTCAACTCTGACAGCAGAATCTCACCAGCTTTGCTCTCTGGGGTCTGCTCAGACATGGCTGGAAGGGGTGATTGCATTAAGCTGCTTTGAGCACAAGCCCACAGAAAAACACCCTCATTAGAACTGTCACCTTTATACCTCTCCACAGAGAAGCTAAAGACCTCAGCAAGCAAGTGACCTCATCTCTCCTGCAGCAATTCCCCAAGGACTGAGGCAGCTCATGGAGAAAACTTCGAGATTACAACCTGTATCTGGATTCACAGGTTACAATTTTTCCTTTGATTAATCAAGACCTTTTTACAGAAGGCAATAAAAACTAACAAAGCAAAAAATTAACAAGCAACACCTTCTAAGTAAAAGGAAATAGGGCTAGTGGACCTCAAAATAGGGGTAGTGGACCTAAAAATTGTGAAGAACACATCAGATTTTGTTGTTGTAAGTGACAACAGGAGTTTCTATTAAACCAACAGAAGTGTGTAAAAGGCAAGAATCCCAGGTTTGATGGAGTAGAAACATTTAATCTTCTGTTAATATACTGCTAATATTTTTGAATATATGACATCCAATAGAGGCTATATTTACCCTAACATCTCTAACAACCCTAAATGCCCGAAAGATCCACAGATTTTTCAGATTTTTACAAGGTTTGTTTACCACAATGTTTCATTTCAGTCCACCGCTCCAACCCAGATTTTAAAAAACATAAATACTATTCTCAGCTACAAGAAAAAAAAAATCAAAAACCAGGACCACATTCAGTATTGTTCCATTTACAGGTTACAGCTTTAGCATCCTAAACCCCCATGCAATTAGAGATGGGAACTGCCCAATAAGCAGCAATGCTTGCATCTCACTTTGGAAGGTCCCCAGATAGATGATTTATAATCTGTAACATTTTTATAGATCATAAGGCTGGTTTACATCTCTTTTATGAGGTGTTTTAAAATTTATCAGTTTTCATTTTCCCCTCCCTTGGAGTCCAGTTATTAGTGAAGAGAGGCTTTATAGGTAGCAGGGAAGAAGGAAATTTTCAGATTAAAAAAGAAACAGAAAAAAATCCATAGAATATTTCAACTCCTCCATTCTATAAAATAATTGGGAATAAACTAGTTTGGAAGGACAGTGCTTAATCATTTAAGATACATTTGGAAACTTCTGAATCCAGTTATAGCCTATGTTACAGAATAGAACATCACATTATAATTTATTCTAAGTACCTAGTACAAAAAGAACAACTTTAGAACAAACATTTTATTTAAAAAATAGGTTTTAATTGGTAAGCAAAACTTTAGGTGAATCAGAAATCTCACCAAAAAAAAAATCAAACACAGAACATCATAAATTTTAATGCCATAGAGTACTACTCATTTCTGCTATCATGCAGAAGAAAATTTTAACTTAGCAATAAAAACTACCCACACAAACCTAGAATAAGTTTCTTCTAATATTTAGAATGGTTTCTCTCTAATTGTCCTCTTTCTTTTGTATTTAAAATACTTGAACTAAGTGGATAAGGTTATTTACAGGGAAGAGAGGATAAATACCAGTGAAGAACTTCAAATAAATAGACTTTATACTGCTTCATAAGAATAATGTGCTCTGATGAAACCAGCTCCAAGCTACACAGATAGACTAGAATCTATGACTTAATACATTTTCCTCAGAGGGCTTTAGAATTTTTTTAATAAATATTTTACTAATAATAACATGTATTCTCCAGATCATTTTAAGATACTCATCTTGAAGAATGAATCTTTGTAGTTCAAAATTATGCTTTTATCATATTAACTTCCTTTTTAAAATTTTATCTATCTTTTTTCACCAAGGTATTCACTTCTGTTTTGTACAGCACTCATCTCTATCTTTTAAAAGACCAGCTGAACAAGTGTAAGAAAACTAAAAATACCTTGTTTTTAAATAGGTCAAATAGCATAGTTATTACCTTAAAAAAAAATACAACTGTAGTATTATATTTATCTTGCAAGAAAAAAGAACCATTTTTCAGTAAGATGCAGACAATTGTCAAAAAGTGTCTATTCAAATTAAATTGAATAGCTTAACCCACATCATATAGCCCTAATCAACCACAGTATCACTTATTAAAGGACATGTTTTCCCAACAAGAGAAAGTACTCAGCATCTGAAGAAAATCCTGCACTTAAATTATAAATGTCATTGCATTCTTAATTTCAAAGATAAGCCATTAACATTCACATACATGGAATTTTGTGGCAAATGCAAGAGCAGAAAGCTGAAACAACTTTCTTATAGAAGCAAATGTTGCTAAAAGAGCAATCACTTCCTATCCTAAAACACAAGATTTTGAAGAAAATGTTTCCAACCTAGAGTGATATTTTTAAGTAAAAAAAAAATAAGTAGAACAGAAGCCAAATGTCTGATAAAAACTGTTTACAAAAAACCCAAACAAACAAAACCAAAACAAAAATTAAAAACAAATAAAAAACCAAAACAAACAACAAAGAAAGCACAGAAAAGTCCAGACATACCCAGGTAAGCAACAAGTATGCTGAAAAGAATAATTAGCAAAGCACAAACATTCACAAGGTAGTCAAACACAGCTTTCCACTTACACTGAAATTGGACAGTAAAGATCAGATATGGAACAGATTACAGTAACAATTTCATTCAGAAATTCAAGGGTTGTTTTCCAAACGTCTGTGTCTCAGTTTCATTCATCCATAGGTCAACCAAAGTAGCCCAGCAAAGGTAGCTCAAGCCAACCTCCACACCTTTTGGCTCAAAAAAAAAAAAAGAGCTACCTCTTCCCTCTTCAGTTTGTATTACCAGCAGATCCAAAAGAGAAAAGGGGAAAAAAGTATTTTTGAGTTAAATTTGGGGCAAAATTCAAAATTTCAGTTTTGGCTGCAGAAGCCCAGTAGTACTTGCTCATTTCCCCACCCTCCTTTCTACCTGTCTCTTCTCAGAAAGCTTCACAAGGATTCTTAGACAAAGACACAAACATTAAGCTCAGAGACATGTGGCTCCTCTTGATTTCACACAAGGTCATGCCTTGCATGCCTGCTTCATAGCCAGACAAACAGCACACGGACTATTCTGGAAAGCATTGTGCATGAGGATTTCAATGTACCAAAACATGTCTCATTCAGTTTAAAGAAGTGAAGTAGGTTTTAAGCACATAAACCTGTAAAATCATTACCAAAAGGCCCAGTTTCTATTGTTTACACTCCTTGACCAAAGATGACAATCACATTTCAGAGGTTATTCACTGCCTTATCAAAAGACATTAATAGAATTGCAATAATCTTATAGTAGATATCAGCCTGTTCTGTTTGAAGCATGATAAACATTTTTCAGAACTGTAGCCTAAGTGCATATGTTTTGCAAAGCCAGGGTCTTCCACAGCAACTGCTGAGGGACCACATAAATATAAACATAATTCTGGTGGTACCCAAAAACCTGTTGGACCAGATCAATCAGGAAACTTCAGAATTGGGTTGGCTCCCTTGCACAATTCCTGTCAGAGATCTGTCACAGCAGAAAATCTGTAAATATCAGTTCCTCAGCATTCATTCCACAAGAGCACAGGATTTATGCAGTGCACTACAACCCAGCTTCCAGTGTTCTATCCAAGACTGAAAGCCTTGCACATAAAACACCAACTCCTAACTACAGTTGCAAGCACTTTGAACACGTCGGTTCACAGCACAGAACAGCTGGGTGTTTTACATTCAGCTCTGTTCAACTCATGAGTACTTTATCAAACAACCCAGCATCCAAGTTTCCAGCCCTCCAAAACATTTGTAATCTGCCTCATATATTGTTCCATGAAACAATAAAGATCTCAATATCTCTCCCACTGCTTTATGAGGTTAGCCTTTCTCTCCCTTGAATAATACATCACTACTACTGAACGCATAGTCCTCGAGTTGCTTCCAAAGAAGTTAAAAACCTCCTTCTCCTCAAACCCAGTCCACTACAAAATAAGTAGTAAATCATCTTTATTATAAATGCAGATTATTTTCCCAGCTACTTTTTCATTCCAAAGAACAAAATTGTTTTGCTCATGGTTTAACAAATACCACAGAATCGCAGAACTCCACGCCTCCCTGGGCAGCTGTTCCAGTGCTCTGCCACCCTTCACATAAAGAAGTTCCTTCCTCATGTCATTCAAGATCAAATGCCACAAAAGGATTCTCCCCCCTCCATCTAGTTCCATGCAAACTGACACACATCTTAAATACAGAAGAGCTGTAAAAGTTGGTATCAACACCACCAAACTCTGAAGCAACCTAGAAAAAACTTTTGAAGTAAAGCTTTAATTTCTTCAAATATTGCTCAGTTGTTCTGAGATAAATTTAGCAAGATGATCAAACAAAACCCTTAATTAACTCAATTTATTCTCTCTATAGGTATTCTACATGTTGTGATCCACCTACAACTGCAACAAAACACACTTTCTAAAATTTATTTTTCTGAAAGTAAGAGTAGATCTTCACTGCTCTGGTGGTTTCAAAAGGCAAGGTGAGGGGGAATAAAGGAGGGTGGAGTACAACAAGTAGTTCTGTAAGTATGAAAACTAGTCAGAGTAATTTCCAATGGATTTATGTCCTAAGAGGAGCCAATTCCAGAATCTAAAGCATAAACCATTTCAGAAATACAAGGGATTCCATGGCCAAGAAGCAAACAGGACTGTTCACCTGCTGTTGAAATTCTGTTGTGGTAAAAACAGGGAAGCCCCTGCTCCAAGCACAAGGCCCCCTTCAAAGCAGGGAATCCTAACAGGATTTCCCCAAAATAACCCTCTCTTCTTTGATTTTGCTCTCCTGTCAAGTTCAGCTGAAATTAAACCAGACTACAAGAGAAGAGGAAATACACCTGTAAGTACAAACAAATTTCCCTTGGAAAATAAGATGCAATTTTAAAATTTTAAATATGAAAAGTTTTTATTAGCTAGAATTAGCTAAATGAATCACAGTATGTGTATCTGTTTTATAATTATGTAATGTTGTCTATGCTACAAATTCTCAAAGTCATCTTAAACGTCACATTTTTATAAATAACTGTGTATGTTTGCTTAAACATAAAGATTCTGATTATATGCACATATAAAAACCAGAATTAGTTATACTATTCCCCCTTTTTGGCTACTCAGCATTATTTAACCTCTGAAAAAGTATAACCCTGAAAACGCTGAGTTATCCAGTTGTCTCATGAAAGAAAATGCTTTCATTAAAAAAAAAATAAAATAAAATACAGAAATAACCCTTTTAAAGAAATTAATTCAGATTGAATAAAGGGGCCCAGGAATCACTACTCTCTGGTTTACTTCCTTAATAATTGGTAGCATCCTATCTTATGAGACAAAAAAAAAAAAAAATTTTAGTTCTGCATAAAAACATGCATCATTTATGACGAGACTTTATTGTAACTTCTGGTGAGAATACATAGTTTTGTATTTCAATTGAAATACAAAACTATGTACTTTCATCTAGTGCTCCTTTCACAGTTTTCATGCTATTTTAAGGTACAAAAGACCTACAAAAACTGCTAATATCATGGGTATATGGGATTTTTCCTGTAGGCTGGATTCCTGTTCCCCTGACAGCAAATAGCTCATCACTGCAAAAGGTATAGTCCAGCTCCACAGCAAAAGGACACCAGGCATGTCAAACCCTAAAAAGCTTTGGCATGCTCTCAAACTAGAAACAGTGCAAAAAAATCACAATTCATCTTTCTGAATAAATAGCAGCAGGAAAGGAGAAAAGGCACACTATCCCCCACAGTCACAATGGCACAACAAGCTCTCAGAGAAAAAATATATCACCCAGGAGACAGATTAAAAAGAATCCATAGAATGTGATGAAGAGTAAAATTGGAACAGTAAAAGGGAAGATGAAAGTGATACATTCACACAGCCTTAATTACTGAGTTTGGGGCTTGCCTCACCCTCCCCCCACCTGCATTTGCTAAATCTTGTGGAATTCAAACTATCACTTTAAACATTCTTTTAGACACAGCCCTAGATGTGGCACTCAGATTAATTGTCATTATTAAGAACATGATGTATGCAATGCAAATTGCTAAAGCTTCCCCATTTTGCACCAAAGGTTGGAGTGTAGACTGGGACCTGGGGCTGATTATCAGGGGGTAGAGTCATTCTCTTTCACTTTCTTAGTCTACAAAACATACAAACGTTTGTGTGCAAAGTGGAATCCCTCTGTGGGAAATGACAAATGCAAAATAACCACCACCACCTCCCCTCCCATCACTTACACAGCTGGCATTTACCTTCTTCCTGAAAGAGTTGAAAGACCTTTAAGTTTTATCAAAAGAGAAATTAAAAGATGTTTCTCCCATCTCAGGAAAGTGCTCTACATTTTTCACTGACTACTGGCTAATGGAGTAGTGCTGCCATAATCATCCTTTGTCCTTTGTGAACAGTGGGAGAGGCAAGATTTTCATCTATCCTTATTAAAATAATAAAAATCCAAGTATAAATAGTTTGTTCAAATGAGAAGCATTTCTAATTGTTTAAATTCATCTCAATACATACTTCACACTTATCCTCCATCCCTCAACTTCAGTCCAAAAAACCACCCTCCTTTAAAAAAAAATTAATTAATTCCCATGCTTTATCTATACTAGCAAATAAGACGGTGTGAGGAGATCTTGCACTCTGAGCACTGAACCAGCTGGTGCTGATCACCAAGTGCTCCCAGAATAGGATTACAAGGGCTTTACTTGGGACTAGCACTGATCCAGTGCTGTGGGCTAACTGCCCCTTATCAGCTTCAGGAGTGCTCCTGGAGAGAATCTTCCTGTTGAATTTAATTTGAAAAAGCCTGGTTTGTGAAGTCTGAAATTGCTTCATGACACAAACCAAAAGGTACTAACTGGAGCAGAGATTGATTTAAAAATTAACCTAGTGATTTACTCACAAATATACACTCACACACTTAAGTCACTGTTGTGATATCATTATTTTTTGTTGAAGGTTCCCCAAGAAAATACACAGAGAATATTCACCTGCATTAGTACAAGAAATTAAACAATCCCACAGCTTTCACCTGTGCTGAGAAAAACAAAGAAGAGGCTGATCCAAAGAGAGTTACAACACAGGTGCTGCTTTCACAGCCCCTCACGCACTTCACCTGGCTCTCAATCACAGCCCCTCACACACTTCACCTGGCTCTCCACTGCATGATCCATTTCTCACCTTCTAAAGCATAAAATCAGTCCAAGATAAATTTGCAAAAAGCTATTTTGTCAAAAGACTGTTACAGGTAAACTAAAAAAATTTAGCAAGAGCATCTCTATTAACATAGATATATGGCTGACTCATTAGGTCTAAAAAGAAAAAGTCTGATGAAATTACTTTAAAAAAAAAGATTTAACTTTGAATTTTAATTGAAAACTATAAATTTTAAATTTACTTGGCACAGCACGTAGGAAAAACAAAATACTTGTTTATTCAAGCACGTTATGCCTCAGCTTCTGGTAGCTCAAACCTCTTGTGCTGAAGTGTACCCAAAAATCCATTGTTAATTTACTGCCCTATACTGTGGAATACCTGGGTGACACCTGATGCCTGAAATTTTGCATAAATCCACCAGGGAAGATTTTAAGTCATGGAAATGAAAAGTGGAGAAGTGAAGAGAGAAAGCAGAAATCTCCAATACACCTTATAATGTTTGAACAATTGCATCCTCCCCACATCCTTACTTGAGGGCAGTAAGAAAAAATCCCTAGCTCAGACTGGATTTCAGTTAGCTGAGTTTGTTTCTCCTTATTTTAGGGCTAGAGGAGATACCTCAATTTCTGCTTTGGGTGTGAAGTGGGAATGGGTTTTTTATTAGGAGCTGAAGGCTCGGCTAGAGTTCCCAAGGGCAGTCTGCAGACCATTTATCATTAATTTAATTATTCTTATTTTTCCCTTCCCAGACCTACGTAATGTTGGATTTCAATAGCAGCAAACTTGTCTAATAGGAAAAAAATACTTCCCAACAGGCAACTACAGTTACCCCCCCCTCCCCCCCAACAATTGCACACATCACTCCTTCCACCCTTCAGGAGAGATGTGTTTTGGGGAGACAAAGCAAGCCCTTCTACCACACCAGAGACAGGTAACAGCAGCATAAACTCTCTCATTATGAGTGGCACTCCAGATAAGAGCCTTCAGAGATGACAGTGATGAAAGTTTATGGTTGATAAATCAATACTGCATATGAATAGCAAGAAATAAAGTAATCAATGGATTACAATTATGTATGTACCCCATCAAGACAGGAATCAGTCATTCAAAGTGGAAGCTAAAATAAAAACCTCTCTCTAGATGAGCTAGTGGGATCAACAGTAATCCTTCACAGCTGGACATGTGCACCCTACAGCACTTCACAGAGCTCAAAAAACAACGTCTAAGAGCTCATTTACACACTGCTAGTTTAGGAACACTGAGCTGCCTTTCAGCTGATAGACATCTCACAGTTTTTACAGCCTCTGAAATAAATCCTTGTAATTCAAAGAGTGCCATTAGCATTCACAAAAGGTGAAACAGTCCCCCCGAACATAAGCAAACTATACCCCTGAACAGTTATTCAGAAGCTTCTGCAATACCTTAATGCAAAGAAACTTCTGTTTACTAACAGCTAGCAATTAAAGCCCCAGAGTATACACCTTGTTTCATTTCAAACCCTTGTAATTTGTATGAAAAAAGTCTCTAAGAGAGGCAGAATAAAAATGAAGTATCGGTTAATATGTGAGAGAGCTGTACCTAATTACAAACTACAATAAGATTCAGCTGGTGCTTTAAAAATATTTAGTCTTAGTTTCCTAATACTAGAGGCTTAGCAGTTGCCCAGCCAAGCTTTTCCAACCAACCTCCTAGCTATATATACTCTAGTTTTCTAAAGGGGATATTGTTACAGAAGGACAACCATGAATATCAATGTACTCACCTCTAATTTGTTTCTTACTTTCACAGCACAATTTAGAGTTAGACTTTTCTCCCTACCTTTTACACCCACTTTTCACAGGTGCAAATGGTTTCATTAAACAAGCAGGCAAGAATGAATCCATGGAGTACTGGGTGTAATATCTGTCACCCAGCATAAAAACAGATAAATCAAAAGTGATTTCTAGAACACATCATTCAAAATCTCTCATCCACTAGTATTCCATGAAACACACAAAAATCTTGATCTCAGTCTAGTTTACTGACAATTAAGAGCCAAGGCAAACGCCAAGCTGCATTAAATCAATCAATATGAAATCTAGTGGATTTTACTTTAAAATATTACATATAATTATTGGAGGTACAATAGAATTACCTTCTTGGAGGCACAACAGTTACCTGTCCATGGTTTCCAAAATGACAGCCAACACATCTAAATACCAGGTAAGTAACAATCCCCTGCCCAAAGGGGGCTAGATCTTGAAACATGAATAAGTTTTTGTCAGTCTTCACTCTTCCCAGCTCAGATACTTTCTACACATCAATCTTGTCACTCTGAGATAGTCCTGGAAAGGATTTATGCCTTTCCTAGCCCACAAACACAAACCAAGTCTTGTAACATATATAAAAACATATACTCACAACAAGGAAAAGTGACCCAAAATAGAGCAAATAAGTAAGCCTTATTTGTTACCCACAGAGACAAGACATACCATCAGCTCTAAAACACAGAAATCTGACCTGAGAGCTGTTGCTTGAAGGAAGAAAAGCAGGCAGTCCTCCAGCAGACAACCACCTCTCTGAAGCACGCTCAGTGTTCTGCTGCAGCATGGCCACCTCCACCCCAGGTGTTGCAAATTATCCGTATGTTGCCAGTTCCCTGCCCCAGGTGTTGCCAATCCCCTGCCCCAGGTGTTGCCAGTTCCCAGGCTCCCTCACAGCTGCCTCTCGTTGCTGCTTGATGATCTGCTCTGCACGTGGAGTTCTCTGCCAACCCCCAAATGTCCTCCCCCTTTCAGGCCTGTCTATGGCATGGGCAAAGCTGCCAGAAATCCTGTAACAGAACACTGCTGGATTCAACGTGTAGGCAAAAAGAATTTAACTGTGGGCTTGACCCTGTTGCTGCTGCTGTCACTGGTAACTCTCCCAGTTTATTTCAGTGCAACAAGGTCAATTTTGCTGCTGGGGAGCTGCAATATTCCACAGCGTTCACAAAGGAGAGTGTCAGGAGAAAATAGGCAGGGTTCTGTCCTACAGTGATGGGAGCAATCAGTCTTTACACTACTAGACAGACAGTTAAGCCAGAACTGCTGTAAATGCAAAAATCTCTCAACTGAAGAAAAGATCTTTCTTTAGTCCAAAGAGGTGACTACCCGCATCTTTAAGAGAGGCAGAACTGCAGAAGTTTTGTTACTCACCTTGCTAAAGCTTGATCAAAGCTCTTTTTTCCTTCTCCTTAGTCACTGAATTAAAATAATGTACAGAAACACAATAACCACTCATTTACTTTATAGCACTCCTATAAAAATGCTGTAAAATATTTCTGGTGGTTTTCCTAAACATCATTTTTTTCCTCAATACTAGGTTTTAAAGATTTAGGATAATGGAACTTTCACAAAGGGATGGAAACTCAATCTACAAGTATCTGCACAAGATTAAAGTCTTGATAAATCGATGATGCCAAACAAACACAGGCAATTTTTTGCCCTCCACATCTGAAAGCTCAGATTCTCAAGTTTGTCTGATTCAATAAACATGATCCATTAGATGATGGAGAAAATGAATCCTGCTACATCAAGTTATATAAAAAATTCATTTGAGATGCTGGGTTTCATCTCAAAAACATGGCCCTTTTCCAGGAGGGAGCAGTAAAAAGTAACACTATTTGCTTTAGTACAATAGATACTTCATCTGGGTATGCCGTTTGAGATATGTAGCTAGATTTAATTCTAACTCTGAAAATTGAAACCTGTACTCTTCTGTCTTCTTATCTGCACAAACTAACATACCCATAAGCATACATAATTTAGTAATTGTGTCAAGAGATTCTGAAAATAATAAGAAAAAATAATAAATGTTTTATTTAATAAATAATAAATATATGGGTAAAAGTTTGCTTCATGCAGAGGGAGCTTGAGAAAGAAATTGATGGATGAAATTGATTCAGTGCCTGCATCCATCAGCAGTCTAGGGAGACATCAGAAGTTCCAGGTATGAAGGGAGTGTAATTTCTTCTTCACTGTGTAGAAATGTATGTAGTCACAGTTCTCTGGCTCAAGAAGTTTTGCATCTTTGAACCAGACAACACTACTAAACCCCTCAAGAGTTACAAAAGCACTGCTTATATAGAAGGAAAATTGTATTAAGACTAAGGAAAAAAAAAAAAAGAAAAAAAAATACACATGGCTTCAAAGGGGCCTAACTCCAAAAAATGGGTTAAAGAGGAAAAAAGAGGGGTAGAGTGAGGAAAGGTGTCACAGCAATGAATAATGAAACCTGGTTCCCATCTGTGATCCCACAGTAAGTGACTGGATGGACTCCTTTAGAAACCTCTGTTGGGGGTTCCTTATCTGTAGGAAAA
Source organism: Fringilla coelebs (assembly GCF_963513975.1). Taxonomy (NCBI): domain Eukaryota; kingdom Metazoa; phylum Chordata; class Aves; order Passeriformes; family Fringillidae; genus Fringilla; species Fringilla coelebs. The sequence continues at coordinate 9,685,046 of NC_140066.1, forward strand.
TTATCCATTCTCTGAAGGTACAAGAAGGTCAATTCATTCACATTTGTTTAATATGTTGGGGCATTTATATTGCAGTACAACAAAATAAGAAGCTTTATAAGAATCTTTGATGCAGTCATGACAATTATGCTGTCTTATTACTACTATTCAACATTTATTCAAAATAGCGTATAAATCCCTCACGGTATAATTTTAAAACTCTCTTAGATCCTAAAAGCTCACAGTCTAAAACCTTGATCCAACACACATTTAGAACATGCATTCTAGAGCCTGCACCAACATCCACAAAAAGAGAATGAAAATATCTCACTTTCCTCCTTTCACTGATCTTTCTCTTTTCTTCACCTGAACTTCAGCAGAATCAGTACCTTGTAAATTCAGAGCCAGTTCTCATAACCACAGATTCCATTGCTCAGACAGCAATAACATCTTAACATAAATTGTTCTAATTGTTCACAATAATAAATACTTAAAACGAATTCTTCACAGACACTGTTACTTTTAAAGAACAATTTATATAAATCATATACAATGGCAAAGAAAAACATATATAAGACTTGAAATAGTACTGCTTGCATATCAGGCATCTGGACCCTAGCAACTGGAATATTGCCTACTCCGCCTGATACTCATCAGTATCAGTGCTCCACAGAGATCCAAGACAGAGAATACACTCCCTAGATTTGAGGCAGTAAGATGAAGGAGGGAGGTAGAAAGAAGAGGAAAACTACACTTGAAATTGTATGGGTCATATCACTGCATCAAATGCCCTTAACCCCTCCCATGCTGATCCTTGCTATACCTGAACAACCTCTTCCTCCTGAGGATGTTCACAGGACACTCCTCAGGTCCTGTCATCATCATCTCCCGGTGGCATGGAGAGTGCCCATCATTATCCACCTGAAACACTTTATACAAGAAGTTTATTGAGCACATCTGGTCTGAAATGTCCTTAACAGCAAAGTTTGTATTTTAAAGATTGTCTTCTAATAAGCAGGAGAACCTTAGGTAATTCAAGTTTAGTTTGGCCCTCACTACATTGATGGTGTAGTGCCCTTAGGGGTCTGAGAACTAAGAACAAACCTAAGAGCTGGGTTACCATGAATGCCATCAAAACCTCTAAATTGGCAGACTGTTTTAAAATGCACCCTCCTTTCTAGCTGCAAATAGCAAAGTCCTGATGTGGTTGCCAAGAAACCAGTACTTGCAATTCACAGAGTTCACGTTTGAGAGATATTTGCACTCACAAACATTTATAAAAGCAAAACTGAAGCAAACCAGAAAATGTGATATGAATTCCTCTTATGATTTCTCAGTACCACCCTAAAACAAAGCACACATCCCAACCCTCCCATCTTCAGATTACCATCTTCTCAAAGAAATGGACTTTTTTCCAACTGCTTTCCTGGAACATGGAACTGCCTCCCCATGTACTCTGCCACACTCAGCCTTGATAGGTTTCACAGGCATCTCCTCATGAATTATAGCATGGTCACTGGGGTCCTCACCAACATCAAGCTCTTCTAACTCACTGTCCCACTTTGTGGATTACTGCACTAGTTCACTGATTAAATCCAGAGTTAATTATGATTATTGTGCTGTAAAGCACCTTGGGGGACATGACATGAAAAGTACTAAAAAATGCAGTAGAATTTGATTACGCTGTATCTTCTCAAACCCATTTATATGTTAAAGACTGTCTTTTATTACATTGACTATTACATTTCATACAAACACCAGTCTCAATCCAATTTTCCTGTCCCATTTTAAATTATTAATATTGCTGTTTGCAACCAGAGATTTGACAAGGTTAGGCCCTATAAGTGCTAGGCCCTGTACAGACATAAAACAAATGGCATTTCCCAGTAAAGATAATTCACCAGGTGTAAGAGCCAATGAAATGCAAGAAAGACAAGATGAAACAATTGCTTGAGACAAATAAACAGGAAGCCCATGGGTAAATGATAAACCATTAAACTATTTTAAACAAAATTGTTCACTGCTTTTAAATTCCCCAAAATATATGTATCCACCAACTTCAGTCATGCAATGCTGGTTTATATTACATATTAATTCATTTTAGGGGATTAAGAATAAATAAAATGAGTAGTCAGAAAAGTTACAGGTAGTTCTTAAAGTCCAATTCTAAAGATTTAAGATTTCTGCAATTCACCAGGACACTGCTATGTTTATAGTAGTGCAGTGAGTAGAATCTCATTGCAACAGAATACATCTTATACCCTGTGATAGTTTTCTGTTGTCAGGATTCCATAGATAAATACTTCATAAAAGGACATCCTAAAGTTGCTCCTTGACAGTTCAACTGTTCTGAAAGTAGTCTGTAATTTACTAGGCGATCCTTTGCTGTACTTACTCACGCAAACAGATGTGCTTCATCACGTCACCTTTTCTATTATATATTTTTTTCCAGTTTTTAATTTCTTTTCAATTTTGTCCAGTAGTGGTGTCATTGAAGTGGTATGAAAATGAAGAAAACAGTTATTAAACCGGAAAGGTAAACGTCTGTGAAGAACAAATGGCAAAACCATTAAAAACTTTTCAGGAATGAACAGCAATTCAGAAAGGCTGCAAGGCTTCAGAAATTGTGTGAGTTACCAAAGTTTTCCCAATGTGCTTTTCAACACAGTCTTGAAAGGAGGGGATCAGATAATCTTTCCTATGAACAAAAAGCTTCTCCAAGAGGAGCAGGTATCAATAAAGACTGCTGCATATCCAACATTAGATGATGAAACTTCCTTTCCAATACCCATTTGCAAAGAAAGACCAAGACTTGATATAGCAAACCGAGTAATCTAGCCAGAGATTTAGAAACATATCCAAGTACAAATTTACATTTTGCCTTTAGGAAATGTTACTTTGTTTAATAGAGAAGAAAAAAAAGGACTAAGAAAAAGTCAGGCTCATGGCACAACTCTGGCCTACTTCAGTTGCATTGACTCTACCAGTCTCGTATCCTGAGTCCATGCATAACAAACAATTCTTATTTAATAAAAATCCTATTTTTAATTTAAAAAATAGTCCTTCTTCCATTTACATTTGTTTGCCAGCAGCAGCACATTTCCTTTACAAAAAAATCTAACTATAACCACACTAAGTTGATACTAGCATTTACCTGCAGAGAAAAAGAAAAAAAAAAAGCTGAATAGTAAGTGGCAATTTTAAAAGCATAAAACTCCATTCTTTCTTATCTGATTAGTCCTGCCCATCTTCATGTATTAAGGTTGTATACTCACAGCATTATCCTATTTGTAATCTTCAAACATACAGGGCATTAGGACCAGCCTCTCTAGATATCAGTGACAGGCAAGATTCTATCCTTCTAAGGGAGGATTATTGTCTTCCAGTTTCAGAAAGCAAGTGAGTGGGAATCGTGAAAGAAATTAACAGTGTTTGTCTCACAAGTCACCGTGACTCCCCTTGTTTTAGTTCCTGTTATTATTAAGGCTTTCATCTAAAGTATATCAGCAGAAGAAGAATAGAAATATAAACTGCTAATGGAACAGGCTGATGCTGGTGATGACTGATGACTTGGATTCATCACCTTTTAGTCACTAGACAAAGAAAGGAGGGGGGGGGGAAATGGTACTGTAGTAATTAGAGATCCAGGTTCATTAGTAAAGGCTGCTTTTATGCAGTCTGAAAGAGCACTCTGTACCACAAATCAAGAAAATATGCGCACATACAAAACAAGCCAGAAATTTTTCCATAATTTTATATATAAATATATGAAATACAGTAATAAAGCAAGGAGAGATAATTGTATTACTGATTTAACTACTCAGCAGCTATGCCAAGAATGAAGTCAGTTTATTAGGTAACTTCTCACACTGGAGTAGCGTCCAAATTTCTTTTGCATCGTAGAATGTGTTCTTTTAAATGATCAAGGTCACTCTTTAAACAGACTTTTTCTCCCTCTAGTTGTGCTTGTATCAGATTTTAAAGAATATAAGGAAATGTGATTTTATTCAGGAGTTCCTTAAATACTGTCAAATTTGTCCCTGTTCAGTATAAACCAGACATTTGTCAAAGTGAATCAGCAACTGGCCACTTTCTGGCTAAAGAAAGCTGAGTCACTGCTTCTGATCTAACAGCAACGTCCCACATCACATTCAGAATACACATCAGTGTGTTGTTTACCAACCTAAAAGGAAAATAAGTTATTGCCATGAGTCACAGAGAAAAGGGAAAAACCACAGAAATGAAGATGAATGTCTGGAGCCCAGAAGAACCGGAAACAATAAACAAAGCCCTGACATACAGAGAAGGCAGGAATCGAGTGCCAGGAAAAGACAAATACTGCTATAGATTCAGATGTCTTTCTCTGATAACAGCCACAAAGATTAGTGTTTGCTGCCAGCTAAATCACAAAGAAAAATCTTCCTGAAGTACTGTCCTGTACTTCAGCCTGGATTATTAGATTGTATTGAACTGTATAATTAGGCTACCACCAAATTAAGTACGGCAAAAGTTCAACTGCACTTCATACACATATAAATATGCTAAATTAAAGGGTTTTCTCACAGAAAATCAATAGTGATATAATCATGCATCTCTTTAACATTGAAGATGAAATGTTTCCTTTCCATTAAAAATCTGCAGATTTGCCATGATTAAAGAATCAAATATAAAAATATGAACATTTCAGAACCAGGGAAGAAGGAGCAGCTCAGCTCTGGTTCTAGCAGACAGAAACTCATCACCAAGAAAATGAACTGAGGAAGGAGGGTGTTTCCAGCATACCAACTAAAAAGTATAATCAGGAAGAGGATTAAAAGCATGCTTGTTCTGAATGATTCATGAAACATAATTTCTGCTCTTGCCTGGGTAATTAGAAGGCTTTCAACTCTAGTTCAGAGATCTGGTTTGGGGCATTTTTTATTCTCAAAACTATTCAGCTAAAAGAGTTCTTCCTTTCAAATGTTGACATCAAGGCAAGAGATGTAGAAATGCAAAATATGCTTTCTTTCAATTTATAAGAGTCCAAGATTTTAAGTTCCCCAATACCAGTCACGGGACAAGAATAACCCAGACCACTTCAGGGTGAGTTTCTGAGGAAGCATCCTAAACTACAACTCCATTATACTCTTGGTTGGGAAGGGAACATATGAAAAAGGCAAACAATATGTAATTTTAAAGAATAGCTATAGGGCAAAGCATATTGCATTCACTCATAAGTTGTTTTTTTTTAGTCTGAATTTAGTTATTAAAAATAAAAAAGCAAACAAAGCATGATCAAAACTTTACTGCTGACTCTGCTTAATTACACACCTACTTGGAAATTCATGGCAACTCTCAGCACAGAAGTCTGATCTAAGTGCCTATGCTGGCAGACTTGACCAACAGGCTTATGAGACAGATCTGTTATTTCTGTGCTTTGTGATGGGCTAATTTCTTAATTTGCATGTTGCATTATGTGTTAATGAATGTCTTACATAGGATAATGCATAAAAATTCTAATATAAGATGAAGAACTTTCAGATGTAACATTGTCACTGGAACTCAGAAAAGCAGAAAGCTGATAACAAAATTAATGTCACAGATCTGTTGATGAAGCATGAAAAAGCCTTCTGAATGAACTAACTCAGTCTTGGGAGAGCAAATAAATACTTCTTCATACAACATCAGAGGGTCTGTCTTATTTTTAACTCTTCTCCAAGTTCTTTATTTTATTAAGTTTTTGTTGCTAGAGATTGTGTAAGTCTTTTTTTTTTCATAAGGTATCCACTAGTGGTCCCTTTCCAATTTCAGACTAATATTTTTTAATTCTATAAGTCTGGTTTTAAGAAGTTCCCTCATTCATTGGTATTACCAAGTAACAAGTAGAAAAGTATTTAAATTGTTAAATAGCTCTAAAACACAGATAAACTTTTCACAAAGGTTTTATGTTTTGTAAAACATGCCCTGCTTTATTCTGCACAGACTGCTGAGCAACAGTCACAGCTTAACCCTTTTACATGGTCTGGATTAAAAAAATGACAGGAACATGAAATAGCCTATATTCTCATCAATCATGCTAGACATACAGTCACAGATCATTTTTCCATCACTTCTATAGGGTTTTGGACTCCAGAAAGATTATCCATAACAACACGTAAGGGGAAGAAAATTTGTCCATTCTCTAATCCTTTAAAATAATTGTTTACTCTGTTCTAAAACAAGGTGGTTTGCAAATCCTGTTTCCTGGAGCCTTTAGCAAACTGAGGTTAGGAGAGAGGGGTTCCAAATAAGTTCCAATTTTAAGTTATTACAAGTCAGAGAGGCACTAAATGTTGCCTCTAACTTCAATTCCTGGCTCCATAGTACCCCTTTATTAACACTTTGCTCCTTGGAATTTGTGTGTCTGAGTACACACAGAGCCTTCTGGCCGTCTGGGTTACATGAAGGTTATTAATCACACTCTCTCAAAACTTTTATGGTTTCTGTATGGTGGCAGAAGAAACAGATAATTTTAAGCAACAAAATTAACAATCAAGATTTAATGAAAGGTAGAAAAGTCATCAATACATTTATTTGACAGTACTATTCTTGGCCTCAGCAAAATCACATCAGTGACAGGCGTAATACACACTTTCTCTAGAAATCAGTAATTGAGATTGTTTTTAAAGTAATAATAACAAACTTATTTTTCTGTTTCAAAACAACAAACAAGGGAACTATCAAACTTTCATCCTTCCCTGCTCTGTCCCAGAGCTGCATTTCTAGATATGACAGGATATAGCCACTGCAAAATATTCATTCCCTATTTAATAGCAATAAAGCAGTCAGAGCTATTTCAAGACTGCAAAGCCTTAATGGTCTAAGGTACTTAGAGGTGTATTGCTATTACTGTCTTTCCCCTGGCTCTGGGCACTGAACAGACATGAATTGTGGTGCTGTCCAGGGCAAGGAAACACTGCCTTCAGTTTGCAGCAGGAGAACTGCAGGGTATCTGTGGCAGAACTGGGAGATTCTGATTCTTGAACCATCAAATTCATGAACTTAATAAATTAAGGAGACATAATGCAAAATGTTTTCTGACTCTACAAAATGTGGCAGGGTTACACACTAGGGGATGTTTATACAACACACTGCAGTGCAGTGGGTAACCCTAAAACTACCCTTACATTTGTTAGACTGGGAATATGAAACCAACTTCCTATACAGCTCTACTCTTGGATATAACATACAGAGATGAGAGGCAGAGCAGTCTGGACTGCACTGAAATTCATTCTGCCATAGAAATTGCTCTCAGTGTCTCAGACAATTTGTTCAAACCCAAGCAAGCAGGTTCTACTGCAATCTCAAATAAACTTGGGGGTAACCTTCCAGCCGGGGACATGGAAAACCAAGTTGCTACTTTCTGCTCTGTAACACACATCTTCCTGCACCTTAGGAAAGCCAGAGTCTACCTTGTGTTTCAGTTCCCCAGCTTTAAAATAAGGATACATTTGCTAAGGGTATGATTTTTCTGCCTCAGAGGCAAATTTAAATACATCATAAAGTTCAGGGAGCATCGTGAGCATCCCAGAGAAATACTACTTTGTTTTTTCCACAAATTTCTCCAACTCATTATTCTCAGTCAAAGACAACTTACCACTGCACATTAAATCTTTACATTTACTGTTATTAATCTTCTGCATTCTAAATGTAAATACATTCAATTAAACTTATGTTGTACCTCTCTTTGTGAATAATCTCTAATTTATTTTTCATATAAACAAACTTGAAATTCTTCTTTCCCTCAAGTTACTTATTTGTAGGCTACACTGGTATATGATACTACTTCCTAGTTACAAAGTTAGCCATGCTGGCAAAATTGCCAGCAACATTCTGTGTAAACAAATCCCAAAAAGCAAACCAAAAGAAACTATAGGATGTTTTATAGGAAAAAAAAAAGTGTAGAACACGTGTCCTGTAATAACTACAATTCTAATTCATAGTTGCACTGAAGTGATACCCTTGATAAATAACTAGAATCCTTCAGCCCATGGCCTTCCTCAAGTAAGGTCTCGACATTTACTTGCCCTGTCTGATGTGACAGAGCACTGATTAGCTCTCTTTGCTTTCTGTGAACTACAGGGGAATGTGCTACCCTTCCTTTCCAACGACTTCCTTTGAATTAACCTCTGGAGATTCATTTCTCTCCCCCAGTACTCACAAGAATGCCTACACTATTCCTTTCTGCTCAAAAAATTATAACCTCCACTGTTGTGTCTCTTCCACTGTGTCACTGCCTTCATTATGCAGCACATCATCTCCAAATTCCAAGACAACAGGGTGCTGATCCAGACAACTTTTGGAAAACAGACTGTCTCTTCTAGCCTTTATAATAAAGCCATCAAGGAGGACAAAGAAATAGATATTGGAAAACAAATTCTGAAAGGTCCCTCTGTTATTACAGCCAGTGAAATATATATAGGGCACATTTAATAAATCAATCAATAAATGAACAAGTAAATAAAGAGTAACTCAGAAGCTCAATATGGCAGACAAGAACCAAAGAATGTCCTTTTCAAATCTGAACCCCCTGGACTTTACCAAGTTCAGGAGGATAAAAGCCTTAATATTTATAAATAGTCATAAAGCCTTTATGGTATATCCTTAGAAATGCTCTTCATTTAAGCATTTAATTATAAGAAAGTCACAAGCAGGAAGAATTTGATTCGGGTATATTTAAATGAATCCATGATTAAGGACTGTATAAAAACTGTGAGGAGCGAAGATTCTGTCATTTTTCATTATTTAATTTTTTTTATATTCTTTTATTCCTTATTATTGCATTGAGGTGAATATTTCCCATTCTGCAGAAAATCCTCGCTCTTGGGATTACATATTTGCACAATAAATATAGGATTATCTTCACCTACAGGAAATGAGGAGATAATCTTTGCGCTGCACACTCCATAAATGACATTTTATTGTTAATACAGTCTTTTTTCCCATTGAGAGCATGGAGAAAATGACAGCAATTACTGTCCTTTCTGAATTTTTTTTCCTAGTTATGGTCAATTTTTGGAAAAAACAAATGAAGTTGCAGCCTAAGCTGGTGGAAAGATCTCTGCAGCCAGAAGAGCTCTGTAACATCTCTCATGCTTGTACTGGGGGAGCTTCAAACTCCTGGCAGGAATTATTTTTGAAGTTGATGAGCACAGGAGCCCAATAACCTGATCAGGTTTGTCTGACTGAGTCAGCCCACATGAACTGACTGCTAGTGATTGCATTATATTGAACCTACACAACATCTTTGGGGGGGATTCCTAATCCTCAGAGAAGACAAATAGCATGGTAGGACCATTTGAAAAATGGTCAGACAATATTGATTTAACCAATGAACATCTGCAATGTGAACTCTGTTTTCATAGAGACAGGTTGTATTATTTATTAACTTGGGCAAAACATAACCAAAGCAAAACCAAAATGCACTCCTGTCCTAAAACCCGGTGAGGAAAGCAAATATAAAGAGTGATTCAACTCTGTGATTTGAATCTCTCCTCTCGGATCTATGCTGAGAAATGAGCACATCACCCTCTAAAACTCACATGCATTGTGAAATCTGCAGCCTTTAACATACTCAAAATTTAATTTGATAAGGTCTTGAGCAACCTTATCTTCACTGGTCCTGCTCTGAGTAAGGGATTGACAACAGAATCTCCAGAAATTCCTTCAAGACTAAATTATCTTTTGATTCCTTTTACACCTCTTAGAATTAACTCTTCACTTGGTTGTCTCATCTTAACCGAAGCATTTCACTTTAAGTTACCACTTGAAAATGCAACCAGAGGGCTTATTATTCAAGGTTTCTTTTCCTATATCTCTATTTCCATTTCTTTTAAAATAACAAAGTGACCAGGGCTGAAGTGTTTCAAATTACCACTATTCACTAATACCAAGAGAAAGTAATTTCTTAGGGCTAATTTAATGCACTTCTGAATCCTGTAATTTATTTTGATTCTGTGTTCTCTCTTCCTTTCGAGGCTCTCTGCCAAGGAAGTTTAAGAGGGTCTTTCTGGCTAGATTTCCAGTATTCTTCACAGGTTTTTGTTCTGTTTGGGGGTTTTTGGGGAGTGGGGAGAGGTTTGAAGTCTACAAATATAGGTGGATTCATGGCACAGGGCCAAGATGCAGCCATTAAGGGAGGATTAAGCCATGTAAAGCTGGTACTAAAGTAGAGAAAGCAGAGAAAATAAACACCTCTTACTGTGGCAAAGCATACTTTGAGAACAAGGATGTCAACATCTTCTTCTAGGGCAAACACAAGGAACAATATTTCCTAAGAAAGAAATATTTGTTTCTTCAAGAGTGATCTCGTAAAGACAGATCTTCAAATGCTCAGTAGGAAACATGGAGAATTTTACCTTCATGGCTGCAACCTTGTACTAGATAAGATGCAAGGTATAAATAATTTTAAAAGAATGGGCAGAATGGGATCTCAGCCCAAAACCAGGGGCATCATGAATTAAAGTAACTTCCTTATCATCATCATCATCTGTAGAGCAATGAGCACTGCAGCCTGGTCCATGGGGCACTACTGAGAGCATGTGGGCTCTGGAGCCAAGGCTGCCTGTCCCCAAAGGGTCCCCACCAGAGCATTATGGACTGAGCATCAGCAGCTGCCTGCATGCTCTCTTAAGTGCCAAGCAGGCACAGACAGACACATAGACACAGCCCTGCTTAAACCTCATTTTCCACGTCTAAGATTATCCTGGAGCACACATCATCTACAGCCAAGCAATGATCCATAAAGGGAGGGCAAGATCAAAGCCTACAGCTACCTCCTGATGGCCTTTGTAGGTGTGCCAGCTAGGGAGGGATGCAAACCTCCACACAAAAAGACAAATGCTTTCACTCTGAGCAGCAAGATGACATCTGATATTCTGTGTCTACAACTGCATGTCTTTTGTCTGTCTGCTGGCCAGAGAAAGTCTTCAGAGACAGTCTCTGTCCATCACAGAAAGCATATTAACCTACAAAATTCAATTACATGCCACTGGCCCACAGAAAATTTACAGGTGCTCCATTCAACCTCCACAGGAGGAGCTACAAGAAACAATGTGATCAGCATTTTTTAAATTGGGTTCAAGTCTTCTTTCCTAATACTGTATTAAAGAAGGAAGTTTTTCAGTTAAAAAAACCAATAGAAAAAAAAGACACAAAACAACAGAGAATTTCAACACTAATTATCTGACCTCACTTGTCACAGTATCAGAGACTGGGATACTAAGCACTCTGAAAACGCTGACTCCCAGTAATGTGCCTTAAAGGGGAACCTGAGCTGTCAGGAATCCTCATCTTTGTGTACTGAAAGTAAGAGAGCAAATTTACACTTAGAACATGTCTAAGAAGGTGGATTGTCACCTGCCTAAATCTCCTGATCCAACCAAGGCTACTCCTATTATCACCTTGCTGCTGAAAACAGAAGAGATAAATGGGAAGGACAGATCTCTCGAGCTGACATTTAGCTCAGAATATATTAAAACAGAATGAAGGTGGTTACTTTTATGTTGTTTTTTCTAGAGATGGGGATTTCTACTGATTCTAGGCCTGAGTGAGCAGTAAATGCTCTTCACAGGGTAAAACACTATCTTAGGCAGGTAATATTCCTGATGATATCTGCACTCCTTTGGTTTTGAAGTTGCCCTAACCATCCAAAGTAAATTGTTTTAATACTAATGCATTCCCTACATCCCATGTATTAATGAATATAAACAGAGGAAAAACTTGGTGCAGAAAGGAAAATGCAGCATAAGGAAGCAGAGTCATTAGAATAAGGGAACTTATGACTGCCCTCTAAATTAACAAATTACATGAACAAACTTTCTCAGTTTGCTCTGTCTATCCTTAAAAGATTATATAACTCCTTTATTTTTTGAGGTGGAGTAGATGGCAGCTAAAGGACAGTTCAATGGCATCTCCTTTTCAAGGGCACAAATAGTAATAAAGTGCTCTATAAGACAAAAATTTTAAAAAATATTTAGAATAGTTAATTGTAAGTTGCTGTTAAAAAAGAATGATCACTTTAAAAAGTGAACTCTCGGTTGCATCCTGCATTTGTCAAACACTGTTCTTTCAGTCCTTGATATTGATTAGTATTCCACTTGAAGGAGGAGATAATGAAGTAGATTATTTTTTCTGCAGTGCACCTGACACAATCAGAAAAGCTGACACAGAGTATTTTCCTACCTTCCAATTTGTCTGCCACACCTATTTCCTTTCTTTGAAGGCCATGGGGGAGAACAAACAGGAATTAAATTAAGACATTCCAGAAAATAACTGAGAGTGAGGTGCATTTCAATTCTACACAAGACACAGGAGGGATGACACAGGCACTCTTACAAGGTAAGTCTTATTTAAGTGTATTTTTAGGCTGCTAGATGTTTAAAAAACACCTTTACTTGGTAGGTATTCTGCTTCTAAACACATTGTTTCATGTATACTGTGACATACCAGCTTTTCAAACCTGCATGTGACACTTGTGTTTACCAGTATTTGAAGAAGCAATCCATGAGAACAAAAGCCTGCTGCTTTCTGGTACTAGGAAACGACTGAGAAGAACATTTGTGTTTCAAGGTTTAGCATAAAAACAATCCTCGAGCCTGATCTAAAGTGTACAATGTTATTCCCATATTACTGTGGTGCTCAGCCCTGATTCTTTTCTTCCCACAGCAGTCTAACAGAGAGTCCACCAAATCAGCAGTTCTGCAAGGAGCTCCTTGCAGGGGCTTGAGAAAGACTGTGAGCATTTTCTCTTCCAGAGGTCTCTCCAAATCTCATCCATGTTTCACATGATACATAACAACTATGAGGTAAAAGCAAGAATATACAATCTGAGCAGGAGTTTTGCCATGTCCAAGAACCATCCATGATTCCTCTCCTCAGCCTCTACTCACAACTCAGCTTTTCTCCTGGGCTGCTCTGACCTTCATCCCTTTCAGGGAAGTTGAATTTCAGAAGATTTTTGTTTTGGTTTGGGATTTTTTAAAGCAAACTCTGATATTGTTGAGAATTGATATCATAATCCCTTTTATCAAAGACTGGCCAATTAACAATAGTTAACAAGGCATTGTATTCTGAAGATGGATTTCTTCTTCTCCCTGTAAAAAACCTCAAGGGTTTTTTATTTTATCTTTTTACAAAATAATTCTCAAAATCATGTGCTAAGGACAGGGTAAAAGCATAAACGGGTTTAAATTTACCTGACATTCCAAATAAATCTCAGCATATTGGAGCTGCTTAGCTATAAATAACCAACTCCTGAAAACCCTTTTTTCTTTTGTTATCTTCAAACAATGCCCAATTGTCTTTTCCAAACTAAATAAATTTATCATCCCTTTTTTTCAGTTTTGCCATCAATTCCTTCACTACCTTTGTCCACAGTACCCACTGCATAGCCTGCAAGTATGTGAGGTACACATTACCAGCCATTGAACAGTCAGTGTTTGCTCCAGAGTAAGTCAAATCACATCCCTTTCAGGTCATTTTACTTGTCAATTATCTGGTAAAATTGCACTTGCATTTTTATTCCTTCTAAAAAGCATACACATTTTGAAGTACTGCATTAATTACACATCAGGCTGTGTTGAATTACTCATGTGGCTGGAACCACATTTGTGTTGTGTTATAATGTTTCAAAAGTGATCATGCTGTGTTAAGCTGTACTCTAAAACAAAGTGACATTTCTGAGAAATGTGAAATAATTTTTAATAAAAGGTATTTTCTTAGAAATATGACTATGCTCTAGATTAACTTTCAGTTACATTAGAAGCACACAGGAAAAACATGGAAAATAAAAAGAAATTGAATTGAAATATTCCCTTTTTTTAAAAAAAAATCATTCTGTAATATATAAGAATATTTCATAGAATCCACACTTTACATTTTAAATGCCCACTAAAACATTTCGTTATGGATATAGTGTTGCTTCTATAAGATACAGCCTTTAAAATAACCTTCTAACATATAGCTTTAAAAAATAATTTAAAAAGGAGGGCTTTAAATTATTCTAAATCGACAATCAGGACATATAGGCCAAGCAGAAATTCTTTTCCTGTTCCCCTTACCATGACTCTGTCTTTGGTGTCACTGACAGATCCAAAAGTGAGACATCATCATGAAGACACAGCCATAGGCCTTTAGCCTTTCACACATTGATAAGTTAGGAGAAGAGACCTATACCCTCCATCCCAAGCACTTCTGCAATATTGTCCTTTAGGAGGAAAGTCTTCACCAGCTACAAGCCAGAGAGAGGCATGCAGAGATCAGCCAGTAGCCGTGTGATCACAGGATTCCAATCCTACCTGCACATTAGCTTTATTTTGCTCAGTTTAGAATACCAGGATCTCCTACCCCAGCAAGTGCCCTGGCTGAAGTACAGTTAAATATGCAGTTAAATATACAGTTAAAACCTGAAATAGCCTGACCTCAAATCCCACATCCAGTAAAACAGCAAAGCAATCCTAAGTGCCACTGATGGTTAGTCAGGAGTAGCAGGCTAAGTATCAGTCTCCTTCTAAAGAAATTCTGTTATGGGGCTGGGTATCTATTTCTGATGGTACCATTTCAACAAATTGGCTTTTTCAGTTCAAAAGGAATTATTTTACTCATGTTTTTAAGGGTCTATAGAAACACTTGAACTGCTTGAACAGAAAACATACTTTCCCTGTTTCCCGGCAAAGTGTGAACTTCTGTAGGAAACCACCTCTTCTGCTTTTTCAGAAAAAATAAGAGCAACAAGAATTTCTTAAAAAGGAATAAAGCATCTTTGGAAATAGGAACATAAGTTAATACCTAATAGTATTTGACAGTTAAGAAAAGAGAAGGCCAAACCCACCTTTTTGTACTGAAGCATCAATGTTAAGGGGCATGAATGATCTGTTTTCAGAATAGTGAATACTTAATACCTGAGCTTGTCCAGATACTATCTTCTTTCCTAATCTGACTTGGGTTAATACCACCCTTCAATATAGGCATAGACACTGACATGAAGGATGCCAAGTATTGTTACCATTATTATTAAGAATCTACTAATCTATTAAACCCAATCTATTAAAAGTAGAACGCTATCAGTCCCACTAGCTTAGAGCAGCAGCCAGTCCAATAGATCACATCCCAGAATCACAATTTCTCCTCATGTCCCACATGAAAAATTCTGTATTCCTTCACTTTTGGCAGAAGTTGGTTTTACAACATCCCTATTTCTCTTAAGGCGTAATTGGGAGCTTGAAAGGAAAGCCAGAAATAGTGGTGTTCCTCCTTGGCAGTTAGCCTCATCTGAAAAAAGTAGTAAACTACATTCAAATCAGCAAGACATTTATCTCATATCACAGTATACAGTCTTTAAACCAGATATCCTGTTGTTTCAAGGGTGAACCAAGCCTTCCTACCAGAATGGAGAAATCTTCCCCCAGGAACACAGCCAGAGCGTCAAACTTCTCCCTTCACCAACCCAGAACCCCCTGATCAACACCCAAACTCCTCAGACCGGGCAAAAGGAGCTTGAGTGCCCACAAATACAAATCACAAGAGCCATGAACCTTCTAGAGAGTCCAGGTACAAACTGAGTGTACAAAGCATCTCAACTGGGTCACACAGCAAAGAAGAAAGGAGGCCAGAAATGTTCCCTTGTAACTGAATGGATCAGTGATCACAAAGGCCTCAGAAAGCAAGGACCCTGAGTTCAGCGCTCTGATCCAAAGCAGGCAGAAGAACCAGCATTTGATCAGGTCTCCCATCATCTCAGTGTCCTGTGCATGAACAGGGGCAGAAATCTGGACTGAGAGGAACTTTGCATACAAAAACTTCACCCCTCCATGGAGTTAGAAACTATTTCAGTAGAGGTCATGAGAATCTTCTTGTTACCTAAATATTTAACTCACTTCTTGTGCTTGGTACTCAAAATGGTAGCAAAGGAATTTTCTTCAACTTTAATCAAGGTTTTAGGCACAGCCTTTATACTCTCTGAACACCTCTACCAGCCTCTAGACCACTCCATTTGAATAACCTCCATCCTAATGTGTCTTGTGCACCAGGCAGAATCATCTTTAATTTTAATCGGATTGAAATGAATTTTAAGAGAATTTTAAAAGAAAGAGGAAACTTACTAAAGCACTTGATAACATTTGCAATTTTCAAAGAATAAACTTGATTCATCTTGAGAAATATTTCACACTCAGTTTTTTATGCTAGGTATTGTTGGGTTTTTCCTCTTTTGGGGGGAGGGAGGAAAGGGAAAGCTACAAGAATAGAAAGAATCTTCATGATCATAAGTATGTCAAGAATTCCCCATGAAATAATAACATCTGGGGAGTTCCAGCCAGAAAATAATTGTGATATTTGTTTATTGAGGATACAATAGTGGAGTTTAAGAATTAAATATGACAAGGAGTTGTGTTATACTGTTTCCTTTAAAAAACCCCAAAATAATAGTAACAAAAATTGCCAAGAAGAAGAAAATTATTTTACTTTTCATAGAAAAAGGATGATATGTAAATTCACTAATTGGAGAATTCATTTCACATGGTTTAGCTCTACAGGACATTCCTGTTTAAAATAACAAATGTTCAAGCACCTAATTACAAATCTTGCTATAAATAAAGTACTTTGGGCAACTATTTTAATCATTATGCTAAATAACTACAGTAATCATTATACTTTGAACATGCTGAAATGTGGCAAGTGCTCAGATTTGGTACCCTTCCATTTTTATTCTGCATGTGGAATAAAGTGGTACCAAATATTTAACTTAGTGAATGGCCTTCAGTTATAATTTTTTTTTCTTCAGCTGGCATATTCAATCCCTGATTCATTTCAAGTCATATTTATTCCACACCGAGCTTCCAACAATAATATCATTATACTGACAGCTCCTATCAATTATTTCTTTTTAGAGCTGTTAATTTTTGTGCTGTAAACATCATCAATAATCACATAGGAAAAAAAAAACTATGAAAACCCTGATAACCATTATCTCTCCATTCTGTTTTCTTCTTTCCATCACAATTGCTACACGGACTATAAATTCAGCACAAAGTATAAGCAATGTTTGAAGTGAAGCCCTGCCGCCTCTGCAATTCATATTAAATTTTTGTAGCTGCTTCATCCTTCCCCACCCTCAGGATTTCTCATTTCTGTGCTGAATCCCACTCTGACTTCTAGATAAGGTTAGCAACTAAACTGTAACAAAAATAACAAAAGCACGCGTCCTGTCACTTGTAAAAGCATTAATCAGGAAATCCATGACTGATTGACAGCTGTATTTCATACAGCTCCTGTGGCCCTGCACCTGATCAGGGCTAGGCTGATCTGGGGCCATGAACTTCCCTGGAGGCTCCCCTACCATTTTTGCACATATTTCATGCCTTGGAATAGAATTTGAGTTTCTGTGTGGAAACACAAAGGATTAGAGGATGCTGAAATTAGAGAGGTGTAGCTTTCTCTCTGAAAAGCCACAGGGGAGGGGACCAAGTGCAGCTGCAGCAAATGGAACTACACCCATGGCAGAGCAAGGCAACAACCCCAGCACTGCCTGAACACTGAGACTGGCACAGCACCGTGTCATTGCCAGGAAAGGTCTTCACATTCCACTCTTGCAGAGTATCTTGCATGAAAACAAAGAAAGAAAGGTATGAAGCCCCAGATCTGCTGGAACAAGTACACCAAGAGGATGGCAGAACACAGGAAGAAAGCTGTAGGAGACTGGCTGCTCAACAACTGCAGCAAAATTAGAGAGCAACATCCTGTGACCATCTGATGCAATACAATAATTTAAAATTAGCACTCTTCAGGAAAAATAATGGAAAAGTTGTTTGGGGTGTTTTCTGAACAGCTAAGACAGAGGAAGCATGACAGTTTCAAAAAAAGATACTGAATTGTGAAACATATCTTTGGGTCAGTCTGCTATACACTCAAGGTTCCCCTGGGCATTGCTGTTTCATCCAAATCAAGTCACAAAATAACACCTTTTTTATCTTCTTAACATTCAGTAAGTCGCTTCCCACTTGAATCTTATGGGACTCTGGAACATGAGGAGGAGACCACTTGAGACTCAGATAAAACCAAATACTCCTTGAAAATGTGGTTTCAGAATAGGCAAAAGTATCCCTCAATACTGTTTCTTCTAGATAAGAATTACTCTGGCACTTGGTTCATTTCTGTAGCTCGGTTAGGCTATCAAAGTGACACTGATTTCATATAAATACATATATATCACAGTCATCTTTTAAAAAAGATCCTAGAAGCTCTGCAATTCCATATTCCCCATTCTTCTTATCTATAAGAGCCTGCCTGCCAAACAGCTACTATTAAAACAAAAAGCCAATCTTATACAATTTTAATGTTATCCAAATAATTTGCTATTGTAACATTGCAAACCCTTATTTGGTTTTGCATGCATTTAAAGGAATCCATAACAAGTTTTTTTCTACTTAGCTTGTTTTGCTCACTGTTAAAAGAAGTTAGAGAGATTCACCAAAGCAATAATAATCTCAGATGACAAAAACAGGGGAAAATAAGAATAATCACCTCCAGAGACTTATTTTGCTGCCCAAGTGGCCTATCTGCTGTGTAGTCTTTGATGAGTCTACTACCACAGTCAATACCAGGCAGCCCTTTAACAAGGTGTTTCAATGTCAGAGACTATTTAGAACATGGAAAAGCAGGGATGGTTCCAGCTTGTTTCTTTTTGGTTTGCTATGCAGCACGCAGTCTCCACTGACTAAGGTGATAAAACTATAAAACATCGTGACAAATTGACTGAATTTTACAAGCTTTCCCAAAGTGCTTTTTCATATTGTTTAAAGCTTTCCAGGGAAAACATGTTGGCAGTATTAGCTGGGCAAGGTACTGACATGCACAGCATTAAAAGGGAGATAATACAGTGCTCTCTGCGCTAAAAAAAGCGTTATTCTCCCAGCCTGTAAGCAATCTGCTTCTCTGTGTGTCTTGGATGGCTCCAACGGAGGAGAGTAGCTGCAAGCAGCTCTAAATAGGAACAAGCAGAAGCGCGTGTGATAAACAGCTATTCCTCACAGCTTTCTTCCCTCTGGTATTTCAATTCTTTCACAACCTCACAGGAGACAAGCACTTTGACACGGTCCTATTCAGGGCAGGTTTGGTTTATATTCCTTCTTTAGCACTTGAAGTGTTTGATTACCTTCTGCACCTCCAAGAGAATTTCTTGCAGCAAAGCCTTTCCTTGTTCTTTCTTGAGCATGATAGAGCCCTCCAGATGTCTCTTAAGATTCCTTAAGTTAGAAATGGAAGAACAACTTAAAAAAATATGTGAATGGGATAACACATTTCTGTAAATTTGGTGACAACATAAGAAGTAGCTGTATAGGTGGCAGGCTCAGGACATCATTCCAAGAGGCTGCAGTGCTACAGCTGGGTGAAAGACAAGTGTAAATTGTCTGCTTGTATTCGTGCTCTCCTTCACATTGAGATAATACTTGAAACCAAGATATAAAATAAAAATAGACAGAACCATGTTCTTTACTGCACTTTCCCTAAACATTGCTATATATTTCAGCTATTGAAATACATGCTTGGAAGTCCAAATGATGAGCCAAATATGCATTCTCACTCATACTCCAATACTCAATCAATTCTAAAGCTCTTTTCTGAACCACTCAGATGTTCACCATCTCAGCAACACCACTAAACCAAAATCCTCCTCCAGTCTGGCAATACTTTGGCCTATACAGTTTAGAACACCACTTTCTTTGTGGCATTTTTCAGCTAATTCAACCTACCATTGCTTTTTCCCACGACAACAGTTATAGAAGGTATAGATAGCAAAGCATTAAGTAACTGCTTGGCAAAAGCATACTTTGTATCTTGGATGAATAAAAATGTGAGTATATTGTGCCCAAGAGCTGCAGAACTAACAAAAAAAAAAAGAAATTAAGAGATTACAAATTACAGACAACTGATTTTTTTTTCTTTTGGCTTCACTATTATCTGAGAAATATTTTAAGTTCTTGACCTGCTAAAAATAACTTCCAAATCATGTTAGCAATAAATCTGCTTTTTTATCACCAATTTGTTCATGAACAAGCTGATTATTCTTCCAGGTAGAAATTATTTTCTGCTACCCACACTCTTACTATAACACCTGTCTGCTTCTCCCCACACCAGGGGTCATGAAAGGATTGCTACAGAGGAGAGTAAGAACTGGGTGAACTTGTTCCCTGCTTCAACCTCCTACTCTCAGCTCAGAAAGCCCCAGTTTTCAGACTAGGACCTGGAGATGGTTTCTCTGCATTTAATTACTCTCAGTACTTTTCTCTCTCATTAACTTTTCAAGACATCCCTGTATTGATGTAAAACCTTACCTCCGCAGCAATCTGGAGCAAGAGCAGCCACATTCTGTCATGGCTTTCAAATTTATCACCTACTAATTTCACCTGGTTAATGTGCCTGCATTAGAAGAAACAGTGAGCAGATAATCCACCTCCATCTCAGTCAAGGTTTTAGAGGTTTCTATCATATTCTTCTACAGCTGTCTCTTTTCTGAAGAAACTCCTTCAAATTATTTGTAACTGGATTCAAAAAGTGCTGGTGTCATGGAGAGAAGAAAACATGCCATTTTATTTCACCATCTGAAAAAACAAAACTGAAAAAAAATTAAATGTTTCTAATAACATAAGTACAACTGTCCACTAGATAAATTGGCATACTGAGGTGGGAAAATGAATTTTGTTTACTTTCTGATTAGAACCCGGTTTGTATTATTAGGCAAAAAGCATGAGGCATGTTTTCTTAATAACCTGCCTGATGACCTGTTTCCAGTGAGCATTATGATTCCCACTTTGGCTAGAAGATTCTCAAAGAGGACTCTTAAATGCTAGAGACCATCTCTGATCACTCGCAGCCAGTGATCAGGCAACAATAAGCAGAGACAAAACTTGGCTAGGCTAGCATGATGATATGGAACACTTTGATATTTCTGGAAAGACAAGCCTAAGTCAGCTCCTAAGAGCTGATGTATTATTTCCTTTTTATGCACCCTAATATAAATAAGGTGCAGATGTGTCCATCTATATGGCTATAGAGAAACAAATACATCTTCCTGCAGAAAGGAATTCTTGGTGAAAGGTTGCTCTAAGTGTCTCATTTCTGTTCTGAATTTGCTATTTATATCTTTAAACTGACTTCACCATAGGGCTAGAGGTTCTTTGTTTCCTTCCCCCATCACCAAAACAGAAAAATATTTGCAAGAAATCAAGAATGTAAGGGGATTTAGAAAATATAAATACACTGTAAGTGGAATCATCTACTAACATGGAATTACATGTCTGAAAGGGAAAACAAGCACCTAATGGAAAACATAATAAATGTTTGTCTAGAAAAAGCATATGAATATTTGATGCTTGAATCTATTCCTTTTTAAATTACCTCCAACACACTATTTACTTGGGCATGCTAAAATTTCTCTGAGATCCTTTTTCAAGCCCCCATTAGCCCTCCTCACAGTAAAACTTGCTGGCGAGAGAGATTTGTCATCTACTTCATTGTCCCTGTCCACTGCAGGGAGGTTGGGCTAGATGAGTTCAGAGGCGCCTCCCAAGCCAAACTGGTTTCTGGTTCTGTAACTGTTTAATGCAGTGTTGTCAATGGCACTGAAATAGAAGGATTTACAAAATCCAAATCACAATCTCCATGTTCCAGACAAAGCTAACCTGGACTGTCTTCCTATACTCTTACCTTTTCCATTCCCTAAGTATTTTTATTTTCTAGCAATACTCATTGAAGTATAACACAGAAGACATGCTGAAGGGCCTATCATAGGTATGCTGAATAGCTGACAAATACACAGCTCTTACAGAAAATTTGTCTTCTAAAGTTTTTCATTCCCAATACCAAATGTTTACTAAAAAAGCCTTTCAGAAGCGTGTCTTCATTTTAAATAATGAAAATATATGTTCCCAAAGCTCAGAAGGAATGAACAAATTAAGGAAACAACTAGTTAAGCATCTCCCATCTCCATCAAAAACTGTGTGCTGCAAATTAGCATCTGCAGAAAGAGGATGCCCCCTTCTTTCCCACTACCCAGTTCCAATTGCAGGATCTGCAGGGCTTGAAATTACTGTGTTAGCATGAACTTCTCAGTGTCATTAAATATGTTAATAAAAATTAAAAGATGCCTCTGTACTTTGTGAGTCTAACTGAAGAAATTATGAATATTTTTCTTCAAATAGGACCTTAGGGTGCAAATTCAGCTCAGCTGTAAGTGCATTTAAGTGTATGGAATAATTCCAAGAATAAATTTGTCCCACTATCCAGAAGGGTGCTTGCTTTTGAATTAGGAGAATTGAGTGCACTCATCCTGTCCACAGATCCATTAGTCAGTAGTTATGACAGGCCATAAGCAAAATCTATTATTAGAACATTTACTGAAAATGCAGTTTTTCACTTGCAGAATCAATAGTCATGATCTTAAAACTACTAAAAGAACACTGAAGCCTACTGAAGAAAATAAGACCCAGTTTTAATTTCAATTTCAAAAAGGTGATACATATTCTGGGTTAAAGAGGGGGACCTCAGAACATGCTAAAATTTAAGAAAATCTCACAAAACCAGTTTATTTCATCAAAGCTAATTCCATATTTCGGAATAATGAAAAGGAGAAGCTTCCCTGCTGGATCTATGTAAAATTCTCTGCGCCACAGTGCCAAGTGGTGGCCAGGCACTAAAGCAGAATTAACCAATTAGCAAAGTGTTCCATCTGGTACAGCCTGGACTTGCTGTGTCTGCACACCTCATGTTACCATGACAGAAATTTCTAAAGGGACATCTTTAGCAAGAAAGCATCTCCCTCTCTGAAACATCATTCTTTTAATCTTTTCTACACACAAAACCAAACATGGTCACTTTACAGGAAGCCAGAGCATTCAGAGTTGGCCCATTCCCACAATGAAAGGGCTTTTTTATATAGGCTTTGCTATAAGTCAATTCAAATGTTCCTCAGCTCTGAGAAGTAGAACACAATCATATATCCCTTTGAGAAATACAGTGGATCAAGACAAATGGTTTTAAAGTATTTAAGTAAATAGAAACTAAGAGACTTTAACATAAATACATCCAATTTCCCATACTCCAGACTTCACTAATTATTTATTGCAGGAAACCAACAGAAGGTTCCAGCCTAACAGCTCTGGATAACAAACTCTTATCCTCAAAAGGCAGCAGAAGCATAAGCTTCCTGTAGTGCCAGTTTTGCACTGCTGTCAGCATAGAAAGGTATCCTTATTTTTGAAAAAGTAGATTTCATATTGACACTGACTTTTGTCATTGCTGAAATTGCTAAGCTGCATATTAATTAATAGAGACAAGCCAGTAACATGGATAAAAAACCCAGGGGAGACTGGACTGCTGGGCAAACAACAAGGTTCCACAACTGCTCTGACTCATGCAGAACCTGAAATGGAAGCCTGGAGATTAAAAACCTCAATGCCTCATCTCTTAAACCACCTATCTCCCTCCCAATTTGCATAATGTGAAACAGAACTCAGAATTAAGCATTCGTGTCTCTTCTGCAAGAACAACAAGCCTATAAATCAAAGTCTCTTCAGTGTGTCTGCAATTTGCAACATCTCAGCAGTCTCATCCCCTGTAAGGATGTGATACTGAGGCCCTGCCCAGAGTTTGTGCTGTGGAGCTGGCAGGATCACTGCAGTGCAGCTCTGGGGAGGACTGGGAACATGCTCAGGCCAAAGGAGCCCTTCGGGAAGGAAGGCACCTCCCTCCTGGCACTGGATGGGTACTCTGGCAAACTGGGAGAGACAGTCCCCCATTCTTAACATCAGAAACACAGCCCAGGCTGAGCTGTCAAACTTGTATCTGTTTTTTTCCTTACTATCATCATACAATCTGCTTTTTCAAAACTAAATTAGCATGGACTCAGTGGAGCAAAGCTTCTGCTACTATGGCTTAGGTAAATTATCACTAGAAA
This sequence comes from Fringilla coelebs, assembly GCF_963513975.1. Lineage (NCBI taxonomy): Eukaryota > Metazoa > Chordata > Aves > Passeriformes > Fringillidae > Fringilla > Fringilla coelebs. The sequence continues at coordinate 9,708,993 of NC_140066.1, forward strand.
TGCCAATGAAATTCCTAAAACCAACTTGATCAGTGGTGACAAGATACTGAATTATTTTCATTACTGTATATTAAAATATATAGAAAAAATTTATTTATTAGCATAAAAAATAAATACAAGATTCTCAAGCATAACTGACTGTGTAGTTGAATTAAGTAAATATAAACAGAGACACAGTGTTTTCTTTTTAAGACATAACAGCATTTCGACCATGTTAAGGCTGTACATCTTGCTCATAAAATTTAGTAACAAATATAACAATGACAAAGCTTTCATGACTCAAAATCAGAAATACTAGGAAATAATCTACTTGCAATGTTGTGGATATAAATTGTTCACCAGAAACCACTTTTTGCTGAAACTACAGTTTTGTGTATGCACACGTCTGTGAATGAGAGACATTAAATTTAGGAGGTTGGAAAAGCTGTTTCCTGTGGGTTTATTGGAATAACCTTCTGGGAGGAAAAAAAAAAACCAAGAAACAAACAAAAATCATAAATTAAATTGGGAAACTCATTTAATACCTTTGTCTTGAAAAATATTTTGGTGATTGAGAAGGTTTCTGAGATGCCTAGAAACAGATGTTGTTTGTCCTAATGATTAGAGCACTTTGCTGGGTCACAGGAAGCTCTACAACCTCCTCCATTTTCTCAGGGCACATTCACACACATGCACACAAATCAAATTCACCTTTTGATCTGAGTCCCATTTCCAAGGGTGCTGTTTGATTACTGTCAGCCACCATGGTCAGGGGTGAGCTTGTCTTTTAAAAACTTCACCAAGGAAAAAGGAAATAAGGGTTTGGACAATCGTCTTAAAGGGGAATGTGAAATTTTCTGCAGAATCTTACATCTTCTGTAAAAAATATTTTTAATCTTAACACATTCTAGAAAAAAACAAGGTTATTATTTTAGAGGATGTACCCAAGACATTAACAGTATAGCTATACTTACTCTTATTATACTTATACTTACTCTTTCTAAAAGTTTGCTTTCTGACATATTATATCAAATTTAGCTCTTTTGTTGTTGTTTTTTCCTTGCCAACACTTCTGCAGAACAAAGGAAGTAAAATATTATAATAACTTCAAATAAAGCTTAGAGTTCAGTGCAAATTACCAGATTCAGTAAAACACAGATGCAATCCAAAGAAAGATAAAGAGTTGGGATTACATCTGCTGTGACTCGCCAGATGAATTTATAGTAACCACGATAAAAGAAAAAGAGTTGTTGGGGAAAGGAATAGATTTAAATCAAAGCCAAAAAGTAGGTCAGTTACGACTTTAGGTATGAAAGTATGGAATATGACAGGAGCTCCAGCACTGTGCTGCCAGAGCAGGCTCTCTCCATGTGAGACAGGGCTCTCTGCAGGGGCAGTGCTGGTCACTCCCCCCAGGGACAGCTTGGTGCTGGGGCAGAGCAGAACAGCAGCACCACGACCCTGGCTGCTCTCAGAGCTCACCTCTGCCAGCACAGCACACACACAGAGCCTTGTCTGTTCCAATCAGGAGAAGAAATGTATACACAGCACCTTAAAACCCATCTTTTATTGGATACACAACATTTGTCTCTTCTTTATTAAGGAAAAAAAAAACGGTAAAAAAGGTAATGTTCATGGAATGGAATGAAGAACAGATGAAGACCAACAACCCATGAAACTGCTGGTAGCTGGCAAACAGAAAGGAGACCTTCACTGCTATGTACAAATACATGAATACATGTTTTTTTAGGAATATTTCACCCTTCAACCAGAAAGGTTGATTTCTTTGCCATAAGCATAGGAATATTGCACCCCTGAGTAACCCTGAAGAAATGGGGAATTGTCTCTACTCAAAAAAAAAGCTGTTGTTACTTTGGGTTTTTAAAGCATTGAGAGTACTTGCATTTTTCTAGTGTGCATACAGTGCTTCATTTTATAAGATACCAATGAGACACTTGAGAGAAAGGGGGAAAAAATTTATGGTATTGTTATGAAACAATAAAATGTGCTTTTAAAAAACACACACACAAAAACCAAGTAACAACACCACATGCACAAGAATATTTCCTGTCAAGTTACATTAAACCCTTTTCAAGGAGCCCTGGAAAAATTACATTCAAATATTTTTGTTTATGTTCAAACAGCATGAATATACTATCTACATTCTAAAGGCAAATTATTTGTTAGATGCATTTGATAAATTTAAAGACCTGAACATGACTCCAATAGTATTTAGAGGTACTTTAATGACCTTACTGTGAGCTGCATATTGTCTACAAATAGTGCCTTTGACAAGTTAGGCTGTGCTTCCATCACACAGACATCCTTTACCTTAAGACACACAGAAAAATGCATATGTAAATAGAAATGTCATATGGAGGGCAGACATATGACCATCTGGAGGTAAATTGGGGCTACCTGGTCATAATCCTTATAACAAAAACATATCCTCTAAGACACTGTCAAAACAATAACACTTTGTAAATATACAGAGACTGCAGCAATGCAAATTGTATTTGGCAGGGTTGCCTCAGGATTTGTTCACCAACACTGCTGAGCTTCTGAACCAGCCTTGACAGAACCCTGAAGTTTTAGCCACAGTAAGGGGCATTGGAATGAGAAACGGAAGCGTAAGTCAGTTGTGAAAAGCTGCTCTGGAAACACGCCTGCCTGATACACTGGTGCTCAGAAAACAAACCAGGCAAACAAAGGGAGGAAGAGAGGCAAGTGACCAAAACTAAAAACTTTTTGATGAGAAGGTACTTTTATTGAATCAGAACCTTTTACAGGAAAATAGCAGTGATGCCAAAACTCAGTGGAAGAGCACCTATCAGTGCCCACCTATCTCACTGGGCCGGTGCATACAAATGATCTCTGCAAAATCTGACAGCATTCTCCAAAACCTTGACATCTCGTAAAATTCTCCCCTAAATCAATAGGGCAGAGGAAGAAGGAAAGATTTATTGCTTGTATACCCCATTTTCTGCCCCATGTATGCCCCTATTTCAATTTTGCAGAGAAAAGGAGATCAATAAGGGAGAGAGAGCAGAACTTAAGCCCTGTTTAGCTTCAAATCTGTGCTTCCAAAAATTCACAAAACTCCAAATATTCTTTTTGCATTAATACAGGTTTTCAGACTCAGCTTCTAAATAATGAATACATTGTTAGAATGATTACTATCTGTGGCTTTATAAACTTATTAGTTTTACAAAAAGCCCTGAAATATCACTAAATACTTGCTCCATTCTTGCATAATTCTGTAATTTCTGCAATATCCAATAAAGCCTCATTAAATCCAAGTCCTCGATGAAAAAAAAAATAATAACTTGAAAAGAAATTAAGGTCCTTAAGGTTATACTGTATGCTAAGGGAGACATTCATGTATACACCCACACTTCCTAGGAGAATCAAATTCAAATTCCCAATTTTCTTATTTGGAAGTGGAACATAAATGCAAGAAACAACTGAGCATAATAAGCTTAAGAAATAGGCAAACAACCTGAATCATCTGAATCCAGGAATTGAGTCTATTTCTACAGCCACATTTCATTAAACTTACAAGTAACAGAAATTACAGCTGTAATGAGCTCTTTGGGTAACAAGGAAGACTCAATTGTTTTGGTTTTTTGGAGGGGAGGAGGTTTGCTTTCCCTCATTACACTAACTTGATTTTGTTCTGAGGTATTTCTACTTTACTGTAGTTCCTTGGCAAAACCATTTGAAATACAGTGTCTTTCCATCAACTTCAATACTGTTTGGAATAATCTGTTTGCAAGTACTATCATAGCATGCAAATATTCCACAGAGAACAAGAGGTAACCTTGTTGTACTTTATATTCAGCACAAAGCCTACATTTATTAAATCTTTGTGACCATGATAGATTTCAACCCCAGCATCCTGCTTTTGCCTCATGAATGAATCTCCATCTAAAGTCCCCGAGGTCTGTAGTCACCTTAACAGCTCCAGCTGGCAATACTTACTTTAAAGATTTCAAAGGAAAATTCTTCTTTTTCTCTTTGAGCCAAGATATTTTACATATGCAAACTTTACTTCACAGCAGATATGCCCATGACTACTAGCAACCCTAAATTATCACATCAGTCGTTGCCTTCACAAATCAAGTAAGCAATAACAGCATTTGTAACAGTAGAGATTTAGACATGAAAAGTATCTTTTGACAAGATCCAAGATGAAAATGCACATGCCAATAAAAAATGTAATTCCTGAATTTTAAAACTCATAATGCATTGTCGATTAAAGTTTGAAGCTCACCTAAAACTCACATTCTCACAATCCTCACACCTAAACCTTGATACATAAGTCTGAAAACCTGAGCCCTCTACTAGAACGACCACCAAGAAAGAAATTAGTAACAGTGTTAGATTCATGAAATTAGGTGTTGCTGTGTCAGATAGCTCTCCTCACTCACAGGGAGGAGAAGAAGGGAAAGGTCACACTCCTGTCTTCTAATTTATTAGCACTATACAAATAAATATTTGAAAAGAGTATGAATATTAGATTGCCTAAGCAACACTGGTGCCTTGGGCTTTTTACTACTGAATATATTAGGTTTGAACTTTCAAAATCATTTGAAGAAAGGAGGTGAAATCACAAGTGTCTTGGGAATATACAAAGGCAGAGAAGAGAAAATTAGACAGCAAGGGACCTTAAAGCATAAGAAAATCCTTCATTTTTGGCAGTTGATGTGTATTGCATGCATTAATATGCAACAGTCCCCAGAAACACTAGCTGATGTTACAATCACCTCATTTTAAGTACTGTTTATAGTAGGGAACAGTCCTGGCTCAGACAACTTAGTGTCTCAATAGGCAAAACAAATTATCTCCATTTATAGCACTGCATGTCACCCGGAGTCAGAAATAGCACTGCATTGGCACCGAGCTCATAAAAACAAGGGGAGAGTCACAGCTTTTTTTAACCACATGGTGTATATATTAAATGGCTCACAATAATTAGTGGTTAGGATTTCTTTTAAATAAATAAAATAAAAATGCGCCATATAATGTGAATAAATTTCAATAAATCAAACACACCAGAGAATGTGGTCAGTTCTGCAAGAGTTTATTGCATGCTAACCTGGTTTATCGGTACATGGCTTTTCAGAACAGCACCTCAGTATTGTTCAGAATCCAGCAGAACAGGTGTATCCATGGATAGAGCAAGGACTAGTATCTCCCACAGTCTTTCAGAGGAATAGCTTTACTTTTTATGGCATGTGAACTCAGTTGTCCACTTTCAAATAAAGGTGGTTCCTTTAGTTCAATTTTTGAGGCAGGAAAACAAGAGGAAGACAGAAAGGAAGATTAAGTAATTTTAGAACAGGAACTGGCCTTCTCAAGCCCTCAACCTCTGTGTCTTATTTGTATTCTGTACTACATTTTATGACCTGAATTATAAACCCTTAGTATTCACATGTGCACAGCATTTATTGCAAGCTAAACTATTTCTTTAAAACAAGATAATTAAAATTAGTTGTGGTGGGCATGAAATGCCTAAGAAATCTTTCTAAAAATGTTCCCAGAGTTTGCCCTTGGATACAAACTCATGACTCCACTAAAGCACCCTGACTACACAAAGAATTAAAACGCTTTTGTAATTTTCTGACAGCAGAGGCTATTGAATTAAAGTGACTCATTATTAGCATTTACCCTTTTGAAGTTATTCCTAATTTGTTTTGAGTACTCCCAGGGAAAGCATGCTCAACTAGCCAGAGGTGAGGCTTTCAATAAACTACATGGCTTTTAAAGCAGACTAGCAGAGTTTGGTAACAACTAGTAACAACTACATGGACTCATCTCAGGATCTCAGTTGGTGCAGTGTAATACTGAGGGATTTTCATTCCCTGGGGAACAAATCCAGCCTTTGAAATGACTGAATGGCCTTTCACAATCCCACAGCCTGATGTGACACCACGCAGTTTCTGCTGTAGCCTTGGTCTCATGCAGAATAGCTGTCAGCACTGAACACAAGCCTGAGATGTGTGAGCAAAACTTGGAGGAGGTTACACAGAGCATCGTCTGAAATGTGCCCAGCCAATGAGCCAATGTTGATGATTTCTCAGCAAAAAAGCAATGATGGATTTTTGTAGAAAAGCAAGTGGCTACCAGACTACCTAATGGTAAGAGGGTCACAACTTCTTCTTCAAGGATGCATCATTAATGAAGGTGTGTAAGAAGCACAATAAGGCAAATATCCAACAACAGCCTTGGAGTGCTTCAGAAATCACAGAACAAGCTTTTATAGCCCCAACATGACAAAAATATTACATGGTCTCTTTCAGTACCTGCCATCATCAATGGCTCAACTTCGAACCAGGGGGAACTTGGACACTAACATTATAGAAAGTAAGCTCAGACATTCACTTATTTTCAAACAGCTCAATTACTTTCCTGTGGTGCTGAATTCCTGACATAAAGGAAAAAATACTGTTCCACTGTAATTGTTTAAGGATAACCACCAGCAAAGCACAGTTATTGGGAGAAAGACCTTTGCTTTCAAATACTGAAGTCAGCAACACAATGTTTAGAAAAAATATTTTTATCATGTAATGTCTCATTTTAAAAAGCTATTTATACAGTTTACCTCTGAATGCATTTTCTTACATAAAGAACAACATGCCAGAACCCACTGCCTCAGAACTATCACTACAGAATGTTTAATTTCAAACCCTTTAAAGCTGTTGAAGCACATAGCACCAATTACAATTATTTCTCCTCTGTAAAATTCTCTGTGATTAGGCAAACATTGTATTGCACACTGGATGACAAACAGTCTGTTTCAGATCTCATGACATGGAGAGAGTGGGGAAGAGCACATAATCTACTTCCTTACATCAGTACTCCCCAAATGGAGGTCTCTGGTGATCATGGATCTGGATGATATATGCCTTGGAACTTGAGCCCACAAACTCCCCATCAGTAATACATCTGCCTAGCACCACACTTAGGAATTCTTCCTTGATGAAAGAAAAAAGAGTTGGAGCTACTCAAGTATGAGCCCAAATATTCATGAGATCTTAAAAATACCCCAAAACATTCCTGAATGGTCAATAATATTGCAGACTGCTAAAAGGTTTAAATAATCAATACAGACACGTGTCACTAGTTCATTAACCAGAAGGAATCAGTGAGAACATGAGATTTTAAATAGTATTTCACATACAGAGGGAAGCCTTAGCCAGTCTGAAAAGGGTAAAGGAATTCTGAGGACTCCAGGGAGCATCAGATGAGAATTGCCTTACAGTTGTCAAAAAACTCAGCAGTGACCATTTTTGATAGGGCAGCACGTTTAAGTGTAACAGCTGATTTTGAACTTTCAGGTATTACTCATGTGAAGGTAAATTTCACTCTGTTTTCCTGGGAGATTTTTTCCATCAATAAGAACTGATGAACCCTCCTCCAAAGCCTTGATAAACCAATAAAAGTATGTGCAAATATATAACCCCACCTCCAGAGCTCAGCAACAGAGACTTTCATTTATTAAATTAGTTGAGATATTTCAAAAATAAACATGGTATGTGTAAATCTAAAATTCAAAAAAGTGAGAAAGAAAAATTTCATGGATAGTATTTACAATTGCTATTAATATTGAATTATAGAAATCATAAGCTATGAAATAATTTAGTAAAATATTCTGCAGGCTCATTTTTCATTTCTTAAGTTCATCAGAACTTAATAATACTAAATAATGTGAAAATTCACAGCAAATATCTACACATATAATTTTATAACCTTCCACATTCCTGAGGTGATGAAAAAATGACAATTTAGCTTTATGACAAACAGTCTTACAATAGTCATTGATGAACAGCTTCTAAGAAGTTCTTTGAAAGTATTAGTGCTTATAAATTGAATGGATGTACCTTATGGAGTTTACAGCACGTAGAAAAGAAAGTTCATTATTTTGGGACTCCTGCTAGTATTCTAAGTAATGACAAAATTGTATAAATTTTAAAAGCAGGAAAAATGTTGAGTAATTGTTGAGATTATGAAATAAAGGTAATCCATATTGTCATTATAGTTAAAAGAATAGAACAAGTACCAATGAAAAGTTTCAGCTGAGATTACAATGAGACTGAAATTGATGACTAGCAGGCGGTCATAAAGTAGTATCATGCAATATCTCACATATGCTAGGATAAAAAGAACATAAAATATGCATAATTTGACAGCCATAACTCAATAAATTCTCTCCTACAGTTCTGCTTTTTAGTAAAAGATCTTGTTCAGGAAGAATCCTGACTCTGATCTTAGTTGCACATTTACATAAATACCTTCTTAGTGAGTGGAACTTTTCTTATTTCTGTTAAAAATTAATGAAAGACATTGATGAAAAAAATTGAAAATATGCCAAGAAATAAGCAGTAGGGAAAAAAACATTGGTATAATAAAAGAACTTGTTTTAGATCTTGTCACTTAAGATTTTATATGAATGGATAAAAAAAGCTTAGAGAGAGTCTAAGGAGCACTGGGAAGAAACAAAGCAGTTCTCAGCTTGACAAGCACTATGATAATAGAAAATGTCAATGGAATCTGGAATAAACCATCCATCTGGGAATAGTTTTGGATTGGTGACTTCATCAGGTGGTTGTTCCCTGCTGGTGAGAATGATGAGAGTTGGTGCTGTTCAGATATTTGAGCCCTGAGTTAATACTGAGGGAAGAGCTGTAATGTTGTTGGCAGTCCCAAGCAAGGCAGGAATTTCCACTTGGAGCCATCCTCCTGCCAGGCCCATTTAAGTTTCATTAGCATTTCTTGGGCATCCAGGCTCCGTGTAAGAGACAAGACTTGTGTCTTAGCTGAGTAACTGCTGCCTGTTTTCAGTAGATTCTTCCTATACAGATTTGACCAAGCAGATACTGAAAAACTGAGAGACTTCTTTCAGGACAACATTGCAAAGACAGTGTATTTGAACTACAAAACTGAACACATTTTATGCTGCTTTGCACTTTAAATACCTCTCAAGATGGGAAAAAAAGGTGCTTTGATTCTTGTACAGTATTGTAAAAGTGTTTTTGAAAAAGCTCCGTTTTCTGTCAATGAGAGAAAGGTCTTTCGCAAGATTTTCTTCCCTCCACATCCTAGATTTTCTTCCCTGATAATGTCAAGGAGTGTTCCCTCATATGAATAAGTGCCATTGCACTGGCTGACAGGTCTTACAGTGTGTAAGATTTGGAACTTAAGACTGCAAAGATTGCGCTCAAACAGAGATTGCGCTCTCTTGTGAAGTGAGGAGGCAATAAAATCCTTTGCTAAGAAAGACAACTGGAAATTCAGCTCAGTGCAATTTGATTGGAAGGAGAAGCACTTTATCTTTCTGTACAAATTACTGGCTTAGCTGAACTGTGTTTAGTTCAGATGTTAAGAGCATTGCATTAATCCTCTGAACAATTTAAAAGCTCCAAACCCTCCAGAACTGACTTCTAAGAAAGCTACCAACAATACTGATAAATAACAATATATATACATGAAGGACACTGGCTTGAAATTTTAGCTCAGAGCTGGTTGATATTTTTTATCTCTGTCTTATACTTATAAAACATCATTGTCCTTTCCTTCCAATGAGAGAGGTTTGATTTCTTTAAGACAGGAATGAAACAAAACCTCAGGGCCTTGAGCCCTGCAGCACATCTAGTGGGATTCATTGCAGCAATCATTATTTTACAGAGCTTGCCAGGCAATTTTTCTGACTATGCCTTACCTGGGGAACTGTGCTGGGACAGGGAAAGATTGGCAGGGAATGCTTTGCCTCAAGATCAGGTTCTAGGTGACATGTATACATATGTAACATGCTACAATGTAATTTTCCCATCAGTACAATTGATGTCTCTCACAAAAAATAGGAAAAAAATATTCCTTCAATATGTAAGTAATTAAATAGATGCTTCCAATAAATGTTACCTCACCATTACCTATTCAGTCTTTATTAAGAATTCTGAAAAGCAAACATTTTCTCTGTTAAGTGCTGGTCCTGAGAAAGATGCAGTTCTCTTTCTCTTCTTGTCCAAATACCGAAACAAATTTTTTCCTAAACAATAGTTACTATTTTAAAACATCTAATCACTATCTAAATACAAAAAAAACCAAAACAAAACATCACTTTATTCTTAAAGAAAATTATCATCCAAACCCTTCAGAGACTCCAAAAATAAGACAAAGAAACTTACTAAGAATAAATTAAAGAAAAAACAAACAACTCCATCAAATTGGCAGCATGTCCAAACTCACAGCATGGTATTAAATTAAATCGGTGACATTTAAATGAGTGCACCTGTATGCATACAAAAATAATTTCCAAGTTAATTAGCTCGGCAGCTATGGATGCCCTAATAGGTCAAAAGTACATTAATTATACTTAAATGAACAGAAATAATTTACAGGTGGCCACAAACCAGTAAATATATCTTAACACTTCAGGTTCTTGCACTAGGAGATAAGGTCATATATTCACTTATCATATTTTCCAAGTGTAGAAAATTATCATTGGAGGCAAGATGTCATATTATTATTGAGTGCAATTATCCAGATGGCACAGGACAGACACCTCAGATGGGATTGTCCTGGACACAGGGGGCTGCACACTTGAGATAATAGGTACATCCATGTGCTTTAGTCTACAACACACTAAAGGGGCAGAGAGGGGTCAGGAAAGAGCCCAGAGCTGGAAGAGGATGGGAGAGAGCAGCAATGGATCTGAGAAGGAATCCGAGAGTCTGATAAACACAGAGAGCTGCAGACATGGTGAGAAAACCCTCAATTACTGAAAAAAACCAAACCCACACTTAGCAGAAAGGATGCTAAATGTTAATCAAGCATCTGTACAGCCTTGCACTTGCATTGTAAGAGGATCTCTGCAGAGCATGAGCATCTATTTGACCAAAATATATTATCTGAGTTCTACATCTAGAAAGCAGAATAACATGTTAAAAACTATTGGATGTTCCAAACTTGATCAAGACTGAAATTCCATTTTTATTTAAATTTAAAGGAGGTAATTCATGTTCAAATAAATCATCTATTTAATCATTCTCAAAAAAAACCCTATATTTTCAACTTTTATTAACTGAAGAAGCAATAAACTGGAATAGGAACTTTCCCTGAAAGTTCCTGTGAGAAAGCTTCTGTATTATTTCTATATTGTTTTGGTTTTATAAAGAGATGGTGACAACAAAAGAGATGGTCGACTCAGAGCATCCATGCACCAAAATGAGGAGTTGGAAGTGAAGGCCCCTGATATTCTGACCACCTCTGTACTTCCAGGAGGCTTTGAACAAAAACCACCTGTAGCCGGGATCGCTAATTATTAAGTAGGAATACAGCTAAGAAAAGAGTCAGGCTTGTGTTGCTCAATTTTTCTCTAACTTCTAAAAACTGTTTCATCTCTCTACTGCAACAGATGACCTACATGAAACTACAGAAATTACCCACTTCATCTTCAGGAGGAAGCTAAAAAGGATGAATAGCAGAATAGCTGAAGAACTGAGGAGTATTTCTCAATGGTGATAACTATGCAACAACAAAGAGATCTAACAGCAATTATTTTTGCACTAATATTTTGTTGACTCGTTTTTTTAGTAGATAAAGTACATGAACATCTTTATTTAAAATCAGGTGTGTTATCAAGTCAACACTAGGACTGTTCAACTACTGCAAGTGGTGTTCTTCAATATCCTAGAAATCAAGGAATTTGTTCAGAATTTGACATTCTGATTGTTCCTTTCACACTGCAAACTCATCTGCTTCTGTTGCTTTACTAAGATTTTTCTCTCTGGGACCTTGTGTATATCAACCCTATCAAGGAGGGTCGAGTGTGACAAAAGGAATCAGATGAATGTTTCAAAAAGTTAGTTTGGTTGGGATTAACATAATATGGATTGCATCTTATAGTACATTGTCTCAAGGTTGACTGCATGGTTTATTCACTCAGAATAAATAAATCAAAATTAGAACAAACGAATTCCAAACTCTCACCATCGAACCACATATTAATCAGACCAAATAAAGAAATTTAATTGATCAACCTAAAAACAGTGTTTTCAAGGCAATGCATGGAACTGGAGTTTCTGCAAACTATTTGGCTGTCCACTGAAAAATAGCACTAGTCAATCAAAAGATGAAGTAATAGTCAAGCTAACAGCACTAATGAAAAACTTGCATAACATATTGATGATAATACAATTTCTAAGAGCTTTTTTTTAAAAAAATGGAAAATAGACACTAAAACCAGTAGATGTTAATGAAGATTGTTAGCCTTGACAGAACAGTTTATTCTACTTTTTCTTTCTCAGTGCATTTTTAGAAAGAAGTAACACTGAAGTACAACCACCTGCATATGAACTGATGTTGCAAAATAACTGAGCATGGTTTTGTGACCTTCAAAACTCTTGTCTCTCAGGCCAGTGAGAAAATTATAACAGCAGAATATTTAATAGGTTCAGTTTTGTTAGCTGAATGTAAGGTTCTGCTTTAGAGCAGAAGAATTAGGCAGTATCTATACTTAACTGTGGACAGCCCAAGGTCACTGGCACCTCAAAGTGCTGTCACACACTGACATGTAAAGACTGGCAAGCACATCCCCAATACTGGCTGATTTTCAGCCAGTTCTGAGATGAAGATAAGATATTTAATTATTGCAATTTTAGGACAGGAAATGAGGACACCTATCATAACCATTAAAAAAACCCTCGGATAACTGTACTCTAACTCATTCCTTATAATGAAAATGCTGAAAGACAATGGAATTGCCTTGCAAATGGGGAAACTGCACTAAAAGTAAGTGGCAACCACTGGAGTTCTCACTATGTGCTATGAGGTTTTTAATACTGTAAAGTAAGTGTCATAACTATTTTCTTTACTACCCATAAAAGAGCATCTCCAGAGAGGGGTTGAAGAACTGGAACAACACAAGTCCAAGTGATGATGCACAGTCATTAGACTCCTCTCCAGCACAAAGGCTGTTCCTAAAGGGCTCCCATCCCAGAGCAGAACTGACCCAGCACAGCAGCACTGGTCAAAGCTACTGCGCATAATGACCAAGACAGAGAGCAAGGCAGCCAGAAACTATTACCTGAATACCAATGGTCTGTCAAGGGCACATCACCTGCTACATTTGCCTGAGCATTTATTGATTTGCTGGAAACTACATGTCTCATTGTTTTGACAAACAGTGATTCTGCAGTTGTGGCAGATACCACACAACACAATTCTATCAAAACCAGCTTTTAGTAATGCATCCCTCATAAGTGGGCAACACAAGCAGTCCTGCCTGTCTTCACAGCTGTCATCCCCACATCATTATTTTCCAGGTTACAGAAGTACACAATACTACAAAGAGCAATCAGTCAACATAAAAATTTTCATGTCACGCCATGGAGAGCTTTCACATTAACTGCAAAGACAGGCAGTATATCATGGCACAAAATGTCTTTGTTACATTTTTTCAGCGGCACAGTTCAAAGCTTAAGGCTACTCCAGATGGCAGGAGAGGTACGGTGAGAGAAAACTGAAAGCATATTTCACAATTTTTTACAAGACTCTCATGTTCTCTTCAAATACAGCTTTAAGTACAGTGTTAAACTAATATTTGTAATTTAAGCCAAAGGCAAGTAGCTGAGAAGGGGGAAAGAGGGGGAAATTCCCAAACTTAGTAAATCTCAGTGCTGAAGGTGTAAAAGGATCATCTCATCTGAAAGATGCTATAGAAACCTGAGACAAAATATAGTTCAGGCATTAGGTATAAACTGAAAACTTCATTTCTATGTTGTTTTAAAAGCAAATACATAAACTTAAATTTTGAGGTCATACTCATCTAATTTACAGATTGACCAATAAATAAAAAAAAATTGCTAAGTGTGAAAGATTTCTTCCACCTGGATAAAAAAGGGGAAAACTAACATCAAAACTAGAAAAATATATCCTTAACATTTCATTACAAAATAACATAACACTTGATTATCCCACTCCTGAATAAAAAATAAAAAAAGCAAACAAAGAAACAAAAAAACCCTAAACAAATCAAAAACCTCCACAACTAAGTACACGTCACACAGTACATCAACAAAGATTCTGTTTTCTACATTGCAAATCTAACTTGGAAATAGAACAACCTACAGCCTTTGCAAAGCATAGAAATCAACACAGTCTCTGGATGGCCACATCATCAAAAGATGCTGCCAAGAACAAATTGTATGTCAGATGCAAAAGTGATCTTGTCCCAGAAAACTATCCCCATACAAGGACAAATGCAATAATTTCAATAGATTTCCCAAAAATACCCAGTCAACAGCAAAAAAAATGCAGGTAGACAAGTCACAGAGCAAAAATAAGATCACTGGTGCAGAGAGCACAATGAAGGAAAAAGCAATACTCTGTATAAAACAAAACTCTGTATAAAAGGGTACAAAATAAGAGAAATTTATTTCTCTCATTTATTAAAGAAAGTGAAAATAAAAAGTAAAGAGCAGGAACAGAGGTCCCCTTTACAGGAACCTTTTACTACCTGTTCCATGCCAAAGGTCCAACAACCTTTACTCCCCTGAAGGACAGGCCTTTCTTGGCTGCTTTGGCACTTTTGCTGTGAATGAGCACAGCAACACAGCCCCAAGGAAGGGGCAAAGAGAAGCACAGTTCATGTTCTGCAAATTCCACACTAATTTTTCATCTGAGATTGTAGAGCTCTTAAAATCTGAAGTCTTTATGAAAGAACCAGTTTCGAGTGTCTAAATGGGAAGGTTAATTTTAATAATTTTACTGACAGTTTACTATACATGCTTTTAAGTGACAACAAAGAATTCAGGTGAGTATATTACACTTCCATTAAAGAATATTAATACTTTTTTCTTTCCAAAATTAATCTTAATTAAACTCCTAGAATTTAAAAAATATTGGGTTTTCTCTTTTTGTTTTTCTGAATTAGCTCTATTTATCTGTATTTTTATGTTGACACCATGGCAACAAACGTATCTGGAAAAAAGTGGACATAAAATTGTCATAAGAGAAATAGCCTAAAGGAAAAAAGCACAAGAATAGAGAAAGAATTTGAAGTGACAGGAGAAAGGCCTAATAATAATGAATGTAAGAAAATAGGGAATGGTTTGTCACATTTCAACACATGAGTAGTAGATATCATATTTACACACAACTTGTTTCACTAAATTATTTCATGACCTTGGGCAAAGACTGTTTTAATCCTCTGTGGCATATTTATTCCAGCATCTCTAAAACAGATGTCATTCCTCTGCCTCTGTAAATGCTGCTCTCACCTATCCACAAAGAAAAATTACCTAAGATTCTGGCAAGAGCTAAGCCAGACTTGAGTCAGCTTTAGTCACTGTGCCATACACCATTCCTGGCTACAGGTCTTCTGCTACTGTTTTACTATCAAACTTGCAATATACTATAAAACATTTTGGAGATATGTCTTTCTCTCCAAAGAAATTACAAGTTCCATGTCTTAAACACATTCATTCTGTTGGCAGTGCTAGTCCAGCATATACAAGTTTCTGATTCTGAGACAGAGAAAACATTCACTCCTGTTAAACAGAAAAATGTCCTAGGATAAGAAAACCTGACAGCCAACAGTTTCAGAAATCAAAGACAAAAGAGCAAAGCCAACCCTATGCTGAGTTAATTAAAGCCTGTTTGTGTAGTTTTTTCATGTCAAGAGTTCTGTATTTTAAAAGAACATAAAAACTTAGTTGTTGGTAAAATAAAACTAAAAAAAAAAGCATTTGATTTTCCTTTAGCCATGGCTCAAACTTTACATTTTACTCAAAAGAATCACGCCTTGTTTTATCAATTTTAAAATATAAATTGGCATGAAAGTATAATTTCTTCAGTTAGACAAAACCAGTTTAAAAAACAGCTTAATAACAACAACAGATTTACCTGCCAAATGGCTAATGGGTAGGTAAATGCTTGTTGTATCTCTTACAGTACAATGAAAATTACTTTCTCACCCCTTTAGAATAACCATTTTCGGGTACCCCATAAAACAGGAAAAAGCAGTGCTACTGCAGATGGTGAAAACTAAGGTAATGTGACAAGCCCACAGGCCAGAAGCTATCTGGCTGTGACAGAAGAATAGAAAGGACCTTTTCAGCCTGATGCAAAGCACAACAATTATTACTAATGCTACTATAACAAATGAACAGGTAAATACCTTCCTCAGTGATGGGACAAATATGGTGATCTAAAATTACAAATGTAATCATGGACTCAATCACACTTCCAACAGCAGTATGACTACTAGAGAATACTGTCACTGGCCCATTTTATTGGCTGGTGATCCCAAACACAGAAAAGCTATATGCACTATATAATTTTGCAAATCTGCTAAAATCTATTTGTTTTCATGAAAGAATGTGAAGAAAAAAAATAGGAAAAGGAAAGGATTCCTTGCAGCTGGATGATGACGGCAGGAAAGGCAGAGAGGAAAAACAACTATCACACACAGCTGACAGTGGTTAGAGAAACAAAATTATATATTGATGTTGCAAGAGGCAGGAAAAATACACCAAATATCCAAATTCTGCAAAGCTGGTGATGATGGAAGGAACAAGACCCCATGTCCTCCAGGTATATTATACATTGCAACACAGCGCCTAAGCAGCCCCAGATGGGGCAATATGCAGGGATATCCCTGGGACACAGAATGGCCATGGGCACCCAGGAGCAACCAGGCTCTGCTCACCTCCTTGGGACAAAGGTCTCACCAACCTCCTCCTCATGCTCTCGTTTCCTTCCTTACAGCAACTGAAGGCTTCAGCTCTCCATTCTGCTCAGCTCCCAGGTTGCCATCTGGAGCAGGCAACTTCTCCTGACATCAGTCATCACTGTCTTGCCATACTCCTCGTTACTTCTCTTCCTAACCTGGGATCTGCCTCCAAACAAGCCTCTGTCTTCAAGTGGCCACACAGCAGAGATGCTCCCAGCTCTCCCTGAGGCTCTGTGTTCTCACACTTTGGAACAATGTAAGGCAGTCCCTGCCAGGGTGGCTGTCATTCGGTGAGTGACACAGCCCCTGCAGGCAGCTGGGACTGCAGCCCCCCAGCACAGCATATGGCCTGCTCCTCAGGGCTCTGTGTGGCTGTCACTGCTCTCTCAGAGCACCCCACTCACCTGCCACTGCCATGGCCCTGCCAGGGTATTAGTGTGAAGCACAAGTGAGAAGCACAAGGCAGCAGAGGCCCATGCTGACCTGGAGGTGTCAGAGAAGACGCAGCTGACACATCTCCTGCTCTACCTCTCACATCAGCAGGGTCACAGTGCTCATATAGATGTGCCTCACCCTGACAGAGCTAGCTGAGAGAGCCACATTGGCCTCCCAGCCTCCCCTGAGCTCCTGAGTTAACAGAGACAGGGAATGTTACCTTTAACTGCAATAAGATAGAGCCAATTAGCTTCTGTCACAAGGCTCTTACCTCTTGAATAGAAAGATTCTGAGATGCCATTAATCTAACAAATACAGCCTCATCTGCCCCTTTCGTTCCCTTTCTTATTCCCCACCATACTTTCAGTTGCACATCCTCTAAGAGGTTATACCCCAATTGGTAATTCTGCTCCAACCTGGGAAGTCACTATGCCCGATTTACTGGAAAGGCCAACATAAAACTGCAAATGTGCAATGCCTACAATCAGTAATCAGCAAGAGTTTGCTCAAGGGAACAACATTTAACAGGCATTTGCAAAACTGCTCTTTGTGCCCTAACCATGTATCTGGAGTGAAAAACAAGGCCACAGAAAGGAAAAAGCAGAAATACTATATGAGAAAAAAGGCTAAAAACATCTATTGCATAAATAATGAATGCTAAGCAGTTACAGTGGAGAGCTGCAGTAATGAAGAGGAAGAAAGGAAGTGCAGCTTAACTAGTTCAATTTGTTATCCTTCAGGATTTAACAGTATGTTAATCACAGGATGTTAATGACAAATAAATATTAAACACATGAAACAGCTAAAAAGCATTTAGTCCTCATGCAATGGTTAATATATATCAAGAATATATTTGGGTTTTAATTTATTGCTTTTGCAAGTTACTATGAAATTCATATTAAATACCTAGTTCTACACAATTATACAGTAAAGTTTAGTAGTCTTTACTCCAGGTATTGTCATTTTTAAGAAGTTAACATTGTCATTATTAAGAAGTTAACATTGACTAGCACTTTTCTTAGGTTTAAAATATGTGTACTTGATTTTTAATTTTTCTAAAACAGAATTACTTAAGAGCAAATATTGCTGTCAACCAACCTTTCACATATCCCATTGAGCACAAAAGGGAATATGGTTTCTATGGAAAAATTAGGGTGCAACCATGAAATTTAAAAATTTAACAAAATTACTTGGCACAACCATCTAAATGCATGTCAACAAACCCTAAATCTGGAAGTCTTTTAGTTCCAACCGCTGAATTTTACAGAAATTACCATTAAAAATAATATCTACAAGACAGGAGGTTTCATTCTGGAAAATTGCTTCCTCATTTTCCCAGACAGGATCTCTGACCTGGGCTTTCTCTAGCCTATAGTACCAGTCAAAAGGCATCTGCTATCAATTGCAGGTGTTACACCCACTTTGACCATCAAAAATTCACTAGTGTCCTTCCTTGTTTGCATGTGAAGCACAGCCATAACATAACTTTGCACTTATTTCACAGAGAAGTAATTTTTAAGGGTTTCAAGATCATTTCTCCACATTTTCACAGGAAATGGAGAGCAAAAAACTAAACAAAAACATTATAAATCAATCATCCACAAGTATCTTACCTTATCAAGTTCTCAGTTATCATCAGATTTTGCAAGGCCCATTTTGAGACCTCTATTTCTTGCTAACTTCTTGCTTTCACTCTTGCTAACTTCTCAACTTAAAACAATGACCTTTACTTCAGTCAGCAGTCCTTTTGATTCTATCAAACCAATGATTTCTTCTGACTGCTAGAAGAAAACTAACCTCTATTTTAAGGACTCTGTGCTACAGTGTTTAAAAAAACCAACCAACCAAAACAAGCAGAAACCCCCAAAACCTCACAGACCCAGAGTTAGTACTTTTTACCTCTTTTACTGAGCTGAAGTATTCCCTGAGGCTGCTGACAAAGTTTTTTACTGATCCTACATTATATGGCAAACAAGGACATAAACAGAACAAAAGGCTTTCTGGGTCTTCTTTATAAATAGGGGGGTTTATTGCTTGGTTGTTGCCAACTATTTCCAGCAATAGACCATAAGATAAAGACAGAACCTCGACAGATGCAAAAGTTTATCTGAAGTGTGATACAAAAGACAAGGTTTCTTATCAAATTACACATTTTTGAGGAGTAGTACCACAATGCAAGTACCCTGTACCTCAGTTACTCACACTCTAAGGATATATCCCAGGAGGGAGTCCTGCCCCAACCTGTGAATCAGTACATCAAATTTACTTTTACTTTTGTGCTTCAGAAATGTAGGAAATGTAGGAATTGAATGGCCCAGATTAACAATACTGTTCCCCTTGTCCTCCATGGCTTCTTTTAAAGATGAAGAAACCTGTGTGTTCTTCCAGTGCTACCCACTCTCCACAGGCTTCTACAGGACAGCTACTCCTGGCTCTGAGGTTCACTCAAAGAGGTTTTAAACACTGTATCTTGAACATGGGCTGATGTGAAAACATTTTTAACAATCAAAGTGCTAAATTCAAAGTTCTTTCCCAAGCTGGAACTTACCATTTCCTTTTACTGAAAGCAGTAATTTTGTTCTTATTTATATTTGATCTCTTTCAAAAGACCTTAAGAATAATGGCCTTCTTAAAACCATCTCCTGAGAAATCTCTTTTCTGTTGATACAGAAGACCAAAGCTTTTCCTTTTGCTGCTAATGTGATTATAGAAGTAGTTCTTGACATCCTTAATGTTTCTTGCTAAACACATCTAATTTGTGCCTCAGTTTTCTAAGTACCTCTTTATAAATCTGTGTTACTTTTTTTTAGCTGTTCTTAGTAAACTAACTAATTTCCTTTTCTACATAAAACCAGTGGGGAGTTCATGATTCAGTCAAGTTAGTCTTTATTAATTTTCCTTTGCTACACTGCTTCCACACATGGATAATTTTGAATTATGCTGTTAATGTCATCTGTTTGAAAGCAGGTCACCTTACTTTCTGCTTTCCCTAAACTGTCCCCCAGGAGATTTTGAAGTTTTATATGTCTGCCTTCTTAAAAGCCCTTGTTTCTCTGTTCCTCTAGCAGTTCTCACCCATTCCTCAGCATTGCATCTTTCTGGATCAGACTGAAGGCTGTTTGAATGACTTCCATTTTTGCACTGTCCCTATCAATAAACAAGTACTTGTGAGTTAACAAACCTGATGAATTTTAAGACTTTCCTGAGCATCCACAAATTTTTGCCTCCTTATTTAAACTTCACAATCTACCTGACCTCAAATTCTGCATCAATATAAATCCGTTTAATAAAAACATCTCACCAGACTCCTGATTTCATAATCTTTTGTAAATTACCAAAAAGCAAAAATTTTCCCCTTGTGGCTTTCCCAGTATGGTTTTTGACATTTATACAGTTCTTCAGGTTCAGGTTCTGGGCGTTTTGGTCATGTTCTCCTTTAATCTCCATTTAAAGCTTTTACCCTAAGCCAGTCAGCATATATTAAAAACTGAAACCTCTTTATTCAAATGCTCTATATCATGTGCCAGTATTTCTCACCCATAGACCTACCCAGACTATTTGGCCAGTAATTTTATGCAATTAGGAAAAAAAAAAAAACAACTTGTTTAAACATATCCAAATTTCACTGTATATTTTCCACAAAATGCAGTCTACTAGAATAGCATATGAAAGAAAGCAATTAGTTGGGATCTTAATAAATTAAAACAGCCATCCCACTAGAAATATTATGTCATTAGCAGAAAACACTTCTTCAAGTGAAAATAATCATGACAGAACCATTTAAGAATACAGACAGGAAACAACATTCACCAGGAAGTTTACTTGATTATTCAAATAATTAACAAGTTTGAGAATGCTGTGTCTGAATTTATACTGCCTAGAAACAGAAAATTAGAGTGAAATTAATCCCGTAGACAGTTCTAAAGGATGTTCTCACTAGATGTGGATATTTACATGCATGCAGGAACTATTCCAGTGCACTCTGAGAAGTTTAAAGATTAAAGATATGAGAGCCGTTCTCATTATCACTGATGTATGTGGCCAACAATAAGTCTTTTTTTACAATTCTGAATATTGTCACCAGGGCCTACTTGTTGCCTATGCAAAAGAGACTACAGGACTAAAGCACAGAGTTGAAAGCATCCCAAATGCCCTGAGCAGCAGCACAAATGAGCAGCTTCCAAAGTGAAATGAGCAATCAGTAAGGATGGCAAAGCCCAGGAATGATAGACAACAGTTGTGACACTTCCCCTCCTAATACATTCCAAACTTTTGAGTTTTGTGGTTCAGACAGATATTGGAATAGAATTACACAACCTTCTTTTTTAAGTGATCAACTTTCTTAAGCCATTGTTTTCCTTCAGGTGGATGGAAGGTTCTCCTGGTTAATGTTTAGTTTCTCTTCTTAAAACAGGTAACAATTTACAGGTTATTATGTACCTACACTTTAGTTTTTCTTTTTAAGCTGAAATACCATACTCTCATTTTAAAGCCTATATTGTAATTAAGGACAGCAAATAAGAAACCTCAAGATCAATGTTTCATCACAGAATCATGTAAAATAGAGCACAAAGAACAGAAAGAAGGAAAATCCCACTACATCACACTATGAAAAATAAAGACAGGATCTACAATGAAGGTCACATTATAATAATGGAACTTAAGTTTATTTTTACAGTAAATCAATTGGTTTTAGTAAAAAAATATTGCACATAGAATGGATTTAGGAAAAAAAGCTCTAAAATTAACATTGAAACTATGCTAATTTCCAAAACTATTTCTGAATCTAGGAGTCAAAATTGTTGTTTTTACCCATTTCTGAGCCTAAACAATAGACTCTCTCCATAAAGGCAACAGGTAGTGAAAGTGAAAGTCAAGAGGGAAATTCAGCTGGGTGCTTTGAGAAATCTTGTTTTCTTAAGCCAAGTCTTCTGGAATCACAATAGTTCCCAAAAATACATATACATAGAATGATAAAGTTAGGCCATCAGGAACTGGCTCCAGGCATTGCTTGGGACCAAGCAGAGAACAACTTAGCAAATAGACCTGAGATAAGGATCTTCTTCATAAAGCAGTAAGAGCAAACAATAATGGGGGAGAAATGGAAGGGAAAAAAAGAAGCAACTGATTTTTTAATCTATTTCTTACTCCACTTTCTGCCCTACTGCAATGAAAGACTCTGATGAAGTATTTCAATCAAAATCAGTGCTCAGATCTGTTCTTTTTCCTGAGGTACAGTCTTGAGTGTGGAACTTTGGTCAAGATCTCTTTTCAGTCTGAACTGAATCGTTCTGGTTCATTGCATTCTCTAGTTCATAACTGAACTCTGAAGGGCTACTATTGCATGTGAAATTAATAAAGGTAAAGGAAGGAAAACGAGGGTCCAAATGGCCTACCAGAGCTGCAGACTAAATTTGTGGGGATGCTTATAAAATTAAAATAAGAATTAACTGACTGCGTGTACAATAACAGTAAAACAACTTTGCCTATTCCAGCACAGGAACCTCACAACAAGAGGCTTCAATACACAAATTGCAACTCAAGAGCCAGGTGTGTGTTTATGAGCTCTGGGCCCTTGAAATATGATAAATTCACCATGGGAAATAAAGAAAACTAGCTTTAGAGAAACTTTGCTTTTATCTTCCAGCACTCATATGCCAGCAGTACCAAACCTTCCCTTCTCCCTCTCTCCTCTCACTACCCCTGGCAATTCATCAGCCTGTATGGCTGTTTTCAATGCTTTACAAAGTTGGGTCTCCACTCATAGTCAAGTGAAGTCTCTGTGTAGCGGATCTGCAGGAGCACCTGTTTCAGCAAACATGACCCAGTGATGTGCAACTTTGTGAGGATTTTTTGGCAGATAACAAGCACCAATAAAAATATTTCTCCTGTTCCCTCAGTAAAAGAAGGATGGGCTCCCACTCCATTTATGACATAAATAAAGGTTTGGGGAAAATGAAGTGTCTGGGATCCTTTGTTACCATGGTGACCACCCCCTTTGGAAGGCCAACTGATTTCAGTTTGTTGACAGAATGATTTGTAACTTAGTTTTAGTGAAGTGTGCTGTTCATCATATTTTGACTTAAACAACTCATTTTTAGTTTTGCCATTTGCCTTGTCTTGGGCATACAGAACAATATGGCTAAAACATGAGAAAATCTGTTGATGTTACTTTCTGTTCTGAAGCCTCTGACACTAGCAAACAACGAGGAATGCTGTTCATCACCAAAAATGTCTTCACTGGTTAGCATGAAATGCCTTATTACTTGGCCCCACAGGACCAAGGGGGAGGCAGTTTCAGATGTATTGTGCATTACAGTCTGTCTGCAGTAAAGAATTTGCCTCTTAGCTTCAAGTGCTCAGCTAGAATGTAGCGTGCACAAGTTCATCTACAGATAATAACCGAAAGCTCTGTGCTCAGGACATTATCCCATGCAGGCGAGAAAACAAGGAAAGCTAAAAATCATTTTTATTCAACTAAGCAGCATCTGAAATTTACAGCTGCTTCCTTAACAGAGTAACACCTGGTGCACAGGGACAGCACACTGCAGTACATCTGACTGGGTACTGCATGCTGCAGAGAAGGGCTCCCCAGCTAGGGCAGTACCAAGCCTGGTACTCAAAGGACTCCAGGAACAGACGGAGTTTAAATATTTTAAGGCAGCAAAAGCAATTGCTGTTACCAAGAGAAGTCTTGCTTTCCTCTAGTTCTGAACATTCCACCTGGCCCATGACACTCTGAGCTTTTATGCTAGCATGGCTTTTTGTGTGGCTGCAGTTTCATCTGGATGCCACGGCTGAAATAAAGTCTGAAAAAAAAAGCTCATCATGTGGCCATGGAGGGATGAAAAGGGGAGGAGCTAAAAAGGAGAGGTGGCTACAGCTTTGTTTTGGTGTCGGTGCTAAGCAAAAGCCCTCCTACCTCCCTCACATGTCTTTCTAGGTTTGCAGCCATAATTGCATATTTAATATGTGAGCTTTAGGGCATTTGAATGTTAAAAGAAATTACTACCAGGGCTTCCAAATATTTTGTGCAATATGAATCACTTTTTCTTAGTTTTCTACTTATGCCACAGTATCATAATTCTTTTTTCTTTGACATTTATTAATGGGAACATTATATTAAAGCAATGTAATCATCAAAAACTCTGAAGTCTGTGAAGTGCTATTGCTGATCCCTCAAGCTGGTCATCTGTTTCTCTTTCAGATGCTGCAATCAACATTCTGGGAAGTTTTACAGTGCCAAATAGAGAAGATTCATTCTGGTGTAGTATTGCATAGCAGGAGGTCATACCTGAAAGACCCAACAGGTGCTTGGCACCACCAACCAGCTGTAGCTAAAACACCTTGTTAAAACTATAAAGTAGCAAGCAAAATCGGCATATTAACATGCAGATTTCAGAGATTTATTATTTTAGGCGTTGATTGGTTTTGGTTGGAAGCCAGACTTCTCAGAAGACTTTACAAAGTTCAGTAAGTATCACTGGAAAATAACTTTTGGATTCAGAACCAAGACTAGAAAACATGTACACCGAAGAACAGTTATTAGCCCAGTGTCTATGGATCTCAGGGTAATATGGGAAAAATAACGCTAATGTTATTTATGTCACTCCAAAACTGGAAGTGCCTTCACTTTTTTTACAGATTATATCTTCTTTCTCAATTTTTTGGGAGCAAAAATACATTCATTTTTACATAAAACAGAAGTTTTCAAAATCAGAAATTTTTGCCAAGAATAGTAACAAATTGAGAGGAAGTTCAAATTATGCTGAAGTTCAAATTATGATCACTATCAAAACCACACAGCTATCCAGACAAGAGAGCACAATATATCCATCACAACTATTCCACATAGTAGAGCACTATCTTAAAGCGTAGAGTATAATTGAAGAGGATTCTCAAATGTAAAAGTTTATTCAGATTAAATATTTTTAAATCCCCACACAACCTCATTTGCAACAAGGCTAAAATATAGAAGCCAGCATTCAGAGTGTACCCAATTAACATTCAGAGATGCAAAGCAAGACTTCTCCTAAGAAGCCCTAAGGTTTTTTAAAGCCATGCAATTGATGAGAATGAAGCAGATAGATGTAGAGTGTCCAGAGAAGGGCAGTAAAATCCATCATTTAAAATAAGATCTGCTTCCACGTACTCCTGAGCATGCCAATGTTCCAGCTTCATTGCACTTGAAAGTAAACCCTCCAGAAGAGGTAATTAGAACTGTAGCTTGGTATTTATCATGGAGATGCCATTCCCAGCATGTGAGTTGCGTTTACTCTACACTAATACTGAGCATAAATTTCATCTTTTATTGATTTATAAATATTTCATACTATGTAAAATATTGTCAGATTATAATTCTCTCTCCATAAAATGGCAAGCAAACGTCCAGCCATCTGTTTGGCTAATGAGAACAATCACCCAAGCTACTTTTCAAGCATAACGCATCCCAGTTTGAAACTGCTTTCAGTGTAAGCACCTGTTCATACATATCAATTAAAATGATAATTACTCCGTTAGTGAATATAATCAAAACAAAATAGTTACAGCTCTATTGTTTACCAATTAAGAGTGCAGAGTTCACTGGTGATATATTTCTGGGCTCATTTTATTTTCTTACTTACCCATCCTAAGACTGAATCCATTTCACACCAATTTAAGGCAATATATGTTTCAATATTTGAGAACTTATATTTATAAAGCAGCAAAACTACACATGGTCTCCTGAAGGTGTCTCTCTTTATGATAGATTATGCTGACATACCTTCCCAAGAAAAAGAGAGGACACTTCTCCCTTGAAAGAGAGGGCCATTCTTTCCAAGTTGAACAAGTGAATGATGGAGATAAACAAGAATAGGAATTCTGCTCTGTGTACAGAGTTAAATGCTAATAATTATTAGCATTTAAAAATTAACTCATTATACAAATTGGATTATGACGGCTTTTTGTAGCAGACATGTTCAATTGTGCTTAACTTCAGCACAGAAAGTAACTCTCAGAAAGTTTATGTATCCTTTCCACAAAATGCAATGCTGCTGTTCACATGCTCATCACTTACCCAGTTTTGCTCAAAATTCCTCTCAACAGAGAAAAAATTCTTCATCTGTGTATCATTTGGTATTTCTCAAAATCTTTCTGAAATATGACTGTATCTAGGTGTGGACCTGTGCCCGTGTGTGGTAACCAGACATATTTTGGAGCATCTCATTGGTACAGCTCCCTTGCTCCGTTCACCACAGTGAATGCTATTCTCTGTTTTTTATGAGGATGCTGGAGATTTGCTGTGCCATTCCCAGCTCTGATAGCTACTGAGCTTCAAAGACTCCTGTTTGTTGAAAAGCAAACAGTTTATCCTCCAACAACCACAACAACCTGAGACATTCCTTCTACCAGTGCTGTATAGGCGCCCCTACAAAGTCACTGGGCATGAATGCAGGGAAACCTTTTTAGAGTAAAAACACATCCTTACTGATTTAATGCCCCTTTAGTTGTCTTCTGTGTTGAAATCAAATCACACCTTCCAAATGCAACATCCTTCTCCAATATGTATTTCCTAAATTGGGTTTTCGGTATTGCTGGAAATATATTTCTTCCTCAGCTGAACCAAGTTTAGTGTTGATAAAAGTAATTGATGTTGAGAATTTAACTGATGTGAATATGAATTCTAACTTCTAGATGAGTTTAATTCATTTTAATGTACACAAAAAAAGGACTTCTTCAAAACAATACACTATATATGATAATAGAAATAAGTTTCTTCCTTGCCTGCATGTACCAGATTTAGCCTATTGACATAAGCAAGAATTGCATAAACAAAGAAATGTAAATCCAGGTATTACACCCATAATCACATTGATGCATGAGCTCCCAGAGCAATGCTCGTGCACGTGTAAGATATTCCCACGCTGAAACTGCTTTTTCGTGCACACTGTAAAATGGAATTTCGTCATTCCCTCTAACAAGCTGAGAAGCAGCTTCATGTTTCCATGAAACAGACCTCTGCTTCTCATTGTGTCCTTTGTACACTTCCTCCAAGCCCAGGTTCTTCCTGCCTTCTTAGTCTCTAACCCCATCAGCGTACAAGTCAGTACTGGAACTGAATTCAAGGGGCCTCATTCCACAAAGGTTAAATGAGTAAATGCATGAGGTGACTACTCTGACAACTCTGGCTACAGCAAATTTATGCTGGAATATGTGTGGATCAGGAAAGTTTGCTACTCACATCTGCTCTTGTCTTTGTTACCAAATGGAACTCGATACATCTATTAAGAAAACTATTTTCTAGTTTATGGCTAAAGAATTATCTTTTCCTCCAGGGAAATTCACCTCAAGAATTACGATGCAAAAAAGAACATTTATATTTCATATACAGTGCTGTAACAAGCAACACTGTAAGATAACACACTTTGCTCATAGATACTTTTCCATAGTTCACTGAAATGTGGATGTTTGGTACAATGGGTACTAAATATTTTTCTTCCTTCTTTTATTCACACAATCCATCAAAAGTTGACATCAATAAACGTGACTGTTAACCAATTGCAACACCTTCAAAGATAGGAGAGGCACCTGGAAACTGACAGTGATTTTAACATTAGCTTTGACTGAGATAAATTCTGGCATGGCTTCCACCATATATATAAATCTCTAAAGACTCTGATAAACAGAACCCATTTTATGTCCTCAGAGAACTAAGTGCACCCTGTCATGTGGAAAGATTTGTCAGCCTGAAGTCACCCTGAGCCATCATAACAAAAAAACCAATTGTCTAGAGTGCAAGAAACCTGGAATGATATAAAATTGATTTTTAAATGGATCATATGTACTTAGTGACTTTAACTTCAAGAATCAAAAATGTTCCCTAGTTTGCTTCCACATATCAATGATAAATAATCATTCTCTGACAAAATAACCATGGAAATAAATTACCCTTTTTGCACAAAGTTATCATTAAAAATGCAACAGTTGACTGTGGTCATGTAGTGGACAAAGAAGACATTCCCTTGCTCTAGACTTAATGTTGAAATTGTCCCTTTTTGGTGCAAGTCTTGCAGAAATCGTAAGATTTTATTGCAAAAGCATTCATACCTACTTTAAATGCACAGAGGAGCATGAAAAATTTCCATGTGGTTTCACTGATTTTTCTATCCATTCCACCTATTTAAGCTTGCATTTCCAATTTCCTGGTTGTCCATAGATTTGGTAATTGCCTTTTAATCAACATATGAACTATGTACTTGACATTCCATTTGTACTGGTTCCTGGTCTTTCTGTAGCTATCTCATGGTATTTCATTTCTGTCAAATTTCAGATCAGCTTTCATTCAAAGGCAGCACAGGTAACATCAAATTGCATTAATGACATTAATTAACTATTTCTGAAACTCACACAAAGAAAACATATCTTCCGGGCTCCTAGCAGTCAGTGAGTATATTGAAAATCCCATCATCACCTTCAAAGCACCTTGGATTTTCTCCTAGATAGTATCAACACCATTTTGAGCTTAACATATCAAATATTTTTGGAGCCATCTGAGAAAACTTCATCATGATAAGAGTTTGTAAAAAAAGCCTTGTTTTACTAAAAAATTTTTAAAAATATTACATGGAAAATTCAGCTTTATTACTGAGAAATATAAAAGAAAAACTTTATTAACATTATTTGGGAGTTCATAATGGAACTGACAGCACAGGTTGAAAAATATTTTTTTGTTTTTCCCTCTTGTAGATAAGGGCTGAGATACATTGTCCTAAAACAGACAATATGTATAAATTAAATGACTGGCAGTGATGAATAACACCAAATCACCTAGAACTTACCTTCTGATAATGTTTCTACCATTGAGTTAAGCATTCCTAACCAGAACATATCCCTGGTATTTAAATGGCCACATCTTCCTGCTCCCTCTGGAGCCCTTCTACCTGCAGTCTGGCTGCTAGGATACAGTGAGTAACAAGAAGAGAGGGGAAGAGAAGAAGACAGGAGAAAGGAATCAGCCTTGGTGCTTTCCTCCTTCCTCAGATTTGCAGCTTTGGAAGTAAAAGAACAGAAAACATTATTTGTAACCTCATAGTCAACACAAATCCTTCCTTGGGACTTTCCAATACCACAGTTCCCGGTGATAGCTCCTACTGGGAGAGGGAAGAAGAAGGTCCACACTGCACCCTCTGGGGGAGGCCCAGGGTTCAGCAAGAATGACAGCTAAGTGTTTTGCAATACCCTTAAGGCTTTTCCTCTACTCTGCTACATCTCTCACAGCCCTCTCCAAGTCTGCTTGGGTCTCTGTGGCTCTCAGCCATCACTTGAGCTCTCCATGCAGCTACATTCAAGAAGTACAACTTGCTGCAACCTCATCCTTTCTATTCTTCCAGAGAGACTTGACTGCTTCCTTTCCAAGAATTCACTGAGGCCATGATGTTGCCCTTCTTCCTGCTATTTTCAGAGATTTACCTGTAATTCCTTTCTGGCTAAAACTTGACCGTGTTCAACTTACTGTATGTCAATTAACAGCCCACCTAGATTTATGTAATGTGAATCTACAGTGTAGCCTGATGCCCACCTACTCAACACTGAGTGTAAACAACATAGCTTTATTGTTGCCTACACTGGGATGAGTCAAGTCCTCTGCAAGGACGCAGCATGGAGACTCTTCTGGAAAACAGTCTATCACCACATGGAGTACAGAAAGGAACAACTGGCAAGAGCAACTCCCAAATGTCCCTTCCACTCCTCACTCGCTTCCCAGAGAACTAGACAGACCCAGCTACTTCAACTGCCTAGGCTCAGGATTGCTGCACATTCAATGCAGAGACAAAACATCACAAATAATAAAATTGCTGTCTTGCTATTTTGGCTTTTCTGTCATACTCCTGCTCAGTGTTTTCAGGTGGAGATCAGGAAATCAATCCCAGGGCCCATGCATATAATGGACAAGTTCAGAAATACTCCAAAACAGATGTTTTAACTGTACATACATGTACTCAGTGGCAGATCCTAAAAAAAGTAGAAAACTAAGAGCTATATTAAATACCTGGGGGCTGCTCAGAAAGTATGTCCTGAAAACATCAATGGACAAAAGTCCTTTCAACAAGTCTTGTTTCAGAGAAAATAAAAATATTCTATAGACAAAAAATAGCTGAAACACCAACCATTTTGTGTGTTTTTATGAATAAAAAATAAAGCAATTAATTTCTCAGAAAATAAAACTCTGCTGCAACCCTTATACATATGTTCTAGCAGTGTGTTTTATTGAATTCCACAGATGTAATTAAGTGTGTCATTCATTTGTTCTCCATTATGGTATTTCAGTCAAACATAAACAGCTTTCAGACTTTATTTGCAAGGAAGATACTTTGAGCCAATTAATTTGCTAACTACAGAGCAATAGCTTGAGAGGTCTTCACAGG
The DNA here is from genome assembly GCF_963513975.1 of Fringilla coelebs. Taxonomy (NCBI): domain Eukaryota; kingdom Metazoa; phylum Chordata; class Aves; order Passeriformes; family Fringillidae; genus Fringilla; species Fringilla coelebs. The sequence continues at coordinate 9,739,548 of NC_140066.1, forward strand.
CATTTAACTTTTCTTCCATGTATTTACAAAGCTCTACACGTGCACACATGTAGGTAAGCACCAATTTCCCATGGCACTAACATAGAAGTTGACAGATTCTTTCCCCCCACATACACTGTCTAAAATACAATGCCTTCATTGCATGTTCCTCCTATTCTTGGTAGTTTGTAATGTATTTAATCATGCCTCTGATTCCGCTGTGCTCAGTGGTTTCCATTTCATTTGTACAGCTGGAAAACCTGTGCTGCTGGCAGTTACGCAAAAGAGTCTGCTACAGTGAATGACTGAAATGGAGAGGAGGGGCAGGGCATAAGGAACTTGTGAGTGGAACTGGAGCGCAGCATTTTAATTCTTGTTTTAATAAACAAGTCCAGAAATCCAGCCTATCGAGGAAAGTCCCTTTTATGTTACAAGTGATGTGCCTTCACTGTGGTAGAATTCAGCTCAGCCATCATCTGCCTGAAAAAGCCCATTTATAAATGGGGTGGTGATTGCAAAATGAATCCCTGGAAGCATTTCTTTCAGAGAGGAGGCTATTGACAAGGCTGTATTGAAAAAAGAATGGGCTGTGAACAGAATTATCTGTCCCAAGATAACTCACTGCAAGGTCGAACTTTGACCTTGCACCCATGAGGTAAAAGCGGCTCTAGGTAGGCAATAGAAGAGAAGTTGTTTGAAGGTGGCATGGGGCCAGATCAGCTTCCTTTAGAATACTGCAAGCAACTGCTGCTGCTTTCTAAAAGGATTAGCTACCAACACAGGACAGTTAGAATCTTTTGGGGGTCTCACCCTGCTGTGCCAAAAGTCAAGATTTTCCCATCTCTTGCCTATGCACTTTCTGTTCAAGACCTCAGGAAAGCCCACTCTAAATTTTTTCTGTTAGGAAAAGGTCTGCATCTCATACCAAGAATAAATCACTTAGAACAATTTAAATATGAGTCACCAGAATAATTAATGGGTCACCCTTTCAGTATTCAGACCATGCCCAAGATGAATTGGAAACACTGTATCATTCCTCTTCACAGGCTGCTAACCAGAATTTCCAGAGCTCCTTTCCCAAGTTTAAATAAAGTCTTGCACCATGACCTGAAGCAATGTATATTCTGGAGTCTCCACAGACGGAGGGGTGAAAAGTTTTGCTCTCTGGCCTCCTGAAGAAGGAGGCTACTACACAAGTAGTAGCTCCACAAGTACTTCAGTAGCCCATGTGATGCCCAAGAGTCTGTGAATCTGCTCAGGGATGCTCATTTCAGTGAGACATTCGGCCTTCAGCTCAAACTCAGTGACTCACTCAGTTCTGTCCTTCACCTTCTTGAGAGGGGAATCACACAGGGCCCAGAAACAAAGAATTCAATTCAAAAATCTCTGTCGAGGCCCACAGTTGCTACACATCTGTCTATCTATCTGCTATTCCATCTTTAGCAGGACTAGAACACTTTTAACCTTTAAGTAGGCTCTCAGTTATAAAATGAATAATGCATTTGCAACATTAAAAATCAACTTCTACAATTACAGTCTGTGCCTTTGGTTACAGCTTTCTTCCATCTGGATAATAAAGGCACTGATTTCTGGGTTTTAAGTGAAGTTTGGAGTTGTTGATTAAATATTTACTACTGCTAAAGCCCTACTTCTTCTTAAAATGTAGAAGATTTCAAGGTACAAAAGATCTTTAATCTGTATCTATTTTTGTAGTTCTCACACAGTAGGCAGTGTTTAATTCTCTGGTTTAACCTAATTGCACATCACAAGTGAAATGCTTAGACAAAAGTTTGCTTAACTATTGGCCAGGGAAAAATCCTAAAATTTAGTCTCTGAATCTGAGAAAGCAAAAATGTGATTGGAGAAAGAAATGGAACGCAATTTCTTCATGCTAAAAAAAAAAAGAAGTGAATACTATTGAAACAAGACTTGTCTGAATAGTAACAATTCAATTGATTTAATTCAATTACCCCTGTTTGGGGGAGGGGATTGTATTATTGTATTACTATATAATTTCTTTTTTAGATTAATTTGGTATGGTCTTTCTTTATATTTTCCCCCCCTAAATTTAACATGGATGTCATTACACATCATAACTGTAATTACAGGTTTCAGTGGAAAGATGACATAATTAGGTGTAATTATGCTTATTATGTAAACACTATAAATGAAATATACAGAAAACCAACAAAGTAAAAATAAAATCACAAGGGAAAAAACAAATTAAACAAATCCATGAGGTAATAAACTCAAAAAGGAAACTAAAAAAGTAAAAAAACCCTGTCCACTAATGTAAATATTTTACTCCACTTTGAAATTACATTTTATTTAGTATCAGTTTTTACTTTACTTCTTAAAATGCTTGCAAGAATATGACCAGATCAAACATCTTATTAGCCCTTAGATTAAAAGCACTTAGAATACGAATCCCTCTCTTTTCCCAAATGGAAGCACTTTTATTAACCAGGCAGTAAAGTCCCTGGACTTGTTCATCACTGATATCTGAAGAACTAACACACTTCTCCTTCAGCCATTACACTTTATCCTCTTTTATTGCACTGTAGTTTGTACACCCAGTCTCCTATATTTGCTATAACCATTCAGGTTCTGGCTGACTGTGGAAGAAAATGTAGTTGTCTGTCTTCACACAACAGGCACCAACAGTCTAGTGCCTCTGTAAGTGGCAATAATACTTCTGAGGTAAATCATACAGAAAACTCTAACAAAATTAGGGGGCATTAGGAGACACTCCACTGTACCCAGATGGAGTTTGGTCAGGCTCAGAGAATCTGGTCTAGAAGCCACAGGAATATGCTGGCTCTGCACTGCGGATTTAGTGCTTTACCACTGTGATCAGAGGCTTGCAAAAGAAATTTTGAAAGGGGTTGCTCTTCAATGTCTCTTCTTGGAAGTGACTGGAAAGCATGAACAGGTTCTAATTCTCATTGCTGACAGTGTCAGTTCTATTGACAGGGTGAGGTACAGAACCTGGTACTTAATCAAACAAGCAAAGGGGGGATAGATTCTTAAGTGTTACTTGTTCAAAATTTGGGTAACTCTCAGTTCCTAAACCTATGGCTCTATTCTGCTCCTAAACGACAGGTCTTAAAAACTGCAAGAACTGTTTTTTTAAAAGCTTAGCCATTCACATTTTATGGGGGCTTAGCTAACTGTCAAAGTACATTGATTTAATGGCTGAACTTTTGCAAGGTGAGATGAAGGATCTTTTTCCTGTCTGCATCTACAGGAGATGCTAAACACTCTCCAGCTCTCAGGAATTACAGGTGGTCAGATGTTCAGTCTTCATGCAGTAGCTTCAGTAGCAGCAGGGACTGCTCACTGTGTTCCTGCAGTCTTTCCTGGAAGATTCAGCCTATAATACTTGTGAATTCTCTGCTGTTAGCATTGGTAGAAGTTTCAGACACCTGGATATTATTACATTCCATATCTTTTAAATAAACAAAAGCTGTATCCCATAAAAAAATTAATTACACAAATATTTTATAACTGTTCTTGGGGACTCTGAGGCAGAAGCCAAGGCCTATAGGTAACATTTGCTTCTAAGACCAAAATGTGCAAGTTATGATTTTGTGGCAGCATATGGGAGGCTGTTGGTAAAGTAGCAGATGCATGTTAAAAATCCAATATGGGCTGAAAGAAAACATTTGTCATTTCCCATAGAATAATTCATCATATGTTCATAGACAGAATACCCACAGGGCTCTGCTCACCAAGGAAATGGGAACCATTTTCATACTGCAGGTTCCTACTACAACATCATAGAAGGCAGAATCTGGAATGGTTGTTGTTCAAGTGTATCTTGATGTCTTTGACAGATTTTTTGTCTTTTAGGACAAAATATAAGTAATCAGTCATGCCTTTTGTTTTATTACACTACACAAAAGAAACAGCTTTACCAGCTCTTTGTGTTTCAAGCATGTTTCATCAAGTGCTCTTTTGCACAGTATAATGCAGAATTTGGATCACTAAAAACTGTATATACTAAAGAGACAATGTACTTGCCTCAGTGAAGACTTTACCATTCCTTGTACCTATGCACAAAGTCTGAACAAATAAAAAATAAAAGCTTTTTTCAGAAAAAAAAATTGTTAGAAGATAAAAGCCTAACCACACATACTAGAAGCCAGCTGATATTTAAGGCCTGGTCTGACCTCAGATTTAATAAAAATAAGAACAGTTGACCACTTAGTCATATCCATAAAAAGCTTGTATGAATACCCTTAATTCAAATTAAATAATAAATAATAATTCATGCTAAAATCCGCCCAATCAAACCCATACACATTTTACATTTTTAAAAGGCTTGGGCAGTAAACCTGTGGCGCTTGACCATTTAAGCAAAAACCACCAAGATCACTGTGATTCTGCTCTGCCTGAGCTGAAAGAGCTATTAGGTTGCTGAGTAAACAGTTCCCCTTTCCCTCCTACCTGCACACTTGTTTCCTGCACTTATTCTCAGCTTTATTTCTTCTTTCGTGCCAGCACCCACACTTGAATCAGCCCACCCACTTTTCATCTGCCAAGCAATCAGCCGTCGCTTCTTAAATCTTACAGCTCCTTGGCAGAGACTCTCGGCACTGTTCTCTGAGGACATGCTCATCCTTCCTTCTTTGAACACTGAGCCACTGTCACGGACGTATTTACAAATGCTGTAGTAGAAAGCTCAGAGCAGCAGCTCCAAATAGAATAAAATCATGTCCATGCAAAAGTGAAAAATAAATGGGAACATGCAGTGTTGCCTAAAGAGCGCCATCATTTTTCCTGCCCTTATTCCTCCTCAGAGAGCCAACACTAGCTGGGGATTTATCATGTGCATAACATGGAGCAAGAAATGAGAATAAAATTACATTTGCAAAAAGAAGATGATTTGGAAGCCAGGATAGATGAGTTGTGCACCTGATGCTACACCTGACATTGCTATCTGTCTTTGTTGGAAAGTATCAATTTAGCTGACATCACCTTCTTAGGATACATTCATTTCATCAAGAAGATTTCTAAGAAGAAAGAGGAAAATCCCCAGACTCTGACTCCTCAGAATTTTTAGCCAAGGCTCAGAAGCAAAAGGATGCCTTGGAAAAAGGAAAAGTAGAGAGTGAGTACCAGACAGAAAAGAGCTCAGCAGCAGCAGGTACCTCTGCTTCTGTGATTTCTGAGAAATGGGAAAATGTGAGATCCTTATTTCCTGAAGGGTGCTGAAATCATCCTGCAAAATCAAAAAACGCTTGGTCTCCATTTAAGCAGACAATATACCAGAAGTCCTACACAAAAAGTGAAGGTGAACATTTGCAATAAGGCTTCAATTACAACAATCATGCACCTCATCTAGTGTGCTAATTTTAAGTCTCAGAGGCCAGCCAGAATTTTTTAAAGAAACATCACACACCAACAGCATTATCTAAACAACAGTTTAGCAACAAGAGTTTGATAGGTACCAGAGTAATTAATTGAGTTATTGATAGCAATTCATAAATCTCTTGTTCGCAAGACTACCATAACAATCATGCTACTTTTGCTTAAACTCACCTTCCACAGGCCATCTAGTGAACTCAATTAGCACAATCATTGACAACTCCAAATAATGGAAAAACTTTATACAAGTGTTCCTTTTTACAAATGGGCATTTTTCAAGAGGTCTTTGTCTTCTGAGCTTCTCAAGTAACAAAAGTTGCCCTGCAGCTGATTTTCTGAGAAAGTCACAGAGAGAAACTGAGGAGATGCCACACATGCAATTAAAGGTGACAATATTTCCATACATTCTCCTGACAAAATAGATGGTATTCTCCATCAAAGCAAACCAGGAAGTAGCTCATGACATGTCCCAGGCCCACTGTACAAGACACTAAGGGCTTTTCTCTCCCCATCACATCCTTCAGTTTAAGCTAATGATTTAAAAGTAATTAAATCCAATAAACCATGACAGATTAAATAAAAACTAATCAAAGTAAATAAATTACTGTTTTCACACATGGCTTTTGTTTGGGCAACAGAACAAAAGGAAGTAGATGATGACAGTGAACAAAAGTGAATAAATAAAAGAAAACATTAGTGTTTGAGACACATTATAACTCATTAACTTTTATGTCTGTTCTGCTGTAAGAAATACTCTGTATCAGCTAACAAGGCAATCTAATGAGACCTATCAGGGGACTGTTATAACAAGATTAGGAGAGGGACCAGTGGCAAGGCTGTTTCTGCACAATGGAAAAAAGGATTTGTATTTAATTAACAGCATTTATCTCAACAGTCCATTCGTAAGGAATAGTCAGATAAAGGCAATCAGTCTCTTGAACCAAGTGGTCATTTAACCTCACAGATATTTTTAAAAGAATAAATCCGGGATAACCCTTTGTTGATTACTGTTGATTACTATTTGTTGAAGATACTTCTTGGAACTAGCATTTGGTTAACACTGACATCAAAATAAGTTGGATTTAGTTTTTTCCATTCTCTTCCCAAATAGTCCTTACCAAAGCACATGCACACAGATACAGGTAGTGTGTGCAGGTGTATAGCTCAAGTCATAAGCACAATGGACCAAACACTTTAGGATTTTTCCAGAATCCAAGTCCCAGTAATCACAGCATGTTCTTGACTGACTGAAGAAAATTAACACCCTCCCTGTCAAATGACTCCAATGAGGCAAAAGGATTAAGCGCTAAAACCTAAGGATTGCTGCCTGAGTGTTAGCAATAGAAATAATTCTTGTATTAATAAAATCAGGAGAATCCTAGGAGAAGCAAATGCCATAGAAGGATTAGTTTTAGTACTGAGATTAAATGTCACAAGTTTTTGCCTCCCAAACCTACATTTGAATGGTACATCTCGTAATTCTTCACTATTACTTTTATTATTGCTCCCTTCAAAGACACTGGCAATTTCTTTAAAAATAGCTTCACATGAAAGTACAAAATGAAAAATGTTGAAATACTTAGAGAACAAGTATCTACACACTTCTGAAGAGGTCCTGAACTTGAACAATTTAAAACACACAGCATTTTGTACAGATGACTGATCAAAAAGTAAGAGAGATTATTGTACTGATCTCTAGCTATAACAGCAATAAAAATACAGTGAAGATAATTCTTTTACTCATATTTTTCAGAACAATTGAAATGACAAGCTCCCAAGTGAACCTCAGGTTCTTTACAAACTAGAGTTGTCATCACCCAGGCAAAAAAAAAATTTATTCCTCCTCCCAGCCTACCTTGGGCAAAAATGAAAAATAACCTGCCAGTTACTCCAACACCAAAAATCTCCACAAATACAAAATCTTCCTTCTGCTTATCTCTGCTGAAACGTTCAGGTGTATCATCACTTCCATTGTCATCTTATTTCTTAATTTACTTACAATAAATATAATTGAGCAGCTAATTGGCATTAAAGCTTTGTGATGATACTGAAGCCTCTAAGCCTTTTTACATAGTAAAAAACTATCTAACTCTTGCTGTCTATAACTTTTACTATTAAGATTGCTGTCTCTAATTTTAGACTTTTGTCATATGGCTGATAAACTTGGTGCAAGACACATGGCTATGATAGATTTTTTTAAGGCATGAACTTTCTAAAAGATCATTCTCTTAGCTTACACCATGACCCTTTCAAGACCTCTGATTCTCTTCACAAACTGGGAATTTTTTTCACAATCATCACTGCAAGGGACTGCTCAGTTGCAGCAGCATTTTACATAAGCAGTTTGATCACCAGATTCTACTTCACTATCTGAAAACAGGAGAAAATCTCGAGCTGCAAAATTCAACTGTCACATGTACTTCCCTATGGCACAGAGGCTGTAAGCCTTCAGAAAGCCTTTTTTTTTTTTTTTTTTAATAAATTGTACCTGAAAGGTTTTGTAAATTAAATGTGAAACTACAGAACTCCTGGTAAAAGCCTTGGTTCCTTGGGCCAGCAGCAATTGCTGACCACTCAAGGCAATTGCCCCTTACATCTGGCTGAGGCCACAGAGATAATATTCTCCATGTCTCATTTAGACAGAGACATTCCCCACTTGGAAAAGGGCCTTACTGAAATCACGAACTCAGAGCCAACAACCCACTTCTCATCACCACCTCTGTGCCATTCCCTGCGCACAGTGCAGCAGCAGGCAGGAGAGGCTCAGCCAGCCCTCTTGGCTCGGTGGCCCCGGGCTGCACGGGGCACATGAGGACACAGGAGCAGCTCCCCAGCTGGTGGTGGCTGTTTGCAGTGGGCTGCTCTCCATCAGCATTCCAAACAGATCCCTCCCAAGCACTTGCTAACGGGCTCTATTGATCAGTGGATGCCGTGCTCACTGGAGACCTGATTTCACTGCCTTTCATTAATTTAATTCTCTTAGCTCCAGCTAAGTGGCTTGACACCTTTTTATTACATAAAGCCAATCTTTTGCTGGCCTAATCTTATATAATTTTGATCATTAACAACATGCTGTTCCAAAGAACTTTGAGTTCATTTGGAGGGACTCATTCAACCCTCATGTCAGTGAACACTGGCAATCTTAACAGATTTTTTTCTTGTTTTCAGCCTCTCCAAAGCATAAAGAAAGTTGTTAGTCTTGAAAAAACTGCACATTTCATTTAATGGAATCCAGCCTTACAGAGTACGGATTCTGAGAGTTTATTTCATCTCTCATAAAACCACTTTCAATGCATATGTTCTACAAGATTTAGCACTACACTGCTGCAGACATGAAAGCTATAATTGTAACTGAAAAATCAAATGTCAGTAAAATACTGTCTGCTTTTCCCTAGAGCGCCTAATGTTGTTACAGGAAGCCCTTCCCACTTTTTATAACACTGCTTGATAATTCTTCTGTAATCCAGATACCCCTCTGTTCAGAAGAAAATGCACTAAAGGAAAACTATTAGCTTAGCAGAAATTAAAGCTGGATCAGTTACTTAAATTACTTAATAATGTTTCAGTATCTGTAAAACCTAAAATAAGCCCTGCAGTGATTTAATTTTAGATTATTCAAAAAAAAAAAGAAAAAAGTTGGAAAAGAAAGGGAAAGGAATAAATGTTTTAAACTTCCTCAGTAAACATGAAGTCAGCAAAAATAAATGTTTTGCACGTATGTAATGCTATTACATTGCACAATGCAGCCAATTCTCAATAAGAAGACTGAAGTTATACTGCAGTCAAAGCTAATATGATGCACATACTACATATTCACATTCGCACTCGTGGATACACGTAAAAACCAAACAGACAATTTCATGTTTTATTGTCACTAGAAGTGTGAACGCATTTAGAGGCTTGGCATCTGATAGTAATAAAACAAGAAAGAGAAACTCAAACAGTGTAATTCTGAGCAATTAGAACATACTGCACCTGTCACACTTGTTAGCCAAAGAGTACAAAAATCCTGTTATATGTTTCATGAACATACCAGACTTCTTGGATTCTTCCAACGTACTGAGGATCTTGGAGGGTGACCAAACTAATCCTTCAGTTTCATGCTTTCATCATCTGAATAAATTATACCCTAAACCTTATCTTGCAAAATTCCATTGTATTCTATTTCATTTATGATAAACAGAGGCATTTCCCTACTATAATCTCTCAAATCTTAATGAAGTATCTTAATTCCCATTGAAGTTTGCCCACCGACAGGGTTAACCTGCTGTGTCAACAGAGGGCAGCCAGAAATTGGCATTGCAAATTTCCTGGTAAATTTAGAAGAACATCTTCCAATCAGATAGAGATCTTTTATTTTGCAAGAAAAGCTTGTTTTCTTCAAATTGCTCAAGACACTTCAGCAAAGTCAGTAGTTTTGACCATGCAGTAGAATTTCTTGCTTCCTACTGATGTTATGATGCCCACTGTGTACCTTTCTGAAGGTAAATAGATCTGCAATAACTTTTACAAAAGCCCTTGTGTCATTGAAACTGTGCAGAAATGTTAATTTGAATTTAACTGGAATTTGGTTTTGTTTTGTTACAAACTCTTCCATATATAAAGTGATCATCAAGAGACAATTATATTTTTATCACTCCTTTCCAGCACAAACTTGCAAGATATTAATTCTAATTTTAATTTCATAGTATATATCTTTAAAATTTATTCTAAGAGCATCTGCCTAATTTTTTTCATAGAACTTGAGAAAAGTGACCATCATATCTCTTAAAGTAAAACAGGGGCATGAACACAATAAAAATACAGCTATGTAATGCATAAGGTCACATCACCAGCAAAACAAGGAACATCCATCTCACATCACTGTCTACTTACAACATCATCAACCACTACTTCAATACACGCAGAAAGAACCTCTGTTTCACAAGTTGGTTTTGCCCTAATTTTTAATGCACTTTTAAATGTTTACTCCAATTCAGAGGTCACACAGCATTAGCCATTGTTTCTTAAAAGGCAAATCTATTCTCATCAATAAATACTGCACAGGCAATAAGACATAAAAGCCCTGAGTAAGTAATTGGTGCATAGTGCTTACGAGTCTTCAGTGTTTATGGGATGTAATCACCCTCTAGGGTGGAGATGACCGAAAGCCTGAATTCCTCTCACTGCAGCAGGAGCACCTGCTGCTGCCTTACTCAGTGCTCTGTTGGGCAGGATATGGGTTTGTAAAATGACTGGGGAAGAGAGACAAAAAGAAATCTGTGATCAAGCTCTCTGCGACCTTTCTCAGACAGCTGAGGTGCAGTTATCCTTTCAGCTTAACGATGAAGAAATACAGAATTTGCATTATGAAAATTTTGAAAATGTCATTCTGAATAGCAAGATTCACACCAAGAGAAAAGGAATCAATTATTCCTTTTGACTAAAGTAAATGGAAGAAGCTGAAGTAATTGCTCCTTAAATAAAGCACTCCATTCCCCACACAAGATTTAATCTTTTACACTGAACAAAGACTGCAAGTCTTGGCATATCCCACACATGTTTATCATACTACTGCAGCTGCAGAAGGGAGGGTTAGTATCTCATTTGGTCTGGACAAACCAGTCACAACATAGTTTTAGATTTTTTGTCTGGACCCTGCTGACCAGGAGAATCTGAACAGCTAACAAGAGAATACAGTTCCAGTGCACAGATGTACTTGACCAACTCTCTGTTATCCTCCAATTTGTGAATAGTTGTTTATTTTGAGAATTTCCTGTAATTTAAAAATTGACCACAGTTTTCTCTAAACTAATAAAAAAATCAATAGGAAAAAGCACATGTAGATGAAACTACTTTTCATACTGCGTACAGTTTCTTAAACAAAACTAATCTAAAAAATCTTGAATAGAAGTAATTTTAAGTATTCACTTACTTCGTTTAATTCAACCATGCAGTAATAGTTAAACTTTCCAGTTTAAATGCAAGTTTCCAACACTGGAAAAAATAGACATACATTTTTCAAAACATAATTGTGGTTTCTGTGTTGCTCTTGAAGTCTACTGTTTCATTAATCAATCTCTACTATAGATCCAATTCAACAAATATGGATGTACAAGTTTAGAGCAAATACCAATCATAAATTAAAAACTTTTTACATATCTAACCTACAGCATGGTACCCCACATGGAAGGAAAACATGCAAATGGAGCATTCAGGGAAGTACTTTAACACTGCACGTGACAATACACTTAAAATACACTTGATAATACTAAACAGACACCAGACAGGTAGGCATCACTTGAGCTGAGCAACTGATCTGCAGTTAAAAGATCATTCAAGCAATTTCACTTCCAGCAACATGAGCTGCAGGGGGCTGAGTCATGCATCTTTCTTCTCCCTTTCTCTAGAATAGTTACAATTCTAGACTTTAAGCTCTTCTGGCTAACAGGAACAAATTAATGACATGTTAGATCCTGCCTGGATCTTTGTTCTACATCATCGAAAAACTCAGCCTTGTGCAACTCAGCAAAGCACCCAACCACAGACTCTTTTACACCTTGGTGTTGCCAGGACCACCTTGCAGGGTTACCTTTGTCTAGCCCATCAGCAGCATGACTGCTCCAGTTGAGTAAAGGACTAAGGGGGATTCCCTCCTTCTCAGTCTTAGACAACAGCAGGACACAGTGTGATGATATAGCGAAGTGCTACGGATGTAAAATATAAGCAGGGCATGAACTCTACACCAACTGCAACAAGATCAATGCTCATTTTCATCTAATTTTACCTGCATTCTCTTCTCTCCTTAAAAACAGCATTTAGTGTCCTATGTGTGCCCATGTTATAGTGATCATACCAAGCAACAAGCAATTAACAGAAAAATAGAATTAAAAGAGCAAGGTAGTAACAGACTCTGGGAATGCAGAATTGCCTACTGTCTAGTGTTGAAAATTTGCAACAGCAGTAAGAAATTCAGAGAGGGACTAATTAATCCTGCAAGTTGCCCTGCAGTATGAGCAGCCTTTAACAGAAGGGAGTCACTGAAGTGGTCTTTGCATGTGTAGGAGCACATGCTGTGTTACTGAGCTGCTGCAAATGAAGCTTTGTTAAATGACATGACTACTGGGGAAAGGCATAAGGGGTTAATTATAGTCAACTGCACATGAAATATTTTGCTCTCCATGATTAGTAACCTGAAACTAATAGTGCAAGTAAAACTGTCACCTTCTTGTTAATGGCACATTACAATATCATTTACATTAGTTTTTCCCTTAGGAAACAATAAGCTTTCTACTATATGGGGGCTGTTAACAAGGGAATTCAGCAGAACTTAGAGGCTTATAATTCCTCTTTTATAAAATAATCACAGTAGAAGTACAGTCATAAAGCCTTTCATTACATTCATGTAAGATCTTCCAGGAGGCTGACTTCTATGAGCAGTATGAAAGAACAAAGGTTAAATATTCTTCAGATATTACATTCTGCAGAGGAATCTGGACATATCTAAACAGTGCCAGACAAAACAGTTTGGCCTATGACAAGTCTAAAAAGAGTAATACCACAGACCTCCAAGAATCTGAACAGTGCCAGCAACTCTCACTCCTTATCTGGCTGCTTCCTTCAGGTTGTGACAGAAGTTTTCACCAATAAAAATAATTCAAGGAAGATGTCAATTATTTCACACAAAGAATGCAAAATGAGAAAGATCCCAGAATGTTGTTTCCTATTTTGAAAATCTCTAAACCCATACAATTTTGGTGAAAAAAAAAAACCCACTTTGAATACCATTTAGGTTCAACAAGAACATGTAAAGTTTGAACACAGCACAAATGGTCCCTGTTTGTGAAATTACACCTGTGGGCTTGCACACATTTACAAAATCCCTACACCCACATGTCCTGTCAGTGGTCCTATAACACATACGTAACCCTCAATCTAATAGTAAATAGCAGGTTATTAATGAATCTCATCACAAAATCCATGCTGTATCTTGCAGTAGTACCCTAGATCAGATACGAAACTCATATGCTAGGATAAGAAAATCTATATCAAGTCCATCACTATAAATAAAACCCATTACCTCACCACCAGTGTTAAGTGTTAGGTTACACGTGGCTTTGAGGATCAGATTAGATGTTTTAAGGTCTCTGTAGACTTCATTGGCACACCTCATGTTCAAATTAACAGCAGCTACACAACATGCATCAGTGAACCAGCAAGACTTCAAAGACTCAGTTTTCATCCAAACATTAAGTATAATGACATGTTAAAATTACAAACTCCTATCATATTTTAAAATTTGGTTAAAAGCCAGCACATATTGAATTTCATCTGTTCTCTCACTGAGAATCAGCCTCCAAGTGACAAAGTAACACAGTTTCATGCACCATGCTGAAGCAAAACCCAAATAGACATATATTTTTTTCTGCTTTTTTTTCTGTCATGAAGCAATTCTGTTTTCTTACAGCAATACATCTGCAAGCTGTTCTTTCAATTGGTTGTATATTTTTGCTGCCCAGTAAGACCACAGTAAGCCAAGTAGCTTTTTCTGCACCAGTCATGGCTACAACTGAATTACAGACTGGGAACAGTTGGGATTAAATCACATCCTAGAGACAGTATGTGCTATTGGAGCAAAATCTATATTTCTTCCATATTAGCATACTAACCTGCCTTCATAATAGTAGCACAGAATAACACACAGAACAAGACAAGGCCACCATGAAATTGTATTACCATGGTAGAAGAGAATTTTCACCTTTGCCTCTTTCTCCTTTTTAACACTGATCTCCCACAGTAAAAATAATGCAGAGACATAGGCTCAAAACCACTAACCTGCATGTAGAAAACTGTCCTCTAAAATATGATTGTAGTTGGAAATGTCATCCAAGACTGAGTTCCCCTTTTCAGTTCCCAATTTTCTATCAGTATTTAATGAAATTGCATTGCATTAAGGAATCCCTTATAAAACAAGACGGTAAATAATACCTACACTTTATGAACAAAAACATTTAAATGTCTATCAGAAGGCTGGAGAAATTTATCTGTTCAGTATTTCAATATCATGCCTACTCTGAGCAACAGATGTACAATGTTTTTGTACAAAGAATTAGGACTGCAACTTTACTAAAAACCTTGTATAAGAACATGGAAAAGCTCAAGGATTAATCACTAAACTGCATTTTAATATCCATTTTATGTTACTGAAGCCAAGAGTTAATAGATAATTTAAAAGGCTCTGAGTGATATATATTCAAGTTTGGTCATATTCACATCTTCAATTTTGTAAAAATCAACTATTATCTGATGTTGGCATAATTCTGTTCCATTAAGCAATCTGTGCTGAAAGTAATTCTTGGATTATAAATCTAATGAGAACAAAATAGGTCTTATCCTATCCGAGCTAAAAGGTACAGTGGAATGGCTTAGAATCTACAATGTAAAGACAATCTTCTACTAAGACACTACGATATCTATTCCTTGTAAATAATGGAAAATTGAAGTCCAAGTTTTTCTTTTTGCTTTATTTAACTTCACACAAGGATTAGGCACTCTGAATGTATTGATTAAACAGATATCTTTATATTTTCTTTTCACAAAAAATGCTGTTTTCAATGCTGACTTTTTAATCACTAAGCGTAACTATACAGAAGTAAGACAAATTTTAAGTTGGGTTCAGGTCCACACAGAGAGGATGCAGTGACAACAAAGACCTTACTGGTTTACAAAATCCAGCTGGAAGACTGGAACAACCCTGCATTTATTACATATTTAGATTGATATTAAAAGAATTAATGTGCTGCTCTTTCATGTCTCAAGAAAAAAATACATAAACATTTAAAATAAGAGCAAGAACGAATTTATTATAATAAAAGCAAAATGTCAAAGACTGTTCTATTCTGCATCACTGAAGTCCAGGAAAAGTTACATACAAATGAATGTTGAAGCCTAAGACTTACATTATAAAGTGAGAATTGCAGAATTCTCTCCAGGTCCTACCATCCTCCCTCCTAATTAGAAAACAACCTGAATGAGACATTGTTTCCTTCCTACCTACAGTAGCCCAAGATTAAATGGTAACAGCTCTATTTATCTAAACCAATGTACCCGCCAGCTTTAGGCTTACATTAGTAACTGAGTTCCACTATTACAGCATAAATTACAAGACAACCATATCAAATAGTTCTGCTTTATTCATTCCCTTTAAAAAAAAACTCCAAACCACCAAACTAGAACCCAAAACCTATATGCAACACACACCATCAGGCTTTAGAATACATTTTCAATAAAGTGATGTTGATGTGGAATCTAGGATTAAAAATAGTACAAGAACTCTAACATTGCAAAATTAATAAAACAAGCTATGACCCTTGTGTTCTTGACAAATCAGAGAAAAACAGAACTAGAATTAAGAAAGCAAGCAGTAATTACTGTTTGGATTTAAACAGTAAATGTCTGTTTAAAACACACCAGTGTATCAACAATGGAATGTCTGATGAAGAGCTAACAGTCATAAAAATGCTTCTTCAGCGTAAGGATGCAAGAGCTTCACAGGGACAAAAAGCAAAAGAAAAATTGTATTTTATTTGACAAAAGAAAATTGTATTTTATCGAAAGTCCAACTGCAATATAAGTATCAAAAAATGATCAAAAAATGTATTTGGAAAATATAGTAAGACAAGTAAGGTGTCACAGGCAAGTTCTTCTCTCCTGGTGAAATGCTGCAATATCCTCTTCAAGCCACTCGCACCATTTATATTGGAGACATCAGTGACTGCAAAACAACAGGCAAACCTTCTCTACTACTACTACTGTGAGAAATTTGGAGAACAAAGACACCAGAAATACCCATTCAGAAAGGGATAAAATAATGATTTACTCCAAAATCAGAGAAAAACAGCTGTTCTTCAGCAGTAACTTTAAAATATTACTTAATTTTCAACATGGCTAATTCCTTATGGAGAAACTGTTTGATAATAACTGGAAGTAGACAAAGGTTGGAGAAAATACTGAAAATTCCCAAGCAAGCTGCATATGAACAGTAATTATGGCTAATCCATCTGGTGTATTTCTTTGAGTTGAGTCAACAGAATTGATCCTGTGCTAGTTATTGAAGAACTATAAAAAAAACCTCACAAGTTTCTAGTTCTTAAAACTGATAAAGAAGATTCCACCCCAGAATATTCTAAAACAGTCATCCTTGAGCACATTGATGTGTTATGGGAGTTCCTGTATGATTCATGGGAAAACAAACTTTGTGAAGAGTTTTTTCTCACTTGTCCTGTTACAATTCTGCTTGTGTTCACTGGGGCATTCCCCAATAGCTCATTGCTTTTCTGCCCTCATTTTGTTTACAAGGTTTGCAACAAAGGGTACGGGATGTGAAAATACAGAGATGAAGGCAAAGCTCATAACAGTATCTGCACTGTATCTGTGTGCAGCTCTGGCATGCAAAGGAAGAGGAGTCTGCTCTTCTTCCCAGTCATGATTTAGATGCTGTTAATAGGCAATATTTCAGGCATGACAGGTAAAAAGATCCAAGGAGACCAACATCACTCAAAGAGTTACAGAATGACCAAAGGCAGTCTCCACTCCCTAAGTGCACTCAACTCTCAGCAGCAGTGAAATAAAGGAGCTTCTTAGTTCTCCTTGGCCCTCCCACTGTAATTAATCTGGACTACCAGAGCTCCAGTGAATAAAGGAGCTTCTTAGTTCTCCTTGGCCCTCCCACTGTAATTAATCTGGACTACCAGAGCTCCAGTGAAGCTAATTAATAGTTATTAAGGAACATGGTTAATGACAGTATGGGCATGCATCAACACAGACACCCCATTTGTAGCTTTGCCAGAAAAAAAGCATTTTTAAGACAGATAATTTGCAGACTCGATTTCTCACAACGTATTCCCTCCCTGAAGGGAATATCACAATGCCAGCCTGTCTGCGCATACAGAAATATGCAGCGATATTTCATTTACCTGTGATTATTTACCAGTTACAGCTCCTAGAATTATAGCTGGAGCTAGGCTTAGCAAAACATAAAAAAAAAAATTAAAATGCACTACAGGAACAAAATACTGAGGAAAAAAGGAATGTTTCTTTAAAGCATTTTTTTTCTAAAATACCAAATATTTAATGCAAATATCAAATTATATTTGAATTTTTTATTTTTTTCAACAACATTTCCTTTTAGTTTGGAGAATTCTTCAAGCCAAAAACTAGGATAGAATGGTTAGTTATAGCTGGAGATATGGGAAAGTTGGCAAAGGTATAAAAACTTCCCAAGAACAGTTTTACATAAACAACTGTTAGGGTTCATCCCTGAACTACATCGTTTCCAAAAGCAAAAAGTCAAAGTATTTTATGGGAAGATGCTGCCAGAAGTGTAGCAATACATTTTTAATTCCATTTCTTTCTGAGAAAAATTTCTTGCATTTCATTCTAAATTTATTCATTTTCTCCTCCCACCCCAAAACCTCAGCTTTTGGCAAGTGTAAATTCTACCATTATCTAACTAAGAGTTCACGTCAATAGCACAAGATGGTTTTTGATATCCCTGTACATTATGTGAAATTTGTATGCATTTCCATATTTCTATTTATAACAATGGGAGAAAATTAAATTTAGTAGATAAGTTCAAGACTTTTGATCTTCTACATACTACAAAACAAAAACAGAGAAAGCACATGAAAGGCACATATTTCCCAAAGTTATAATGCCTGAAGCTGTCACTGTGTTTTGGCCTTCAAAACCCAAATCTTGACCCTCTGATGGAAACCTAAAGGAGGTACAGGTACTCAATAGACTAGCCTTGATTATCCTTCTTACTACTACTGTCATGAACATTTTTTAAAATACAGTTTTAAAAATCCTAAATTTCAGTTGAATAATTTAAAAAGTATAGAGATCACTGCCTAGTGAAAGTATTTGAAAACAAACTTTCATTATGTCCCTCTGTCTTCATAAAAGGCATAAAAATTTTAATTTTTTTTTTAATACAAAAACCAGAAACAGAAGACACTAAAAGTTTATAAAATGAACCCAAACAAGACTGACATACAAAGAAGCATGCTCAGGGACAGTATGATACAGATCATAATGCTTCCAACACTGACTGTGTCACATCAAACTTGCACTGCTTAGCAGCAGGAACTATTTCAGAGTAATGGCAATGTGGTACAATTTTTTCCATCACAGATAGAAAACTAGGGAGAATCAAACCAGAGGAAGAGGGAGAAAATACTTTCCCAGTAACTTTAATTTCCCATAGATCTTTTATAGCTACTGGATTCAATAAGCTGTTCCCTGCAGAAACAACACAAATCTTCAGAGAACTTTCACATAATGCAGCTACATGACAATTGCTGCATGGATCTGGAGTTGTTATTTTTCAGACCTTGCAAACAACCCTCATTTAAGGCTGACAAACTCACTCCAGAGCCTCAACTAAGCTAAAAACATTAGTCTGCAGATGCATGATGCCTTCAAATATGCATTTTTACTAACAGAGACTCCAAAATAGCTGTCTTGAAGCCACAGGCATATGTAAAGTTTGACACTTATCGCACACATGCAGAGAACCAAAGCATTTGGGTTAGGTAAGCTGAACCATAGCCAACTCTGAATGCCCAAACTGCTGAGTTAATTCATCAACAAGCAACTACCAAGTAGATAATTAAGAACAGAGCATTTGTGCCTACTTTGGCTTCCCACCTAAGGAAACTCATCCTACTTAACAATATAATCACAGAGAAAGGTAGCAAACAAAAAGTAAACTAAAGCTTTCTTCCTTTCCCTACTGCAGAATTTTGTTTCACTTACTGATCAATGTACTGAAAATGTGCATGAGACCCTCACCCTCACTAAGAGGGAACCTCACACAGGAAGACCCAAAAGTCCATCTTTCTCTACCCTGCTCAAGTGCCATGTTCATGAGCAAACCAGAGACTGACACTCTGCTGGTTTGATACTCACCACTGTAGACCCAGAGTAAAAACCAATACTCATCATTCTTTCTGATTCAATATTGTAGAGTCTTGTCACCTTGATCCAGGAGAAAAATTGAGCATTTCAATGTTTACATATGAAATTCACATAGCCAAGTTAAAATTAAATACTTCCTTCACTGCCTAGGCACTGCATTATCTTACTTCCATAAAATAAAGTTCATTTGAAATGCCACTATTTTGCTACAGAAGGACAGATCCCAAAGTACTCACCACTGTGAATAGCCTGCAGAAAGGATGATTATTCTTGCATACATTTCTGAAGAGCTTGTCTCTCCATTGTGTGTGCAGACAAGATACACTGTTTAAAGATGAACAGTGGAAATGAAAGGGATGCCCAGTGGGAGGCAAGAGCCAAGCTACCGCCCATGATGGAAGTGTTTTGATCACTGTAGTGCTTGTTGCTGCAAACAGTGTAAGAATTCAGCACTCATTTGAAGTGTAGCCTTTAGAGCTACAGCTGTGCTAATGCACAGATGGGAAAAAAATATATCTTAAAGAGGAGATGCATCATTTCTTTCACTTTAAATAGGAAATATGGCCTAGATAGAGAGAGAATGTAGATAGCAGGTATATAAAATCTGAAAGCATGATTGCTGTAATAAAGATGCACATGCAGTGACTTTGAGATCTGGGTGGTCCAAGAAGTTCATATGACTCCTGCTTTGACTTGCCACATAAGCACATTTATGTGCATTCAGTCTGAGAGGAAAATGGGCACAAAGGAAATACAAAGGTGTGGGGAATATGTCTTCCTTCTGGTGAAGTCCTCAGATTTCTTCTGAGTGAGGAACAAGGATTTTCTTCTGGTGCAAGGATCCCTTGCACATTGACTCCCCTCATTACTAAGCAATGTGAGGGTTTGTGTCCTTTTCCTTTTCACATAAGCTTTCTGGAAGTACTAAGGCAACAGACATCCTACATCACACAAATCTGATGACTGTTGCTGTCCTGAAGAAACAGAAGAGACTGGAGGTCCAAAAGTAAAGGCAGACAAGAAAAAAAGAAAGGGAGAGATGAGAAATAGCATCAGTAAAGCCTGGTGTGGTATGGAAGGAAAGAGATGAGCCTAAAGAAAGCACTTCATGATGCAGGAATGTGTGATGACAAGACTACGAGGGGGAAAAACAGACATCAGTACAGCCAAAAAGGGAATTTGTTTGTGGTGCAATGATTTACAGAATACAAAGCAAGTGTTCTGGGAAACTGCTGTTACCCACACATTCAGAAATGGACAAAAATAGAAGATATTATATTTTTAAAGGAGCAAAAAACAATAACATGATGAAGAAATACATATACTGCCTTCCTAGGGCAGTAAAGCTGCAGAACATAATGAGATCTGATGGGAGATAAACTCAACCATCGAGAAAGCTGGAAATGCATTCTGGCAGCTATCAAAGATATGTAGCAAATGAAGATCAGTCTAAAAGGTAAACAGAAATGGTGCAGTCATTTATTTCCTTTAGAAAATTACAGACAGATACCAAGGCCAAACCCTACTTTGGCGCAGCACTCTGAGGACAAATCTAAACCAAAGGGACAAGAGCAAGGACTGGGAAAGGTCACCGAAAAGAATTGAAAGGCCTGATGGGCTTGGCCAGGGAGTTTTCATCAAATTACAGGATACTGGCACTCTCAAGACAAACAAAATAACAGCCTTTTATCAATATCATAGCAATTCCTTCCATGCAAGAGCCTGCCACCTAGGTCATTTTATAAGTTTAGCAAAGAAGGGCCTGTAGCTTAACCCTGGTAACTGAAGTAAAGCCAGAAAAAAAATAATGGTAATACCAAGGATGATTACTACGAAAGCCAAGAGTTATTTTAAATAAAAGTAATCCATATGAACTGATGTCCTGCTATTTTTTGTGATTAACCAACTAATTAAGTATTAGTGGTTGCTCTGCAGAAAACCACAGACAAAGATGAAAATATTCTCTAAACAGGTACTACTATGCAACCAGGTGGTCACAGATTTGACAGGACCTTGCCAGTTTTCCCACAAATCATGCTATTAACTTCTCTTTCAGCTTCAAAGTCTGACACCAGTAGAGAAGTGACAGCTATGCTCAGAAAACTTTCAGTGCAAAACCATCAAAAGGCAATAAAAAGAGCAATTTCAGAGACTTGCAAGTGGTGTGGCAGCCAACCCTCACCCCACCATCTGAACACACATCCCTGGTATCCACACTGTAACTCTGTTTCCTGACCTTTCATCCTAATACCTATGGGGAAAAGAAAAGCACTTCAAGGCAAGATCTCTTGGAATATAATGTTTAAGAGTGTGCTGAATATTCTAATCAGGGCCTTGTTAATTAATTCTCACAATGCTTGTTACAAGTAGGTAGAGCAGAAAGATTAAATTATTAGAGAGCAACCATATCAGAATCTATACAGTAATAGGCAAGAAAATGCTCTAGAATGGCTAAAATATTTCTGTTTAAAAGAATACAAATGTACTGGAAAGTGATGAAATTTTTTTTTCAGATAAAGACTGAGACTTTTAAACTCCGATTTACAAGCCCAAAATTTATAAACATTCTGAAGAACCATTTACATGTACCTATCTGCCTTTTTGAAGCATCTAGGCTATAAGAAATTTTGGCATTGCTAAAATGACAAAGACTACATGTGAAACAAGTCAGTACTAGTATCACCTTGTCTTTCAGTGTTCATGTAAATCCCTCTTGATGAAAGCCATTTTTGAGTCCTTCACAGTGACACGCAGCTATTATATAAAACACAAAGAAGGTTTATATAAAGCTAAAAACTTTGTCTAACCCAAGTCCTCTCCATTGCTGTGTGATAGGCTATAGTTGGGGTTTTTTTACTGATTTCAGTCATTAGGGGGTATATGAAAAAAAGAAAAATCCTCTACTGTGCAAAGCTTTTCCTTTTTATGAGATCTTATGGCCCTGTGCAAGCAGTGATCTCCTTTTCTTTTCAAGTATCTTTATGGAGACTCCAGGGAAGATTTCCTCTGGATAAGAAGACTTTGAGGGGCTGTAAGTCAGACACATGCTTTTGAGCCCTTCATGTCACCAGGGATCTGGGGAAGGAAAATTATCTCTCAAGACACTTTCAAAAGGGAAATCCACAGTGCTGTCTCCAGATCAGTTAACAGCTCCATCTCAGAGGCCTCCCATTAGAGGCAAGAATGACAGCTTCTCTCTCTCCTATGCTTTAGATAAGTTCCCTAATCAAACACACAGGGCAGGTACACAGCAACCTCCCTAGAGATTCTTACCATATTTGACACCTCCTTGTTTTATCCTGAGCCTCCAGCTAATTAGTAATTTCTGAACAGAAATTGTTCAGTATCAAAAAACTCAGGTTTGCAGAGGTAAACCCAACCACCAGAGCTATTTTTGAAGCATTTGGCTTCAGAATAAATGGAAAGAACAAAAGTACTTTCAGTGGAAATATGCCTTCTTTCTGTTGCACCAAATCATCAGGAGCTTTACAGCAAGTTACCAGACATACATTGTTAGGCATCACAGAACTTCTTACTGGGATTCAAGCAGTGTTAAAGCTTGGGTAGACTGAAAGGAGATATTACGTGGAGGGTTCAGTGTTCTGGGGAAATGGGGACACCGAGATGGTCATGTAGGCACTTGACTGAAGAGTTCCAATGCAATGCAAACACAAGGTTAAGTACAGCAGGAGCTGCAGGGACCTTGTGCCTCAGCAGCTGATGGCTGGGTCACCTCATCAAAAACCAGCCTGGCAGAGGCTGGGCCTACAAGGGAGATACCAGAGTGCTCCGGAAAGCACTGTTCAAGGTCCGGGGGGTGGCTGCAGTCAACCAAAAAGTATACATTCTGAGGCAGGAATAATTTTTTAATAAGAAGTCTGTAACAGAAAAGCTTCACTCTATTCAGCTTTCAAAATACCAAAGATGAAATAAAGGAGTTTTCCAACCCCTCTTTCACAAACCTCATTGAATGAATTATTTATAAACAGGGGGGTTAATTTTGTTTGCATTTTCTGTTTTACAATTTTCTCAAAAGTATGATAAAGGAGCAAAGTTGCTTACATGCCTTTTCAAAGAACTTTTTTTACATTTTGCTACTTAAAGTGCTCAGACTAATGATGGATCTCTAATCCACTATGGAATATGTTCTGTGCTACATGTAACATTTTTTGGGTATTAAAAAAAGTAGGTTCAGAACTCTTCTGTATGACTTGCACTATCCAGTAACAGCAGCTCCAGCTCTGCCCTATGTCCTGAGATATTTGTTTCCAGATTCACTTCCTCAAGCTACAGTAAATTATTAAATGTAGTGTGGCAATTTGGGTAAGTAGAGCCTTTCTCTTGTTACAATTTAAAGACATTTTTATGATGGGATACCAAGTTTCATCTGCATAGATGACATTAGGAGACCCCTGTAGGGACTTTTCTGTTTTCCTTCTTCCAATGTCCATACTTCACTAGTTCTTCCTCATTTCTTAGGAATAGCTGGCTATGAGCTTGGAAGATCATCTGACATCAAATCTTCAATCAGACTCTCCTTGAAAGACCTAGATACTCTCAACCCAAAACACTGAACTCCACAGATCAGATCCTGTAAAGCCTCCTTTAGAAATTATTTGTCAATGACTAGTGAAACAGGCAATAAATTTTTAAAGCTATGTTATCTATAACTTTTACAGTCAGACATAATACCTACTTCAGTTACCATAAAAAGTGTTGCAACAGATGTTTTGGCATTTAATGAAGACAGTCAAGCGAATTTATTGCCTATTTCTTGTAGAGCTGACTGAGCAATTTTCAACAAATAACTTCCCTCGCTATAGTCTTTACTTTGTGCCTATATTGAACAGCACATACCAGACTGCAGTTCTTTCTCTTAGAATGAACCACTTCAAGTCTTTACAGGTCATTCAAGCCTGCTGAGACTCATGACTTAGCTGGAAGCAGTTAGTCCAGTGACAGAGCCATGGTTGTCTTCAGCCAGCACAGCTGGGCACACTGCTGCCTGTGAGATGATAACTTGTGTCCGAGTTAAAGGCGTGTTACTTTTCAGAAATACCTGCAAAAGACTTCAAGTGACTGCAATAAGCATAAGCAACAAACCAGTTGAGTTGCTCTCTTGTATAAGACACATACTCACTGAGGCTGAAGAGCCAAGCTAACCTGGAAAGAAAGAAAGAAGAAATGCATCCCAAAGGAGATTCCCAAGACTGAGTCAAGCTCTGCTACAGACAGGGTAGAATTAACCCCAGGACTGGACGTGGTTCATGCTCACTGTACTCACACTGTCTCAGTCACAGATCAAGTGTAAACACACATGGGCCTGGAAAGCCCTTTTGTGCACAAATTCTGAGCCTGCTCATAAAAGGTAACCGCGATTTGCACTACTTAGAACCAAAGAGTTGCCATGAGGTTTTGTGTGGTCTAAAACCTAAGCTCTAATATGGCTGAGAATCAAGCCAGGCAAAAGTTCACATGGTTATTGAAGGTTATAAAGGTAAGCTTTCAAATCTCTTTGAACAAAAAGTAAGTTGTGGTTCTCAGACTAAATTTCTATGAACTGAAGAAAGCTGAAGAAACATCTAATAGATTAAATAAATTAGAGCAGTAAAACATTATCAAATACAATGATTTATTTATAATTCTGAAAACAGTTAAGTTCATCAAAATATTCACAGAGTTAATTATCTCTATTTTCTATTTTAAGCAAATGGTCTGAGTTTTTACAAAGCAGCAAACTACTGTTTGCTATCAATGGCAACAAATAAAATCAACTTCAAATGTTCACATGCAAGATACAGAGGGAATTTGCTGCAGTCGGTTCAAATGAGGCAGATGGGGAGGAACATGCAGCTCCTATGATTTAGTGAGTCAGTGACAATAGAGACTGGTATTAAAAGTACTCAGCAACATTGTCGTACAAGAAAGGTCCCATTGTAGTACACTGCATTAACAGTGCGAACAAATCCTTGAGAGTTTTCCAGGCCTTGTCAGCCCAGACTGCTTTGATGAATGATATAAACAGAAGATGAAATAATCACTCACTAGTTTACAAGCACTGAAGTGCAGCTATTAAAGAATTCTAGTCTGCATTATGACAGTGGAACAGTCATGCTTGGCAAACAGGCCAATATCTGAGCTTATGGTTGTCAGACATCCTGAATTCTTATCTTCATTTTATATTTCTCAGGCTTATACCTCCAAAGGCAGGGTTCTCCTCCTTCACATTGTATCTCCCTACAGAAAACAAGACTGGCAAACTCAAGGGGGTTGCTCCACTGCTTGTCAACTCCTAGATAAAGGCTTATTGTTTGAAAACACCAGTCAATTTTTCTAGTCTTTGTAGTCAACTAATGATAGGGGAAATCCTCAATACCACAAAAAAATATTTAGCAGATTATTATTTATTTTAAGGAAAATCAACATAACCGTGAAGTTAGTGACATTGAGCAGACTGCCATTTTATGGTTGGACTCAATAATCTTAATGGTCTTTCCCAACCTAAATGCTTCTACAATTCTGTATTTATGTTCCATGCCAGGGGGATAATGCTGGAAAGACCACTGGGATCAGTGATTGCAGTTCAGGAAAATATAATAAACAAGACAGTAACATATGGGTCCCAACAACCACCAAGGACTAAAAAAAACCTGAAAACCAACATCACCAAGTTTCAGTAGACTTAAATGATCAATGCACTCAGACACTTTTCCAGAGGTACAGAAATGGAAAAAGCTTGAAAACAACTGGCCTGCAGCCAGGCCAAAGTCTATAGTAAGAGGCCAAAGGCCAGAACCACAACACAACTCAAGAGCAGAGCAGATGAAATTTGGGCTGCTGTACTGACCCCCAACAATATCAACTGTTCTATGTCAAACAGTTCAGAAAACTCTGAGAAACTGATCACATCCAACAGACCACAGAGAGCGAAAATGAAGTAAGCAGCTGTCCCCCACTTATCTCACCGAGGAGAAAAATTTCCTCACAAGTCCACATCTTGTTTAACCCACTTCGGATTTAAACAAGTGCTGCAGAGTGATAACAGAATTAAGCAAGAGATGCACCAGGCCAATTTACCAAATATCTCATCACTTACTCTGGTACTTCAGTGATCAAAGGATGACAGCAGTGAGAAGGCAGGGAAAGAAAATAAGGAATGAGGCCAAAGACTACCAAGCACCTTAAGCTATCTTTCAGGATGAAGATCCCTTTTCGGGCCCTCTTGTGTCAGAAGCAGGCATGAAGTATCTGATAACACTTTGTGAGCAGTGGGAAGAGGAACTCCAATCCCAAGGACACACACAGAGGTCACAAAGTTCTGTCTTCCTAACTGTATTGAACAGATCAGAGCTTGGAAAAATAATTGTGACTCCCATTTCTCCTCACCTGACTATTTTCATACACCAGCAAACAGAGTTAAGAGTTAAAATTCCACAATTTAAAACTTAATCCAGGATCAGCATCCAGAAAATCAATTGACCTTTCCCTGTATCAAGATAACTAACAGTCTCAACAAGTTTACTTTCTAAATAAAGTTTTCTATAGAAAAAGAGATAAAATTAGTTTCCTGTAAAATCTTATCAAAAAGAGACCATAATTATGAGGAGAATGGCATAATACTTTTTTAAGCCATCTTGAGACAACCATCAATATACTTCAGAACATTTCAATGAATTTTATCAGCATTTAGGAAGGAAAAAGAATGCCTTGAGGCCAGCCCTGTCAGCAAATATTTCCCACCATTAACTTCATTCTCAGTATTACTTCAGATGACTGAATTGTAGGCACAATTTTCTAAAGCAGTGCGAACACTCTACTGCTTTGATGGCAACACTTTTCCCACATGAACCATTATTTGCAAATACGGATACAAAGTAATTAGTAATCTTTTGGAAAGTTCACAGGCATACTTCATATTAACAACCTCTCATGAAGAAACTCACAGAACTTTGTAAAATTGGAATTTAT
Organism: Fringilla coelebs; assembly: GCF_963513975.1. NCBI lineage: Eukaryota > Metazoa > Chordata > Aves > Passeriformes > Fringillidae > Fringilla > Fringilla coelebs. The sequence continues at coordinate 9,766,824 of NC_140066.1, forward strand.
GAGACCAAGATCAAACTACATCTTCATTTGTCTCTCTGTATGGTTTCATAAGGAAAATGATTTTGTAATACCTGGTAGAAAACTTTCTGACCAAAACCTTAAAAAAACAAATTTTTTTTCATATATGTAACATCAACACAAATATTTTTTTAATTGCCAGGTTTACAGATATACTGACCTTTTTTGAGGAGCAATTTCATTTTCCCTCATGCATGTCTATCTGAGCTGTAGCCCAGTTTCCCCAGATAGCTTCCATCTTCTCAATACTATCATAAGTTTTTCTTCAGTTCTGAAGCTACTTATTAACATTGTAATAACACGCTAAATCTTGAAAATACCTTCTAAAATTCTCAGCTTCAAAGTGCATTTGCTAAAGGCCCTAGGATATATGACTATTTCCCAGTTAATGTGATAATCTGACAAGATATTTTCAAATTATACATTCAAAGCAGCCCTGAAGAGATGGAGATATGACAGAACTTTTAAAATCTATATATTTATTTGTATTTCCTAAGTCTGGTTCACCTCACCAACAAAGTAGCTGGGTACGGATTTAAATGGCAAACAGATCAAAGCCTTCAATTTGCCTAAAGGGACTTCTCAGGGGCACTGGAGCCAACAGAGCCTTTCCAACTGTTGCTGTGCTATTCTGCACTCAGAGAAACTCCTTCTATTTCTTCTTCAACCTCAGACAGAACAATTTTACCTTATTAGTTCCCCTAATTGTCCTAGAAAGTGAACTCAGCAATCCAGGCTAACACCTTTTTCTGCCTGTCCCTTGAGCCTCTCGTGACGGAGTTTAAGTTGAATTTTGCCAGGTAAAGTGTTGTGCGTATGTAAGATACATATTTTTCTCCAGGGCCTTGTTCAGTAGTTTTCTGGGCTCCTCTGCTGCATTTCACAGTGTATGAATTTTACAGTTAACTTACACTCCATGCACAGGTTTTATACAGAGGTAAACTACCCCCCTGAGCAATTTAGCAATGCTATTTCTGGAAGGAAAAAAAACCAACCAAACAAACAACAACAACAACAAAAAAAAAACCAACCAAACAAAAAACCCACAAGTTTCTACATTGTAAGTCTGTCACAAGTTACAGACTATAAGCTTTTCTCCCCTGCAAGCCCAAAAAGAATGCATCATTTTAAAGCACATTTTCTCCAGCTTATTCATTTATTCTTCTGAGAAAATATATTTCAGAACCAAAACATGATACACATCCTGCTCCAAGCCTTCCTCTTACAGCATCTTTTAGATGTGCCACTTCTACTGACTCAACACAACCACCCACAACTTCTCAAGGCAAGACAAGACTCCAGACTACAAACAGTCTCCCTGCAGGCCAGCAACAACAAAGACCAGTTATCAGCATTACAAAAGTCTGGTTTAGAGCCCCAGTGCCACCATCTTTGATCAACAAGCTGTTTCTTGCATACCACCAAGTACTTTCTTCATGTTGAGCTGCACAAAGTGCAACACCCCTTTGAATGTAATTAACACAAGAAAAAAAAAGCAAACACCTTGAAATTATGACAATGCATAATCTGCCTCAAGTTCACAAAAGTTTTAGGAAGCACTTTTTCACCAAACTACCATTTTAGTCTGACTACATTTAGGTACTAGCATTGCCAGAATGCCCTATAACAAATACAACTGACCACTGCTGTAATTTCTTTTCTACATTCCTGATATTTTGCCATTCTTTAGAGCTATAGAGATGCCTTGAGGTAGCAGCTCTGGCTTCTTGTCCCTGTGCGTTCTCTATTTCCTTATAATGGCAGTGATAGACAGCTTTAAATGTTAAAATCTAAAATAAAAAATTTTAAAAAGAGAGGAAGATTACCCTTCATATCAGTGAAAGCAGGATGAGAGGCTTAATTCTGTAATGCAAGGCTCACTGCAGCAGGTAACACAGACGAAGCTACATGAAACTTAAAGTTTTCACCTGTTGGTCACTGAAAGGCACTAAGTCTTCCAGAGACCCTTTTCATTTCCATAATGCAATCGCATTTCTTGTAATGTAAATGAAAAAGACAACCTTAGTTTTGTCCTGCAGATACAGTAAGCATTTACAAACCTTAGTACATACCCTGACAAAGCATCTGTGTACTGCTGCCAACAGATGTCATCACAATGATTAAAATGCAGTGGAAATAAAATAATCCAGTAAATCATGAAAAGCATGTTCATAAAATCTATTGCATTGAACAGTGGCAGGGAAGAGGGAAGTATGGGGGGAACACCATGCTGCCAAACAAGAGAAGACAGGTAAAAAAGACATAAGAATTTGAAGAGAAAATTTACATTTACAGACTTCACCAGGAGGTAGAATGACGGACCTGCTGTTCATACAAAATGGGGCATGGCTAGAAGCGATGAAGTGGCTCTGGAAAGTGCAGCCACAGACAGGAAAGTCTCCACAGCTAGATGCTTTTGAGAAACTGGAGATTTAGTTAAGAACCCCAGGCATAAAGATAGCAGCTACAACTCTACAGTCCCTAACTTGGCAATAAAACACTAAGAACAAATCAAATGGACAACAGAAAGAAACACTTCCTGAGAAAAATACTGTGTTACTGAAAAAAGTCTACTCAAAGACAGTAAAGACAGTAATCACTCTACTCAAAGACACTTTTGAGAACTCGGCTTGCAGATTTGATTCTAAAAGAATCAGGTATCACTAATTACATTGCCCAGATCTCTCAGTTTCATCTGACGTTACATTATATTTCAAAACAGCAGTGTAAAAGCAAAGAGGACACACCATGGTCACAAAAATGTAAACTGCTCTCAACACATAACAAAGCATTAAGTCTTTAGAAAGCGGGTTTTTTTTAAGGAAAAAAAAAAAAAAGCTAGGTAGTGCTGAAACATGAGATTACTTTTCATGTGGACTACACAATGCTTTAACCCAGACATGGGCATGCTCCTAGTCCAGCTGTCCTGGGCAAGTGGCCTTCTACAAGCTGAGGTTTGTCAACCTCAACTTGTGCTATACTGTAGCTTTCCCCATCTCATCCTAAGAGCAAAAATTCCTTTTCTCTTCTTGGAAAGTGAAATGCCTTGCACAGGATGATTATTTGCAAAATGATTACTGGTCTAAGATGTGGCAGCCCTGCCCTTCTCCAGCCTCTTAAAAGACCAGACTGTGCAAACACTGCTCAGACCAGGGGAGGAACAAGCTTTTTCTATTTCTGTTTGGGTCACTAAGTCCTACCTATATCAAAAACATTGTTACTTCCACAGTAACTGATGAACTTCAGCACGAAAGCAAGCTGAAAGGAAAGAAAAAAAAAAAAAAGAGAAAGTTTCACCAATGGAAAAAAAAACTTAAAGCAGATAATTGGGTTGCTCCCTTTTATTTTTTTGTGCACTTCAACATCCTAGCCCTCTCTGGTTTGACCCTTGCAGACATCACATCCTAAGTTCCTTTTCTCCAAACTTCTCAGATAACTTTTCTCATTCCAAAAATATTTTCAAGTAGGATAGAAAATGGGCAAATCATCAGTCATTTCAATTAGAATGCTGCTAATATTTCATACAAGACAATGCTCAATTTACATCAGAGTTTACTTGGGAGTTAGGAAGCACTTTTTAAATCAATGTAAAATTAAATTTAAACAAATTGTTTTAAAATAAATTATTTGCAAACACACAAAGACATTGAGAGACTTTGCCTCCCAGCAGCCAACTCCTTCTTCCACCATCCTAAGTTTTACTTTTATTTAGGAGCAGAGAGGTTAAGAAGACAAAGGGCTATGGAAATGCTCTAGATCATTACACAGTTTCTCTATTGGAAGTATTGTCAAGCAGCAAATAATTGGTGTAAATAGGGTCATTTACCCACTGACAAACACAATTCTCATTAACTTTACAAACATTCCATTCTATGGAAAATCCTTTTATTCAATTTCTAAATAAGAACAAACCAGATTGTCAATGAGATTTCGAGGACATTGAAAGCATTCCATCAGCAATGTTACTAGTTAAAATCTCTAAGACTCAGATAAGTAAATTAAAAAGCAGCGGATAAAATGACTGGACTGACAAATAGGATACTTAATGAGCCCCTGGCCCCACTGGGAGTTTTTGGCTTGAGATTTGTGTGTTTATATGAGAGAAATTAATTTCTTAGATATTATTCTGTTGCCTATATGGGGGAGAAATTGTTTTCTTACTGTCCTTTTACTCCCTCTATGAAAGGTTGCTAAGGGAATAGTTCTCACTAAGGTCAAGCAGCAGAAACCCTGCTGTGTGTTTTAATGCAGCCAAACAACACTTGAAATTAATGCCTCTTGGTTCTTTCTACCTTTAAGGACTGGCTGTTAGTGCTTTCCAGTATTCTTACTGCACACATGAATATGTAATAGGCAGAAGAGAGAAAATGGACAGGCACAACAGGGTCAGAATGAAGGAACTCCACAAAAGCTGTGCTAGTGCAGACAACCTCTCCCTGATAAGGCAAACCTTTCAGATTATAAAAAGCACTCCAAACCCACAAACCTGAACCCTTTTTCTAACACAGCAAACAAGTCTCCAAATTATAATTAAATGCAAGCTATTAGGAAAAACATAAAAGAAAGCCTTTCAACATAGTTCTCATTTCAGATATTTACTGCCTTAAACTTATGTAAACAAAAGAAAACCTTGCATATTAGCATATTATTATCTGCCTTTGAAATTATTATAGATCTACATGCTATAAAATGAGTATCTCAAAATGTTCTATACTGCTTAACAATCTCACTTCCATTTCCTTGACAAGATTCCTGATATGAAAAGAGCTGCACTAAGGATCAGCATCAGCTGCTCCCATTCCTCAGTGAAGAGTAAAATGGAAAGGATTCTCAGGATGACCAAGGATTTTGACCTCAGAGCCAACACAGTTCTGTGTAAGGAAGTCTGCAGGACTCATATGTGCCCTGTGCATAAAACATGTCATTCCTCACTCTGAAACCTGAGCACTTTCAACAGGTTTCCAAATGAAAAGGACCCACAGCATTCCTGTGTGTAAGAAAAATCACTGCAAGTACTATGACATCAAAATAAAAGAAGTGGAAAAATGTGAAAGTGAACATGTAAACCATTTTTCAAAATCATCAACTCAAATAACTGAAAATTATTGAAAAATCTCTTGCCAAGATAAAAAAAAGAGCTCTGTGGATCAATTTCATTCTAGCAGGTCACTTTTGGAAAAACACATGCATATGCAGGTTTTAAAAAAAGTTAAATTTCCTACAATTACAAGACTCACACAGCAGCATGGTTCCAACAATCTAAGTAATATTTTTTTTCTGAGGGGCAAGTTGAAAAAACACCTCTAAGCACAAGATGACAGAGACAAATAAAGACACAGCAGGAATTCCCCTCAGAGGAAATTTATTATGAATAAAAGTATGAGAAACATTTTGATTTTTGCCTAAAAAAATACTTTGGCTGCTCTGAAATGACAAAAAGTGAAATCTGCTACAGTCTTGGTGTGCTGTAGTCTTACAGTTGGGCACTATTATAGCTGTATAACTTGACTTTGAGGCTTTATTTTGTTTCCCTTCCAGTAAACAACTGTGGTAAGCCACAAACAGTTTTAATAAACATGACATCCCCTCTATTCAAAGAACGCGCAGCTTTAACTACTTTCCCTGTATGGCTCAACCTCAGCATGATAAATCATATCAAAATATTAAATTCATCTCATTCAGCAAGTATGAAGATGTAATTTAAAATATAATACTTAGATAGTCAATCCCCTAATCATCTGTAGCTGGAAGATTCTGAACACAGAAAGTCTCAAGGCATATTCCCTGCTGGACACATTACAGTAAGTCTAGCAATTAAATTATTTGTACAGACTATATGGGCAAGCATGCATATGCATACATCCAGATTGTATTTCACAGTTCAGGATCCTGTTCTTGAGCCATTATTTTAACTAGATCAGGCTGAGGAGGTTTTGTGTACTCATTTCACTTCTACAGATCCTCCTCCACATTAATGACTGAGAACAGCTGCCACAGACAAACAAAGTGCTCAGAAAATTATTTTCTCTAAAAAATAATAAATAAGCGAAACACAAAGAAAATCTTTAACCCGAAACACGTTCCCTAACATTTTTATGAACACTGCTTATTTCTGATCTTTTGGGATAATTTCTAGCATACCAGTTAATGAGTAGCATATTTTCCATAATGAAATCCCAGAATAAGAAACCCAACAGCAGCTCCTTGGTAAATGAGCAGGATCAGCAGCAGGATCAGTGGGAAAGACCATTATGTACTGAAAAAGAACTGTAGCCTAACCTGCAGCTAATTTTCTATATAGGACCCTCAAAATAGATGGGTTACCCACACCTTAAATGGAAATAAAAGTATTAGCAGGTCTGCAATTAGAAGAAAGAAGAAATGCACTTAACCTGCTATGCAGATGAAGGAAGTAAAAAAAAAAAAAAAAAAAAACCTTATTCAAACTAAGTAGGTCTTTTAATGGCAAAGCATGAAAATAATAAGGCATACTCTGTCATCCTACAGCAAGCAGGGACTGAGATGCCTCTCATAACCTCCTCTCCATCCCCAGACTCCATCAAGCTGGAGCAGGACCAGGTGCTCCCATCAGGTCCCATCTACACTGCTGCTACACTTTCTTTTCCACAGAAATCCTCTTGCTCCCTGGGATGCTAAGCTGTGACACATCCTTGTTCCCCTGAGTGCCTGCAGCACCAGTGTGTGACACTGTGTCACACCAGGATCTGGGCAGCCCAGCCCCAGCCTGAACTGACAGGAGCCTCTGCAAAGGCAAAGCACGTGGCTAGGGTGGAACGAACACTGGTACACCCTGTAAAAACACCCAAACAACACCAAGGGTGTGCTGAAGTGGGACTGCCTCCCAGAAGTACCAAATATTCTGCACTCACAGTTAAACTGCGACCAGAACAGAACAGCTGTTTGTTGGCTACCAAGTAACAAACAGCAAGAGAGGTGAACCAACAAAACAAAAGGGGATATAGATATTGGCCCATAGACTGCAGCCTGCCTTCATCCTCAGCACCAAAGGGACTCCTTCATGGGCAATCAACTCCTTTCCTTCCTACTGCACGTCCCTGCTTTTAACATAACAAAAGCACAATATCAGGAAATGGACACTTTAATTTGCTGCTTTCGTTAGCTCTGAAAACACTCTTGTTTATAATACCAAGACATACAACTGTAGAGCATAAAAACACAAGCACAATGAGATGCTGACAGTGTCACAGATGTCTTCACTGTGGCAGTCCTTAACAAGTCGAGGTCTGACCTCAGAGGGCCCAAGGAGGTAAAACTGTTAAAGCCATTCACCCCACTGAGCAACAGCTTTTAAATGCAGAGAAACAGCAGAAAAAAACGTGTCATTGCACAGCAATGCCACTCTGACCACAGGTGGGAGCCCCAACCTACACTTTCTGGTTGGCTTTTAAAAACTGTTGAAGTTGGTATTAAACTGAGGAAAAAAGGTATGTAACAGTATTTGCTTTCCAGAGAGTTGGAGTGCACCTGTCAAAACTTCCAAACAAGACCTTGCACCCCAATGAAAACAGTCTGAAATCTGTGTTCAAGCATGGAAGAAGAGTAGATAAAGGTAAAGTTACTTGACAGTGAAAGGCTCAAGAGAAAACACTGGAGAAAAACTGACAGTACATCGATATAAACCAATCCTTTGCAATTCTGGCAGATGGGATTTTTTTCTAATGCCCTACTTTAAAAATCTCGGTACAGCCTATAGGTCCTGCCTATGCACCCAGTTCCCCAAGCCAGTGCGGTCAAATCAATAAAGTTTTGAGTTTGGCGTCATTTTTTTTTAAATAAAAAAAATTTAAATCCTCATAATAAAAAAAAAAAACATAGTAATTTGTACATGCAATATTTCACAAATAAATGTAAATAGCAATGGAGCTGCTGAGTCTGGTTCTCCAAATCTGTATTTCATCTTATTTGATCAGCTTACACCTTCTTAACAAATAAAACTGTAGAAAGCAACTGTGGTTGTAACATTAAATATATGTGCTGAGACAAGAGAGATCAAGAGCCATGTGCTGATCTATTCTCCCTGAGATCCAGTGACGTGATGTGTGGGAATGGCTCAAAGCTGTGCCACGGGAGCTTTCAACTGGACACGAGGAAACATTTCCTTTCTGCAAGGGTGGTCAGACACTGGAACAGCCTTTCCAGAGAGGTGCTTGATGCCATAAGCTTGTCAGTGGTTGAGGCATTTGGACATTGCTCTTAACAACATGCTTGAACTTTTGGTCTGCCTTGAATTATTCAGGCAGCTGGACTAGATATTGTTGTAGGTCACTTCCAATAGTCTACTCTGTCTATTCTATTTTATGTCAAGTACATATCATTACCAAGTGCTACAGACTACCATAACAGATCACATTCACTCAACGGTATGCAGCACAGACATCCAAAAACTCAGCAGCTCTGAGTTGCTCTGAAACCACAGCAGTGTGTATGGGGATGACAATAAACCCATTTATGGAACACTATTCTTGCTCTCAAATCACATTCTGATTTTCCAAATTCGTTCTGGTTTCCAGAACTGACGGCATTTTAACAACAACAAGCACACATACAAGGCCTCTCAAATTAGAAACAATTCATTTGAAATTGCTATGCAGAGAGAACATCAAGTTTCAGCTCCAGGAAAGCTCCACAGATGTGTAAGCATCGTCCACTGAGAAAAAGGGGTTTAAAGTTTTGCAGTTTCTGAGTAACAGGCTCCTGTGGATCTATTCTCCTAAGGGCACTACAAATGGCAAGTATTAGCTTTCTCATGTCCCAGTTTTGAACTACAGCTAACTATGAAAGCAGCAATGCTTTGAAAGCAACACTTTAAAAACTAACTGGTCAGTTTTGTTTGGGTTTTTTTAGTTTACACATGCCATCACATTTTCAAGCCCATCCACAAACCTGTTTGCCACCTGTACATCATGCATGCAGTCCCTTCTGAGCACCAATGACAGGCTCAGAAATCTCAATTTGAACAGAAAGCTTAAATAGTAGCTTTGAGCTTATCTGAATCCTTGAATCACAAAAAGGTTACTACAGGACTAGTTTAAATACAGGCCACACAAAAACAAGCTCACACTGCAATCAGTTCACTGAAACTGAGCACGTAACTCTTTTGGAAGCCAGAATCTCGTTTAACTTTATGTTTGTGGTTTGAGCTTATTTCTCTAAATCACATGAAAAGAACAATGATTCCCCATGTATATTTCCTCCCATAACAGTCAGTGAAGAAACAATTTTTCCCTCCAGTAATTGCCACATACATAAAAGCAATATTCTACCAAATGCAACAACTGCTTGCAAGGGCAGACAAAACAGGCCTATTTTATGCATACACCAGGGTCTGTTCATTCTTTACTTTCATCCCTTGCCACCGGAGTTCCTTGCACCCATTTGCTGCACTTCGTTATAGAATGAGTTTGATGGGACCAAAACAATCTCATTACTCATCAGCACAACAGGATCTTGTTTATGCAATATACATTGAAACGAAAGACAAAGAAGGAAACAAAATTTATACTTTATGTTACCTGCAGTTCTCTGGTACCGACACAACTGTTAACATGAGTGTCCAACAAGTCTTTGAAGAAAAGGTATCTCTAAACTTTATTTACTGATTTCAGGCACCAGAAACTATCACTATAGCTCCCTTATCTCACTATAGTAAAGTCCCTAGAGTTTTTTTTTTCTTTTTCCTCAAAATCTAGCAATACTTCTCAGCACATCGAGCACTGAAAACTACTCTGTATGAAAAGCAAGGTATCTTTTGTTTGGCCTTTAGTTCTGTGAATGCATTGCTCCTCTAAGAAAACCCTGCTGGTACTACTCTTCTGTGCTTCCTACCCATGCAGATGTTCTCTAACTAACAGTAAATGCCAGGACAAACACATGCTAGAACTATCTCTGCCAGTAATTAAAGTTTCGTCATTGTGTAATACACATTGTTACATGGAATGATGACTTTCTGTAATTCTACCAGCACAATATCATTGAAATGAAAGTCCCTCTTTAAAGTTCTCTTTTAAAAGGACTTAAGGATAATTTACAATGTCATCTTACAAGACTGTGCAAAAGACACTTCAAATAAAAACAGTATTTGATTGGTTTCCTTGTGTGAACTATTCTGGTGGTGATAAACAATAGTCTATTTTTATTCCAAATTGGTTTTCACTTGTAAAAAAAGTTCCATCCCTGTGAAGCTAAGGCTTGCAACATTGATTTCCATGCCACTGCTTGGAAAGATGCTGCAGAAGAATAATGTGGATGTCAGGGCATTTTATATGGTGGCAGCAAGATTCTGTGAGCAGTCTGGGCAGCGGATTTGCTCCAGGTTGTTCTGACTACTACGTGCAGTATTTTACCAAAATGAGCAGGACATCCAAACAGTGAGATACAATGAGATTTTGAGTAATCAGAACAACATAAAGTAACACTGGGCAAAGAGACACTGCTCAGTAAGAACAGACCAGCAACTTGTACATCCCATGGATTTTTCTGCCCACATGGATGACAGTTTCAAAGGTAGGAAATTAAATCTTAAATTAAAAAAAAAAAAAAAAAAGACCTGACCTGAACCAACAAAGCAAGAAAGCAAGCCAGGAAATTGAGCAAAGTCAGACACTTTTCTTAGGCGTCCCATTGTGGCAAGCTTTTACTTGCAGAAAGGATCATTCCACAATCCTCCCAAAAGAAAACACCTTGATGTGCCTTAATGAAGCAGAGATAGAGAACAAATTCTTTTTGGAATAGTGAAGAATCATCAACCACTTCCTTAATTCTCCAGCACAGTATCAGTTCATCAAAGAGCAATTCAAACGGCCATCGGCAGTGAAAGAGCATCTTGGAAGGAACAGTAGAAAATATCTTTATTTACATATATTCAGGTAGCACAAAGCTCCTGTAACAAAATGGCTGAAAATCTGACCAGGCTCTTTTTTGTGGATGCAGCATAGAAGTTCAACAGAGATAATTTGTTTTCATAGTAGTCTTCATAAATGCAACCCCAATCTTTGAGGTTAGCAAATAACTCAATTTTAAAAGAGTACCAAGAAGAATCTTCTACTAGGTCATGATTTCCTGCTTTTAACAAAACTGAGCAAAGGGACCCTAACCACCAGACTGCCAGCTCAGATCTCTGGGCATTCAAAATGGTTTCATACAGTTTTACTTCTGAGAAGAGACATCGTTGAAAGCTATTGTTCAGCCAGCCAACTACTGTCACTTCCATGAATATGAATAAGCTCCAATATAGGACACTGAGTTTTTGCAAATGTAAGAAGATCTGATTGTTCAGTTATTCTTTGCCAATAAATCAACCCACCAGTATTTAGAGATTTTTGGTTTCCTCTGGTGTTTGAATATGTGGGTGGAGTTTTGATTTCAAGTCCCCTTCTTACCATTTTCATAAAGTTTTTTTCTCATTGCACTTTGCTAAGTTTTCAGGGCAGCTGAAGGAATCTTACTGTCAATGGGATGAGGCCCTTGAAAATATATATATTACTGTTTCTCCTAATAATATTAACTGGCACCTACTCTGAGGAAAAGAGCGAGCAGAAGAAATTGTTCAGAGTTCATGAAAATTAACATTTGGTATAATTTTGTAGCCATAATTTACATGTACACAACTTAGACATAAATACATATGGATTCATGCAAATTTTCATACCGGGAAAGATTCGCTGTGCTCTGTAAAACTAGGGGTAAGGCTGGTGATGAATCATTTTTTAAATATTCTAGTCTGGGTATATAAATAGCTTTCTGTTTCTAGAATAATTACTACTGAAAAACACAGCTTCTTAAATAACCTAGGCCATAATTAACCTTCGCTTCATTAAATCACAAATAATATCTTTTTTAAGTCTTATTTGTAAAGGCAAGCTGATTAATTTAAACGTTTCCCTTTTGCAAAAAAAAAAAAAAAAATTTAAAAATCTAATTGGAATGATTTGTCAACGGAACTACTTTTCAGACATTGCAAACTGTGGGAAGGCTTTCAGCCGGTTCCCTCACCCCCTGCCCGGCGCCCCGAGGGAACTCCACGCTCGCGTCGCCCCTCGGTCCTGCCTCCCCGGATGCTCGGGGGGAGGTGCCGGCTTGTGCCCGCACCTTCCACGGCCGCTCCGGCCGGAGTCAGACCCCCTGCCCGCTCCCTCGGTGCCGCATCACCGCCTTCTTCTCTGCGGGCGGGACCCTTCCCGTGCCCTGTCCTAACGCGTCCACTCGTGGCCCTGCTGGTGGCACGGGGACAGCGGTGCGACGTGGCCCGGCCTGCCCCCAGCACTGGCGGAGCCAGGATTGCTGTGGAGCCCCTCATGCCCTGCGCTGCCCAGCCCTGCCCTGTCCGACCGTCCCTGCGCAGAGCGGCTGCCGCCCCGGCCCGGCCAGCCCTGCGCGCACGGTCGGGCCCGGCTGGAGCTGGGCTGGGCACGGCGCCGCCGCCACACCGCTCCGTCCCTCCCCTTTCCTTGTAAGACAGCGCCAACCCCCGACCGAAGTAAAGTTTCCAGCCGAGCGCCAGGACAGGTCTGGGCTGTCACCAGCGGCCCCTCCCCATCGATGGGACGGGACGATCCTCCCTCAGCCCCGTCCCGTCCACGTACCCAACCCCCCCAGCGCCGTGGGTGCCGCCCGAGGCGCTCACCTTCCTGCACCGCATGGAAGGGGTTGTTGGCCTCTATGAGCTTGATGGAGTAAGTGATTTTCTCGCTCTGGAGGATGTCGTCATTGAGGTTCAGATCCGACACCGCCTGCTTGAACACCTCGTCGTCCTTGGCAGCATTGCCTTCGAAAATGGCACCTGAGGGAAGGAAGGCGGCAGAGGGTGAGGAGGGCTTGGCCAGGACCCTCACTCCCCTCTGGCCAGTGCAGGGCTGAAGCCGGCTCGCACGGCACCGGGTGGGGCAGCCCCAGGAGCACCGGGCCACACACGTGGGCAACCTCGTCCCAGGCACGGGGCAGAGCAGCGTTCCTTCCGGTCACTTCTGCTCCGCCGGCAATTACGGAGCCCTGAACCAGAGGCACGACGGGGTGATGGACTTGCTTCGCCAGTGACGGGAAAGGGAGCAGGCATGGAAACTCCACCAACTTTTTGCTCGCTGCTCGCCTCTCCCTGGGAAGCTGCCTTTCGGGCCGCGGTTTTATTGAGGCTTAGAATCACATACGAACGTGAAGCCAGGATTTGTGTCCAGTAACCTGGAAGCTTTAATTTCACTGTCCTGTTTATGCAGTTAACGTGAAAACATCTGGCGATGTGTGTTACATAAAATCCCTCTCCGCGGAGCGTGTGTGTACCCACGCCAGGCTTACTGCCCTGCTCTACGCGGTGCTGGGAGATCTTTAGAGCTGGCAACAAAACAAGCGAAAAACATTATTCCCCAGCTTGGAAAAGTCCTGCTGATTCACACCGTGCGTGCCTGTGGCTTGAGCCTCCGTGCACTGCCCGTGTGCATCACAGCTCTGCACACAGCAGCTCCCCGCTCCTGCCCAGCGGACCGCTCTTTCTGCCGGCGCTTAGTTAGCAAGCAGCACTCCGGCTCAAGTTCGTGCGGGGAGAAACCGAGGTGACACGGTACACGCGTAAGAGAAGCGGGGCCGAGAGAGAGAGCCGCAAAGGCTCCTTCACCCACCCTTCTACCCCGGCCCTGCCGCCTCCCTTCCTCTCCCCGGTGCCGTGGGGGTCTGCCCTGTCCTGGGGACTGCCCCCGGGCCGGAGTCCCCCGCTGCGGTCAGGGCTGACCCCGTCTCCTTAATGGTTCCGCAATGCTGTCTGCCTTGGCTGCGCCCCCAGGCTCCGGAGGCGAGCGGCGACGACCGGCGCCTCTTTCCCACCGGCCCCGGAGCAGTATGTGCCGGGAAACTTGTTACAGGGCTGGTCCCCTTCTCCCCTTCTCTGCCTCTGGTCGACACGGGACTTTGTTCCCGTATCCGTGGAGCCTCCCATCGCCAGGATGGCTCCTACCCCGGCCCCCTCCTTTTTCTTATCTCCCATCCTCCCCGAAAGGCTGGTGGGAATTACGGCTTTTCATTTCCCGGACATACTCCCGTTTTCTCCGCTATCATCCTCTACAAGTGATTCTCTCTCCCCTCTCCGCCCCTAAACATCCTCATTTTCGTTCCGGCTGGTACCTTTCAACACTAGCCAAAAGGTGACTGCAGAGCCTCGCTCAAGCTTGCCAGGCTTCCCGCGGACATCACCATGCCTTGCTCCCAGAAGCCATAAAAGTTCACATCAGCCTTTCCTTTGCCTCTTATTCATCCCTCTCTTCCTCCCACTGATCCAGCCTTCTTGCTGCCCAGGGGTTTTAATGAGATCTTATTCAAACCACAACAGTTGCGCGCACAGACACACACACACACGCACACACTCATACAGAGCCGCTGCAAAGCTCGCCTTTCTAACCCTTTCCCAGCCAAGTTCCCTCATCCGCCCCCCGCATTCCGCCTTGGCTGACACCTGCTACGGCAGGGGATGGAAACTAGGGGATTATCTCCCCGAAAGTTTTCCCTGCGAGCACGTTCAGATTATGCCTCTCTCCTGCTCGGGTGATGGGGGCGGTTGTTTGTTTTCGGTGGCGAGGAGGCGGGGGCTCGGGGGGGAAGAAAGCCTTTCCACGCAAACAGGTCCAAGCACAGACTCCCCAGCCACATGGGAGACCGCAGCGGCGGCCCCGGCGGGTCCCCTGCCCGGCGCACCGGCAGCATTTCGGCCCTAACTTTACAACCGGGGGCAGAATACAGCTGCCTTCCTCCCATCCGTTCTCCTATCTCTCCGCGGAGTTTGGTTCCACCGCTGCCCGTGACATTATCGCGGCTAAACGAGACGCTTCCTTTATATATTTATTTATCTACCGCGTCCCTCTCCAACGTTCCCCCCCCCCCCCCCCCCCCCCCGCGCCGCTCCTTCTCTTACCAATGTGGATGATGGAGTCCGCCCGCACCGAAACGCACTGAAATATCCAGGGGAAAAGCCAGAACATCAACACTTCCATTTCCAGCCTCTCGCACAGCACATCAGCCCGGGTTTGGTGGAGAGATAGGGGGAAAGAAAAAAAAAGGCGCAAGGACAGGTGGAGCAAGCAGCGGGAGCGAGGGGGAGATGCCCAGACACCCCCTTCTTAGAAAAAAAATCCCAAAATCCTCCAGCACCCCAAGAATTATCCAAGATTGAAGAAAACGCGTGATGGGGAGGGGGGAAGAAAAAAAAAAAAAAAAAAAAAAAAAACGGGGCTAGAAAATCACGGAGGTAGATCCCGGGTTGGCAGGCGGCGCGGCGGAGCCTCCAGCGCTCGGTGTGTGCCGGGGCGCCGGCAGACCGCGAACTGCGGAGCGGCCCCCCCGCCGCCGCCGCCCGCCCCCCGCGCCACGTGACTGCGGAGCCTCGGCGCTCGGTGCCGCCGGGGCACGGCGCGGCGGGCGGGCAGCGGGGCGCACGGGCCGCGCCGGGCGAGCGCGCAGCGCTGCGGGGAGCGCCCAGCCGGGGCCACAGCAGGGCAGCTGGCCGCGATGGAAGAGATTTAGATATAGCCAGGATTACATATATATATATATATATATATATATATATATATAATGTATGTCACCCGAGGAAAGGGTTAGGGAACGGATGCTCCAAGCGCAGGGATGCGAGGCGGGTGGGCAGCTTCCCGTTGCCGGGCGCACGCTGTTCCGCGGGGCCGCAGCCGCTGCCCGGAGAGTGCCCAGCGCCGCGTTTCCTCCCGCAGCCCCCGCCCGGCCCGGCACCGCGGGACGCCCCCGCAGGTAAGGGCGCGGGGCTGCGCCCGCTGCCGCTCCTCCAACTTCAGCGACGGGGGGCGGCGCGGGGGCTCCGCGCCGAAGCGGGAGGAGGAGGGAATACCCCTTCCTCCTTCCACACGCTCGAGCCCGGGACATGATCCGTGTTTGAGGGGAGAAATGGAAATGCGAGGTTTTTATCCCCGCGCTGGGGACGAGGTGGTGGGGAAGAAAAGTGGTACAGCAGAACCTTTTCTTGTTTTGTTTTGTTCTAGCTTTCAATGAAATCTAATTCATAAATTGGACATGCTCAGGCTCAGAAGACTAATTCATCCCCTAAAACAAACGCATCAGTGATTGCAGGCACCCAAACGTGACAAGCGTCTCAATATACCGAGGATCCAGAGAAAACAAATTCATTCAGGAGCCCGAAACGTAATTAAAACTACTGCCAAGAAAATGAGTTTAGAGCAGGATGTTACCAAGATTATTAAGTTGCTGCGGGGCTGAGGCACGGACCGCTATAGTGATACATACAGATAATGTCAGTCTTTGGATAACGGGAGGAAGAGCGATTCCTGGAGGTCGCCGTCTTGCAAGCGCAAGCCTGGTAACAGCGCGCCGTGGCCGCATCCTGCTCCCGAGATGGCACCGGCGAGCCGGGGGCTCGGCGAGGAAGGAGCGGCCCCCGCCGCCTGCTGAGCCCCGGCAGAGTGGCCGCAAAGGGGCCGGCGGCGCCCGTACCCCTGGCACTGGCTACAGCATCCCTGTCATGTGTATTCAGCACACTTTTTCTAACCATCACCTGTACGTGTGTTAATAAATGCTCCTGATGCTGAGCAGCACTTGCTTGCAGGAGCGATCGCTGCAATGTATTTATTCAATGTAGAAAGCATTTTTTTCATGCAGAGCACAGTACAGCAAGAACTGCTCAACACTAAGGAGTAGGAAATATAGATAAGGGGGCTGGGAAGACAGAAGGGAGAGGGAACACACAGTATAGATGGAGCAGAGCAAAAGGGAAGGAAGCTGAAATGGAAATGATATGAACAAGAATCCCTGTTGATCCACACGCATCAACAGCCTCCTATTCAGCAGTAGTTACAAACAGAGCATTCGAACTGGGAAGAGCAGGGGGTAAATAAAACAAGGTATGCTTTTTAAAAATAAATCACTTGTTAACTACTCTTACTTACAGTCCTTGTCTTAAATATGCAATTTCACACTGATCAATGCAGAATGATATATACTATACTCTGCATTTCATGTAATAAAAACACTTAATCCAGATAATTGGCTTCTGGGACAGAGATCAATAGAAATGTTCCTTATTTGACTACGTTAGCAAGTCAAAATTAATTCTAATTTACATTTGCTTCAAATCAATATGCACTTAGTGACTTACACAGGCTCTTTAAGAAGTTAAGCACCTATATTGACCAGAGTCATATATATGTCAGTAACAAGTACATGTGTGGGAATTAGAGAGGTGGAAAGTGTTACTGCAGAACCAAGTCTCTGACTTTCATAGAGGAAAGGAAGCTAAATTTATTTGTGTGTGAGAAGTGCTTTGGCATCCTAGCCTAAAACCTGTAGAAATATGCAGCTATTAATCCCACAATTTATGCAAGCACCCAAATACCAGTCAGTTGCCCTCCAAGCATCTGGGAGCAGGCTTGCCTCCTACTTTGGTTTGTACAGCAAGGTCTTGAATCTCAGCTGGGATGCCTCTGGGTACTCTTTTACTAGTAGAAAAATAGTAATATAAAATATTAACATTCTAAACCCAGTGAATTGGTCAGTTACAAAATTTCCTGGGAAATCCAAGAGCCAATGCTCTGTATGCAGAAAAGGATCTAGTCCCAGCCAAGGGGGGGAGAGGGGAAAAGACAAGAGACCAGAGTACAGTAAAACCAACTGAAATGGGCCCCAAAAACAGACAGAAGCCTGCAGTCAAAAGATAAAAACAAACCAGAAAAATGCACAGAATAAGTCTCAAATACTATAAAATCTGATATGTAACATGCAAAGTACAATGAGACCTAAATGGACCCACCACAGCAAAGAGAATTGCAACCTCAGTAGCATCTCTGCAACATGAAAAGTTGCCACATCAAAACTTCATTGTGTCTGGTTTTAATTCAGGTTGTGTTACCTTTTCTTTCATGTTATTTGCATTTTTGTTTCCTTTCTCCTCTCCTTCTAGTTTTTTTTTTCCCTAAACAAAAAAAAACCCCAACAGCTTTGGCTTGGATTATGTTTTTCATAACAATTACTTCTCCTATGATTTCCCCTCCTTCCAAACAAGCTATCAGTGCTACATTTCTAAGCCCAGTACAAATGAGAGCACTCCTTTCAACCCTGCCATTCCTCGTTTGCAATCGGGGGAGCACCGACACTTTGTAGTGGGTATACATTGTTTAGGTGCAGCAATAAGCACTAAAAGGCCAATCCCTGTGCCAAGATTTTGCATATAAAGAATGTTCCAAGCTGCTGTGATATTCCATCATTATTGTGTAGGGGACAACTCATGACACATTATTCCACAAGGTGCCACTGGATTTACAGTGTCCACAGAAGAATGAAATCTCAACAGAAATATGTGAGGTATAAACCAACTCAAGCAACAGCCATGTAGTCACAGTTCTACTCTGTGGCAACAGATGTAACTCTGTGCATGTCTCAGACAGCTCTTACTACCTTTGCAAACCACTGTGGTGATTTTGAGCTGACCTACCACAAGTTGTTGCTGGGCTCATTTCTGTTGTCTAAATGAACATAGGATCAAACCTGTACCAAATGGGTTTTGCTATGACAAGAGGGCAGCTGGAGTAATGCTCCAAAAACTGCATTGCAATTAGAAACATCCTAGAAAGGTGAACTGAAAAGCTTGTGCAGTGCCACACTCAGAGCCTTGTGCCAGGGCTCTGTCCCTCTGTGCTGCCATAACAAGAATGAAGCACATTTTAAAAGACATCATCAGAACCATGGCTGCAGGATATGTCTGGATCTGGAAAGCACCTTACATTTACAAAACTGCTTCATAAGCAGGAGCTCTGCAAGACCATACCATTGAGACTTTATCATAGTCCATGCTCAGAAAAAAATGGAGGTCTTTAAGACTCAGCATTTCTTGAGTCTTCTCCCAAGTTTCACCCATTTACTATAGCTAAACTGTGGCTTCCCCACATAAAATCATGTATATATCTATGTGTGTACATGTAGCAATGATTTATTCCTTCTGAAAGCAAACAGAACTCCTCTTCTGTATCAGTTAAACAGGTGTAAAGATGCAGCTAATACCTCCAGCTGTTAGCTGCTCAGTCTATAGAGTTGGAAGAATGAAAACAAAAAAAAAACCCAAATATCCTAATACACATGGTAACAATCTCCCTTCCTTATGTAATAGCCAAGATGTCTACTGTTAACACACCCACAAAAAAGTAACATTTCTTATTCTAAAATGCCATGAAATTCAACAGCTGTGCTTCTCTTCAGAAACAGTAATGCAAAACCTCAAGCCTAACTTAATTCCAAAGTTTGTGGATGCTTATGTTTAAAAACTCATTTTGTCATTCTCCTGTGGTGACAGCCTGAGGTTTCAGCTGCTTTATTGAAGCTTCCTTTAGCTTATTGAAACCACCTTTTCTCTTGTCATGGTTGATAGCATAGTATGATAATCTTGCAGAAGTAAATGGACTAGAGTCTACAAGAAGAGGCTGCTGAATTATAGAGTTCTTTGCAGGACAGTAAGCATTCTTGATTAATTTGTTGTGCGCCTACTAACAAGCTGAAACTTTGCTACAGTCAACACTTTAGCTGGATTGACATGCCTTTAAGATGCTGTAAAGAAAGCAAAGCACTGTTATTTCCTTATTTTTTACCTGATTTAATTCAGCAGAGTACACACAGCCTAGATGTGATTTAATTTGTACTTATGTTTGTTTAATTTCATCACTGCTATATCTGTTGCATCTTGATAAGATTCATATATACTTCCCTACTCCACTCTTTCAACTGTGACTTTCCACACCCTCTTTTTCTTTAATGGGAATATTTTTTACAATAAAGGGTCTCAATAGGCCTTTCCAGCCTCCTACATTTTTATAGTTGCATACATGTTCTTCTAATGTAGCATAAGGCAAATTGTATCAGCGTTGGTAAATCGAATCTCTATCTTGGCATTTCTATTTAGTTAATACTTTGATTCAGAAGAATCTCTTTATTCACAGCATTTTAAGATCACCAATATGTGTTTCACCAGAGCTTTAACATTCAGGTGACCAAAGAATTCTTTGTTATTACTGTAAGGGATGAGAGTGTACATAGGTACAAGAAAACACCTTTTTCCTCCATTTCTGAGCAAGCCCCTTGTCATTATATCCACTGCACACTAACTGGAAAAGGCCAAACTCTGTAAGTTTGTTTTCCTGACCAGAGATTCATCCTTTTTTTTTTCTAAAATAAAAAGGAAGCAAAGTAGGTATGGTTGCCATCTTTGTAACAGTACAGTTGCATAAGAATGTAGGCTCTCCGAGTAAAAGTGTTTGTCAATTGTTCCTAATTTAATAGTAGCCATATCAAGATAATCTCTGAACTAACTTCACTGGCATTCATCTGAGGGAAAAAAACAATTTATAAGATTCTCCAATATAAAACCATCTCCAGGGAAACTCCGTTCAAAAACATCTTGCATGCCTCACTGATCCATCCACATAGTACACACAGTCCAGTCCCATGAGCTGTTCAATGAGCTGCCTATTACAGATAATGAGACATTGCTAGGACAGCTGTCCTCTGCCATCACAGCAACCCAAAGAGACAGACACATTCCAAAGGAAAATCACAACAGGAAAAGGCCCAGATGTCATCCCTTGTGCAGCCTCCATAAATACACACTGACCAATCTCTTTTAGGCAGAGAATGACACCTATGTTTTACAGATACTTCATTGTGGATACATATCCCAGTACTTCCACTATTATAAAACTTCCCAACAGCTGACCATAAAAATACCTCCTTGCTTTGTTAGAGCCAATTGAAGCTGCAGGGTGGTTATGCCAGCCAAATGAAAAAGAAAGCCTCTAGAATTTAACCTGCAGTTCACCTCAGCTGGGTGAAGACTGGAGAAATCACATTCCTGCTACTTTGCACTTTACCCATCTAGACAGTAACAGAACCAGCAAAGTCGATGGTGCTGCATGGCGAAGCAGAGAACCAGAAAAGTCTGGAAATGTACATTTAAAAAGTTCTGCCCTCCAGCCAAGACCCAGTAACTGATCTCGTGTTTGTTCCTGCTTCACTGCAAACTCCACCAAGAAGTGATGTAAGCAGAAATATTTTGCTACGAGCCAGAAACTTGAACGCTGCCCTTTCTGCATCTCAGGCAAAGAATAGGGACCTTTTCAACTGCACTAATTCAATCCTTTGCCGTCACTAAATACTGATGCAGTTTGTGCGTGCAGAGTCCTCTGAAAGCCTCACAATGGAAAGTACTCTAAGGGAAAAGTAATTTTACCTTAAAAAAATCCCTGATCTTTCTCAGCAGTCCATTCTAAACCATATTACGTTTAGTGACTGTCTCACTACTTCTACCAGTAGGTAAGGCCTCTCTTTTGTCTTGCAATGCTGTGTCATTGCAAGTTGCTGACTTGGTTGGTGTTGGTGGCTTGGGTTTTCTCGTTTGGGGTGGGGTTTGTTTATTTGTTTCCCAGTGTGTTTCTGCAACCATTAGTACAAACGAGGTGCAGAATAGACTTCTCAGTGACCCCATTAGCATTAATGGCAGCCACACACAGAATATATCTTCCCAGGGATCTGTGTGCTCTTCGGGAAAAGATTCCCTGTAATGGAGTTCATAATTCATACTCATGTTTCCAGGAAGGGTCAAAAGAAAGATTTTTCTTTTGCAGAAACACCAGCTTCTCATTGTATGCCTGACCTAAAACATTATTCTACCAAAGCCTTTTCTTGTTGTATTTTTTGTCCCTTAGAGGAAAGAAAAAAAAATCAAGCCAAAGAGTAGGGCAAAGTGTCATGGCATATCTTAAATTTCCTACTCAAAAAGGGGATACTTTTTTAAAGGCACTGCAGTCCAGCCATTGGAGCAGAGGGGCCATGATTCCTAGGCTCCATTCCCACCACAGTCACTGATTAATTTCATGACTAATTGAGTGGACTGTTGCATGAACATTGTATTCAGTTCTTAATTTAAGGGTGAACAAGAACATCAAGTTCCTTTCCTCATTTCCTGCACTCAGTCAGCTGTCCTACTTCTCTAGGAGCTATAGGGGAAACACAGAAGGTTTATTTTTGGCAGGTCAAACAAGTAATTTTAAGTAATTTCAAGTTTGTAGATCCTAGAGATTAGGGGGAAATTGTCTTATTTTAAACAATTTCAAACAGAAAATGCTCTTTATGGTATTTGAGACTAACCCATTCCACTCAACTGAGTCTGTATACAAATTTTCAGTATCCAAGCTCCACTGCTGACTTGAGTGACAGGACTTCAGATGTTTAATGTTTTCTTTTCCTTTCAATTTTTTAACCATGGTGTGGAGGGTTATGTGAAATAGGGGACAATACCTTATACTGAGATGGATACAAAGACTCTAGAGACAAACCCACCCCAGAGCTACAAGCTGGTTATACTCCCCTCTGAGCTACATTCAAATAATCTCTTCTGCTCTGCTAGAGTAAGCACTTGAACTAGGTCTCCCACATGAGAAAGGGGTGTCCTGATGACTAGGTGTTGGAAAAGGAGCAGGGGAAGAATATACACCTATTTTGAGAAAGAGAAAGGAAAAAAAAAGTAAAAACCACCTTGAAATATTTCCATATGGCCTGGTGAGACAGAGGGAGAGGAGAAAAAAAAGAAAAGCACACTGCTTTCTTTCTACTTTTGGCTGTAGAAGGTGTTTGTGAGCAAGAACAGCTTTCTAACCCAGGTTTCCCATGTCAAGAAGTTTGTTTATGTCAGGTTGATTTTCTGTTGACATTTTATGCTGCTCTCTGAAAAGAAACTGTTTCTATGAGCACACCCAGGCACTCACAACCCTTGCAATGGTTTGAGTCACGTAAGCCACATCTTGGTGGCGCCTCATCCCTTCAACACCTCTCTCTTGCCATTCACACAGCCTCAGCTGAAAACCTAAGTGTATCACAGATCCGTTTGCAGTAGTCTATAGTGTGGCCAGTGGAAACAGGCAGCCCTAACTTTGCAGCATTCCACATAGCACCATTGGGATGTTATTGCCACAGTGTAGAAGTGTAAGCTACAGGAAAAGTATAAATTAGTTGAGGAGCTCCAGAGCACTTTGGTTGCAGGTACACAACACCTGGCAACACTGGAAACAATGACCTCTCTTTACTGATTCTTATTCAAAGTGAACTTAAAGGTATTACTCCATATACTTGACTCAACAGTTCTGAGAAAGAGTATAAAAAAGCCCAGACATTTTTTCCAGTCTTCTGAAAACTTGGAGATATTGCAGTAAAGGGTTTATGAAAAGGGCAGGGAGGATAAGAAACAGGCACCACTTTAAGCATCCAGCACTGCATGAGTCACAGTCCCTGTCACTGCGCCCTAATGAAACTTCACTGACCAACAGTTTCTAAAGTTCCCACATTCTCCAATGTCTTCATAATATCACTAAATACACTTTTACCTTGCTCCCAGCCCAAACTGTGCTGCACTATGCAGCAATATATTTTATTACAGCTACATACTATCTAGCTGAATGCAAGCCTGCAGTGGAAATAGCTTTGTTTGCTGCAGTGCTGTATTATCACATATGACTAGACCAGGCAACATTGATTCTTAAGTAATGGCATTGATTACAAGTCTTATTTTTAAAATGCTGGCAGGATACAGCCCTTAGATAAGCACTTTAAGACCAAATTTGAATTGCATTTCCCAGCAGCTCTCCTTTTTTTACAGAGACTATATAGTAGAATTACAAATAATGCTACTGACTTCAACCTGTACTGAGGATTTGCACCAGTATGGTTTCAGCAGTAGAAGCTTTTAGTACTTCACATTTACACAATTATAATATACTTTAGATTACCATTTTCAAAATGTAAAATCTTCTTTGTTTTCTCTTCACTAGCTAAAAAAAGATACTTGTTTTCTAGACAGATAAACTTACTAAATTGAATTTGAACTTTCAGAGCATAGTAAGGTAGGGATTTCTGTTCCCTGGAAATAAAGGAAGATTCTTCATGTACTGCTCTAAGTCATGCAAGAGTCCACAAGCAAGCAAGCAACACACCCTTGGAAGAACACTTTACATTAAATAAATTATGCAGGGTGAGGGGGCAAGGAAAAAAAACCAAACAAACAACCTCAAAGCCAAAATATATCATTACACCTACATTTTAAATTACATACTCGAGGGTATGGAATCATTACAGACTTCTCATGCTCTCAAGCAGCCCTCCAGATTTAACAACACCATATCACTGCTTGACCAGTTTCCATGGGGTAGTTCCTGCCTATTCCACACCTAACCTTGAAATACCACTCCAAGATTTCTTCGGAGATTGTGCTTTTGCTGTCTCAAGTTGGCAAAAACCTCCTAGCTATCTTACTGGTTTGCCAGCTTAATCCCAGTTTGCAAAGTGGGTTGTTTGTAACAATGCACATGCTTTTCTACTTCTGCCTTTCTCCTGCAGGAATACAGGGAAGTGCATCAATGACATCATCTGTGCTGGTATACCTGCAGATCCACAAAAACCTGTTGCCCAAGTAGCTAAACATCCTTTTCCTCACACAGTACATGGTGAAAACACAAGAGTAGCCCATCTTTTCCCTTCATACCCCAAGCTCCTTGTTTCATTCAGGACTTAAAAGTACCAAAACACAAAAATCACAGATACCTAGTGATATTTGTGTCATGTGTTACAATAAAGAAAGATTCTATTTCTAAGGCTTGCTTGGAATACTACCTCTAAATTGTCATTAGGCATTTAAGCTTTTGATGGACTTATCATTATGGATAAATTATATTTTACACTTCTCCCTGTTTTGATCAGAGATGTCTGACCTCGCCACCTGCTTGGGCTTATTAAGACATAGGTTTCCCTCTAAGCAGCAGATTTACAGTCAGGATCTAAAGAAATCCAGTGGAAACACTAAGTGAAGATGCATCCATTATTCAATGATTTCATATAGTTCCCATAATTCACCAAGTAAAATGCCTTTAGGAGAAACAGGTGGCATAGCAGCACTTGCCATCCTATTGTTTACTCAAAGCCTCTTTCCAGCCTGCATTCATGGGTGCCCCTTAATTAAGTGCAAACCAATCAAAATAAATGAATAAAAGCCATAACTGCTCTACTACCTTCTTCTTTGTCAACTGATTTAACCAGGCTTACCGAAAGGGACTCAGGAGAATCAGCAGCAAATGCAATAGTTCTCATGAACCCCAAAAACTTTTTGCTTTTGATTTAGGACAGTGCACACAACAGAATTACTTCCACCACTTCCCCCCCACCCACCCAGCACTGGGCAAAGTCAAAATTTCCCTGCAACAAGAGAAGGAAACCAGAGTGGCCTGGCACCGCCACAATGAAATTGTCACTTCTGCGCAGGTTCCTTGTTTCACTGCTAGGGGTCCTTACCCCACCCAGCAGAATGCAGCTGCTCTCAGCACTGCTACACCATGGAGAGCAGCTGGACAGTTTTGCTTCAGTAACTCTTGGACTAGCTGCAAACTAGCTACTGATCACCTCTGCCTTACACACATACAAGAAGCACCTTAATAAATACATTAAAGGCGCCTCTTAGTGAACTTTACCTCCCTCTAACTCCACACTGAAGAGCTATTAAAGAAAGGAACAATTATAACAAGAGGTATCCCTGCAAAACCCCGGTTCTTTGTGCAGTTTATCCCATCACAGTTATTTGTCCTCTCCTCCCTTTAGGAATACAAACCTCATAACTTTGTTTTCCTAACCTGACAAGCATATGTAATTGCTAGGTGCAATACTTGACTCAAAAGATACCTTTTCCTACTCATGTTTTTCTTTTCAGTCCAGCATGCCCAAGACACTCAATTAAACAGAATTTTGGCAATGCCTGATACATATTAATAATGTAGGATTTTTCTTTTCTCTGTTCAAACTGAAAGTGGATATGGATGCATGGATTTTGTGTCATAATCCAAGATGAATTTTGTATTATAATCTGGGCTCAGCATTGTTTTCAGCAGAATCATTTCCAGCCCCAGAAGCTAAAGTCCTCCATCAGGTTTTCTTTTTGCCCACCCAGCTACATCATTGCCTGATTACAAAACCACAGGAGCAATGATAAAAATCTGTCAGGTCCTTCAGAGTCACAGATAATCCACTAATCATGCACTCATATTTATCTAGATTGTTACTAACAAAAACTGCAAGTTCAGAAGTTTCCAGGCTCCAGACCCTGGCTCTGTAGGCCAACCGCAGGGCCAACTGCCACTAGATGGAGAACAATCCCTGGATTTGTCGAATGGTGTTATGCAGGCAGAAACTGCAACCCACCCTGTTCCCTGTTGAGTTTAGGAGCGTGGTGCATGCATGCCAGGTACACAGGCACAGGTTGGCAGCATCTCTGTCCCTCAGTGGCAGCAGCCCGTTCAATTCCATCAGTCTTGGACTCCATATTTGATTGTGCTTTAACTAATATGGCCTCAGAGGATGCATTTTAAAAGAGGAGTGAATGATTTCTTCTGTTTACTTCTAAATGCTGGAGCGGAAGTTCTCACTCTGGGCAGTTAGGAGTGAATCATTTGAATTTGTGTGCACAGGATGAAAACACCTTTCTGTTGATGAAGGTGGCAACACAGCAGCTCAAACGATTTTCCATTAGCACACAATCAGACTTTATATTGCTTATAGAGGAGAAACAAATTCAGAATACTGACAGAGTCTGAAAGGGACTCTTGAACTGGTGGTGAAACAAAAACAAGATGCAAGCAAATTTCTCATCTGTTGGTTTCTGTAACCTTGAGTTCATCTTGCTGCAATGTAGTGGAATAAATCTGAACTGTGCAATTATGGATTTGATTCCAAGGCTGAACAAGAAAAAAACCATTTAAATAACTATAGTTGTTCTAAGCTAATTCACTGTACAGTTTTACTAAACTAAAGATGGAATAATGCAATGAAAAAAATTGAGTGAACAGTTACAATTAAAGCAATAGGTTCAAGGAATCCGATCACTAAATTAATACAGCTACTGATAACCAAATCAGCTCACAAGAAGAATAAGCTTTCTAGCTCACAGGAAAAATAATTAATTGCCTTAGATTAATGCTAGAGAGAGAGGGTTTAAAGGGAGAGTGAACTCCCTTTCAGCTCAAGGCCACAGCCAGCACTAGCTTCTCTGCAGTTCACAAACCATCCTGGAAGCAGCACAGGCAGCAGCTCAGGATGCTGTTTCAAATTTCAAGAGACAATAAAGCATAGGTGGGAAAACAAAGCCAAATGGCCAAGAATGGCTCTGACCTCAATCTAAGTAGCTCAGATTTTCATCTCTCCAGCTCTTTTTCATTTTCCCCACCAGTGAAAAGTTTATCAAAAATATCCTTGCAAAAAGTATGGCTGCCTCTAGTACTTTGATAAGGATATGTAAGTTAGAACAGAATCCAGCTTTCTGTATTTCCTTATTCTAAAAAGACACCAGGAATATAAAAATCAACCCTTTGCTTATAATTTAGTAACCACATTCATGGACAAGGGCAGCAAACTGGTTGACTGCACAAGAACTGAGTGTGTGGGCTCATTTCAGGGATAGCCCAGGCTTTGGACTCCTTTTCCAACCCCATGCCCCCAGTTGGATTTACACAGTCCTCTATGGACTGTGTAAATCCACAGCCTCTGGCTCGAAGGAGGGACCTGGAGAAGCCAGCTCAGCTCTCCAGGCAGCTGCACCAAAAAAACTGCAGTGTAAGCTCAAGTTCCACCCAGAAAAAGCCACTCATGGCCACAGGTCCAAGTCACAGCTCTGTGGTCATTTTTTATGCATTTCTACTAACAGATTAGTCATTAATGAAACTATTATCAGGCTACTGGTCTCACTCCTCATTAAGACAAAGAGGCAGTTTTGTTCGTTTCATGACATTATCTGCTGACAAAAACTGCAAAACAATCAATTTAAAGAAAAGTATCCGTTTGTATGCCTGCAAGAAATTTTCCTCACAAAAACATGTATTTTCTAGAATAAAATAAAGAAATAGTCTAAATAAATGTGACTCTCTATGTGTACATATCAACCCCAGAATGTCACAAACCAAAGTAATAAGGAGCATGTCCCTTCTTGAGAGCTGAGGAAGTCTCAGACGACCTGTAATCTAGGGAGAGATTAACCTTTGCCAAGGAGCCACTAGGAACTGCTGATGCAAAACCAAAACCTTTTCATGGATATAGCACCAACAAGACCTTAAATAAGCTGACAGGGCTCTGAATGTGCAATGAAAGGATATGTATGAAATAAAGAGGGTTCTTTCCTGTGTAATACCTTCTCTGCTCCAAAGCACACTTTTGATTTGCTGATCTATTTTCTTTTAACAAGATGGTTTAGTTCATTACTTCTTACATGACTAAAAGCAGCACATTGCTTTCCTTCTACAGAAGACAGTAAATAACATTAAGGGAGTTATATGAGAGAAGGTAGAGCAATTTTACAACAGAAAGAACCTCATAATCACAGGATACAGGATAACAGTCTTAAGGCACCATCATGATAAAAGGTACAGTTTTTATGTAACACCCTTTTAGATTGATTTTTCTACATTCCATATGCTCCCATAACCATCTTTTGACATTTCTCCTGCACAGCTGGTTACACCATCCATAAGCAATCTCTGTCTATCTGGCATTATTATTACTTTAAAAGCAATTTCTTTCACTTCATTTCAACTAAGACTTATTCTATACCTAATTGCCAGTTACCGCCCTCCCTTCTAGTAAAAAAAACCTAGTTTCTAACCATTTGAAATCCATTCTTAATGAAAATGACAATAAAATCATAATACCAGTATATGCACATTACATGGATAGCAATATGGTTAGCAAAAGACCAAAAAAGTGGGTGCTACTTGTGTTAACATTCCCGCTTGAAATGTTAACTCATAGATGAGCACAGTCTTATGATAATAGAATCAGATATATTACGTACAGAACTACCAGCAAGAGGCAAAAAAGGTATTAGTTGCTTGCTTCTGATTAATAAAGTAGTTAAAAGAGAAGGAATATTATTCTTGCTAGATGCTCATTATGCATTTGATAATCTCTATTTATAGGACAATGAAGCATGAGGCTTATAAAATGCCATCTGTTGGTTTTCTTTTTAATGTATAGGATTTCTGACTCCAGGAGCTGCAGTTCAGAAGTGTTGATAGAGCTACAACATGTAATACTAATGACTTTGGTTATGAGAATTTGAGCCATTAAACATCAAGAAGCAAGTTGGGTATACATCCTGAATAATGTAACGCCTCTCTTACTATTCTAATCTACTTAAAAAGCAATTTATACTTTCATGTAATTGATTTCAATCAGTCATTCAAATAGCACAACATGCACATAATTATATATTGCAATGATCCACAAACGTGACAGAAGTGATTTTGTTCTTTGATCTCCATGAGAGAAGGTGTCCCATGAGAGAAGCTCCAAGAGATCTATAACAACTTCAGGAAAAACAGCAACTACTTTTTTATCTAAAAAAATTAAACAAAACCACAGGCAAAAAAGGAAAAAAAAGTCTTTCTTAGAACAGAGAGAGTTAGAATCAAATATATCTCCATTTAATTTGCCAGTACCTAAAGGATGAATTTTTCTTACATCTTAACCATGAAAATGAAACATTCATAATAAAGGTCAATATTAGAGTGTATCAGCTCCAGTACATTTGACTGTCATTGACTTCTATTCCTAACTAAGCCATCAAATGGCCCAATATCCAGATCTTAGGTTCCCTTAGAGCATAATCTTCTGCTTTTAATGCAATTAATGAAATAGCGATTGATTTTTTTGAAGTGGGTCACTGTGTATTCACATCAGCATAAAGTTGGATGGGTTTATATCACTGGTTTAATTAGGACTTCTGCCTCCAACAGAACCCATAAACACTCAGCTGTTCACAGGGCAAGCAAACACAAGAAGAAATAGCTAAGCACTGTCAGGGACAATTTATACTTTGGCAGTTTCTTAGGGAGATCAGCCTACAATTTCTGTTCCCCTTTCAATTGCTTTCACCTCTGCAGTCTGCTGTTGCCTCAGCCTTCACCCCTGCCTTGCCACAGCTCCTCATTGTGTTTCTCCATCAGAGTCTGTCAGATAACTGGAAGAAACAGCTGCCCAGGACAGGAACTGTCGTCTTTGTATTTCTCTACAGCACTTTGACAAAGCAGTTTGATCTCTGAACCAACAGGATTATAATGCCTTCCATCCCAGAACACAGGATTTGCTTCCCCCTCAGAGGCCAGAGAAATGGTAGAAATCCCTGCCTTGCTACCAAAAACGAGGTCACTGTGTTAAGCTTAAGACAGGTTGATGTAAATATTTGAGAAAATTGAAAAATTTTGACAAAAATTTTGCATTTGATTTTTCACACATCAAGAGTAACATGTGCTGTTTATAGCCTGGACTCATTCAGGCTAAGAAAGGCCATCAAGAACTGCAACAAAACAAACAAACAAAAAATAGAAACAACAGCAAAAAAAAGCTGTTTCAGGAAAGGGCACCCAAACAACTGTCAAAACCTTTCTTTTCAGTGATGCACCCAAAAAGCAAACTGGTGTTCTCCTTTCTTTCAAAGACACAGCATACAGTAAGCACTGGAATTTGGCCAGAAGATGAAGACTAAATGTAAATGGACCGTGGGTTTTGGGCTGAGCATGGAGAAGTTCCCATTTGTGTCATATAAAGGAAATACACAGTTTTTCTAGTCAATTCACTGTCAGTGAAGTATTCCCATAAAAGTCCAAGAGTCTTAAACTAATGGCAGACAAGTTTAGCAGGAGATCATGGCAATTCAGTAAACCATATGTCATCACAAATCACAGCAATCTCACTTAGTTCATGAAATGTAATTCAGTAACAAGATGAGGAATAATGAATAATATCAAGAACAGCTGAGATGAGAAATTAAAATGGCATAAATAATTCTAAAATGAAAATGTAAAAATATTCCCTGCAATTAACTTAAAGGGCACTACTCAAAGTTTGTTCGCACTCATATAAATTAACAGTGGTTATCTCAAGTTGCAGCAAATAAATACCTAATGTACCCACATACTGAAGTCTCTTTCAAGCAAGACACAAATAGATATTGTTTTCACCACTTTGGGGAATATATAATCATGATTCATCTTATGCTTGCTAATAATATCTTTTTTCCCCCCTCCTCTCATTTGTTAGGTTAAAGGCTGCTCGCATATCATTTACCATAGAGTATTTTAGTAGTAGCTACTAGTAAGGTTGTTGAAGCAATGTTACATGTTATGCAACATTTCTTCATCCCTACATATCACTTTGTTCTTTTGCAGTAGGCTAGAATCCCTATTTGCTTCGTCTTTAAAAAGTCACAGGATCCCCCCCAAAAGGAGCCCTAGAGGATGATAATATCCACAGTGAGCCTACAGAGATGGGTCTCTAGAGGAATTCTGCGTCCCTTTAATTAGATTGTTCTAAAGGTCACCAAGGTGCACACAGATATCAATTAGCCAATACTGAGTGGTTCCCATGGAACTGGAAGTTGTAATCAACTTTCAGAAGCACTGAAATTAAACAGTTATGAAAGTTGGATTTTTTGGAATTGATCTGAAGGAAAAGGCAAATAGGAGCTCATACATTTCCAGAAAGAAAGAGGATCCACATTAGCACCATACAGTGTCCAACTCAAGAGTAGCATGCTCCGCAGATGAAAAGTGAAGTACCAGGGAGTTTATTTACAGGGTGTACCTTCAGCCTTGTCAAGTTGAACCAGCGAGGCAAAGAGCACACACAGAGCTCCCTTTGGCTGAAAACCCTGCTCGGGCTGCCTTGATCTCCCCCTCACTCTCGTCAAGGGCTCCCAAAAACAGCAAAGTGGAGCCATCTGGTTAACACACTTCCTTCCCACACATCCTTCTCCCTCAGCCCCTGCACATTACACTTTCGAACCTGCCATTCCTTAGACCTCTCGTCTTGAAAAACGTGACTTAGCTGTCAATTCTGCCTTTGATCAGCTGCTCTAAAGAGAAAGGATGCAGGGATCCAACAGCCCAAGCAGGGCTGATGGCCACTATTGTTTGGCATCTTTAATCACTCCCAAATACAGTTTCATTATAGGTGTCTACAACTGAATGACCTTTAATACACAACTCAGGTCCTTCTTTTCAGGCAAGCAGTATTAATTGCTGATCAAACACTCTCAAGTGCATGAAAAGATAATTGAAGCACTTATTTCCAATCCTAAGAAGTGAAAAATGCCTATTTTATTTTCAAATTATGAGTGATCATGGTAAAGTGGCTTAAAGAAAGCCCTTATTTATTTGAAAGTTGTAAGAGTTTTGCAGAAAAAAAGCCATCCTGAAAACCAGTCCTTATGTGGCCATCACTCACACTTTATTTTCACAAGTTTAAATCACAGTTGCAATGGGAGACATTTGTTTCTGCTGATACCTTCAGACAGCACGGCAGCCCAAGCCACTGAATGGGAGGGGGAAACTGGATCACTCAACCAGTTCCTTGAAACAGATCTTTCATTTGCAATACACAGTTTAACAACCAAACTACATCATGTACATCATGCTGCTAGTTACTTTAGGTATCAACACAAATTGTTCAACAGGTTATGAAGCACAATTTCCATAACAGTGGTCACACAGATCCTACAAAACAGAATCTTTTATGTAGCTCTTGGATCTAGACACCATAAGTAGGCTTATTGCCACACCAGGCTTTACTGTGAGACAGTTCACAAAGCATATCAGAGTATTTCTAAATTAGTTCCCTAATATCATATTACACAACTGGTGCAAAAAAACTTTCAGAAGAAAATGCAAAAAACTCACCTAATTAAAAAAAAGGCAACTGAGTTTCCCAATAGTAAGATAAAAGTATATTATATTCTCAAATAACCATTGCTAGTCATGAAGCCTATCTGAAAATGGCTCAGTTCCTTATTCACTTAGTTCCAGCAGATTTTCATTTGCCTTTTTTAAACTCTTTAGCAAGTTCAGTTTAAACTCTGTTATTCAATGAACATATTTTTTTTTTAAATCTTCAGGCTTCTGGCATGTGTGGCAAACACATGCTTTTAAAAAAAGGCATGACTCTACCCACGTGTGCCATGTGCTGGACTACCCTCTAGGCAGAAAGCTAGAATGGACTTGTTCAGGGAAGCCCAGCAGCAAAGCCTTGCATTCCCCAGTGAAAAACATTGATTCTGTACTAGGAAATCTGTAGAGTCCTAGACTAACTATAAAAAGGCTTTATAGTCACAGACCCAGATACTAGAAACCCAGTGTCTTCCAAGAAATTGTCCCTTATTTTGTTTTCTTGCATAAAAATACTATGTAATTTTACCTCCAGAGGAAGAAAAAATAATATTTCAGGCTTGCAGCTTAAATGCAACATTTAGAGGCACCACTAACAAGGATGTTTGGAATGAAAATTCTGAGTATTTATCCATAAATCCTCAACCTAATCTTGTTGGTGTGACTACTCCCTCTGTAAAGGAATAAATGAGGCAGAATTAATTTTTTAACTTTATGAGGTTTATGTCCAAAATCTCTATCCAACCAGAGCTTTGACAGAGTTCACCCCTCGACGTCCAAACTAGGATTCTTTGAAGTGGAATATTCTATATAATCAGATATGTTTCCATGTAGAGACATACATATCTAAGGTACAGCAATTCAGAACCAACTTTAGATGTTAAACACCTGGAATCCAGCAGTGTTCACCTCCAGAGTTCTGATTCATCTCTAGTGGTGGCAGATATACAAGCAGGACATTTCATAGCTGCCTTTCAAAACCTTATCAGAACCCCACAGTTCAATAACCTTAAAATAAATAGTGCATCATCAGCTAAGTATTGAAATAAGCATTTCACCACTACGCATCATCAGCCTCATTTCAGTGCAGGGTAGGTCATCAACATTTTGACTCAGCCCAATTTCAGCAGCACTTAATGCATAAGTGCCACATATCCTAGATTAGTTTCACACGGAGTTCCTCATCATGAATGACAGGCAGAACCTCACTGGAGACAACTGGGGCTCAGACATCTCTCGATGTTCCAGAGAGATGTCAGTGCTGTCAGGAGAATGAAAAAAGTGAGGTGGTAAGAGGAGCACCATGGTCATGTACCTTGGCCTGTTCCTAATGCAGAACACTTGGAGTTTTACCTGACATTCCATAGGACACTTCCTAACACACATGGTGAGTTTGAAATCCTAGGCTAGTAACTAACTAGAGTTAGTAATATATTTTTTAAGTGATAAAGTTTAGTTCGTCTTTAACTCCTAGATAATATTGTGTTCTAATATTTTTAGGAGGTCTGGCATTGACAGTAATGCAGTAGTGAATAAACTTGAAGTCTTTCAGCATCTGTGCATTCTTTCCCCCTTTCTGAAATGGAAATTATGATACCTCTAGTTCTAATCATGTTAATTCCTATTTAAAAAGTGCCTGGCATTAAAAATACAGATAACAATTTTCCCTCTAAATTCTTTCACTCTACTCCTATATTACTTCATGGTTACTACATTTACAATATAATTTTAATTATTTTTCCAGGCTAGCTTTACCTGTTTCAAGTTAAATCACCATCATTGGTGACCATCCATTTACCTCAAGTGAAAAAATTTTCCGGTAGTGCTTCTATCTTTAAAGATCTGTTTTTTCCATTTGCCATTCCCAAGAAGAAGTCATCACCTAACTACACACACAGACAAATATTGCATGATCAGGTGATGTTTAAAGGCAAAAAAATCCACTTTGTTCCAACATATTTTTTGAGGAACATTCTTCAAAGTTCAAAAACAAAACCAAAACAACAAAGGCTCTGTTTAAAACAGCACCTGAAAGAATATTACCAAAACAAAGAACTCTTTTAGTGCATTTCTATTCATGCCATTACCAGGCTAGCACATGATGAACATGACAGTAGTGGCACTGTATAGCCAGCAGGTAGATGAGAAATGCGAGCCAGTGCCCTGGCTGCTCTGCTGGCCCTGAGCCTGTTCCAGTTACTTACTGACTCACTAAAACTCAGGGAGACCTAGGGGGAAAAAAACCAAAAGTTTAGCACCTTTCCCCTTGAATCTATGTAGTATTTTTCTAAAGGAGTCCTGAGGACAACTATCAAGCTCCTGGCCAACAGTGGCATTCAGCATCACAGGAAAGACCAGCTGAATACAGTTTTGAAAAGAGCACATTTCACAAGCCACCACCAGAGAACAGCAAAATAACCAACCAACATTTCATCTCCTCTCTCAGGGCAGATGGTGAAACTGCTCTTAGCATATATATGCCTTCCCTGCACTTGACCCTTGTATTCTAGGTATGGATTTAGAATAATCCAAGGGACATTTTAGCTAATTATCTCTTTCTAGTGATGGATGAGAATCAGATGTCTTGTAATAATGCTGCTATTATTAGCTTGATTGGCTGCCTTTGATACTCTCACAAAAGCATGCAGGTTATCTCTAATCTGATTTATCTTGTCCAGAAAATAAATTGACTTCCTTAAAGTAGGAAGGCCTCAGAGTTGAGTCACCTACACACCTCATCAGGCAGCAATAGGGCCTGCCCTTCAAGTGAGAAATCAAGCTCCAGTAAAGCATCTCACCCTCTCAATTCTTTCCACAGCTGGCAGGAAGGCTGAAGAGGAGTGGGTACAAGCTGAATAAGTTTTTTATTGTCCAAAACTAAGCATAGTAAACATATTATATTTACTTTTGAAACCAAATGTCATGTTGAAACTTTTTTTATAAATGCAGTGTCAGTGAAATGATCTGACCAGATTTTTCTCTATCTTTTCCCTCTCCCCTCCCAAAAATACTCCATGATGTCTCATCACACAGATTCAGTTAAATCAGTCATACATTTTCAGGGTGAGAATTAAAAACAAAATGTAAAAACAGAGGGAAAGATAAAGACTTTGATGCAGTTTAGCTTTTCATAGGTTTCATATCTTCACTTCAGATGATGTTCCTGCTGATTATCATGGACTTGGCCCTTTTTTTTTTTTTTGTCCACTAGAGCTTTCACACTGCCAGTTTGAAGTGGTTGGTCAGTGACAGGGGCCTGGGGAGGAAACACAGATGCCAGTGCTTCTTGTGTACTGACACAGATCAGCTTTACAGCTATACCTCATCCCAGCTGCATGGTTTATCTTCAGAGTACAGCCCAGGCTGTGCTGGAACAAAGATGCAGATGAACAGGAGACAGGCACCTTTCAGGTAAAACTAAGGGAGTCATAGAGCACTGCTAAAAGAGAGAGAGGTGGCTGTGCTCCTCCAAGAAAAGGGACCAAGTTGTTGAGTTAATTTCAGCAACAGCCTGCTCAGCTTTTCCCACCATCTGTATTTTGAACGCAGACTTTCCCGTTGTTACCTACACTTTCATCACCTCGAGGCTGAGGTTGTTACCAACACATCCCAGATGGAACTCCATCTGAGGAGTGTGGCATGACTGGAACAGGGTTAGATACCTCACTGTCATGTGCCTGTCAGTGCACAAGTGACAGCTCTGACTGAACTCATCTAGCAGCTGAAGTTGAAGGTGCTGATCAAGATCTGCACTGCCTTACATGGCAAAAGCCCATCCCTCCAAAGAAATTATTTTAGTCCATTTGCCATGTTCCTACAACTGTATGAGCCAAGATAAGCAGGCTGAATGCTGCTTCCACAGCTACCACAGGTGTCTGCCCATGTGGACCAGGCATCCTTCAGAACTGGCCTTTTGCCCTAAGGATTTCTGGGTGAGTTGCAGAAAACAAAAAAGCATTAAGACTTCTGAAAAATGAAGTTTACGTTTTCCAGAATAAAAGAAAGGTAGAAAGGAATTTAAGTACCTGCTGGTTGCATTTTAAATTTAAATTAGAATGCCTTAAACTGTGTCCACTGCTAACATCCAATTTAGATACATGTTAACACGTTCTTCTGGGAGTTTTAGCAACGCATAAACTTCTCAGAAACTCAAATCTGTTCTTTAAAAAGAATTATTTCAAGAAAATCTTGCAGCATTGCATCTGGTTCATCTGCTCCCTTCCTGGTAAATACCAAGCCCTTTTTATAAATAGAGACATTTTGGAGGGAAGGCTGAGAAGCTACAGTGCAACAGTGCCATCGCCTGTCTGCAAAAGTCATTGTCTCTCTCTCGGAAAAGCCGAGGATGGAAAGGCTCCACCTGTGCCTGCTGTACCCACATAGAAGGGAACCCGAGAGCAGCAGCACAAGTACCACGTGCTTCGTGGGAATTCCTCCCTACAAGCTAGGTTTCTTTCTAGCTAGTGCCATCGACTTTGTGTCAAAATAAATTGCAAAGCATTCCAGAAATTATACATTGAAACTCAGTTTTCATATTATCCAGCATGCAGTCTGGGGGAGGGAAAGCATTTTGCCTCTTTTTGTAGTAAGAAGAAAGGAGGAAATTCCCACACACTTCTACACATCCCTGAAGAAAATCTGTTCATCTATTCCACTGCTTTGCATGTCCACTTCTGTTTCTACTGGAAGCAAGAAGCACTTCTTACCAATGCCTACCCAAGCACTGCACCAGCTCTAACACCCCACAGCTCAACATTCAGAGTTTAAAACCCACATTAGAATGAAATACTGCAACACAAAGATGTCCAAAGACATTTGGGAGTAAGTGGGCAGAGGTATGCCCAAAGGTATTTCTCCACAGAATTTTGGATGCTGTTGTGTATTCAATTAACATTTTTCATTTAGAGGACTGCTGTGGGGGCTTACATGGCCTAAGAGCATGTGCAAGACACATTTACTCTGAACCCTTCTTTTTTATTGTTGCTTCTAGATGCTAACTTTCCTCCTGTCCATGGTATCAGAACAAGAAGAAGAAACTGAAATTAAGCAACAAGCTGACCATGTCAATAGTTACAGTCACCAATTCCCTACATTTAGCAGGAAAAATTTAAGCTAATCATTCTTTGCTAGCATTAGGAACAACTTAAGTTCCTGTCTACAAGTGTCATCTTCTCTGAAGGCTTAAGGAAAAATTCCCAATAAACAAAAAATCCCCAAAAATCCCCATGCCACACAACTAATGTATTGCACCATTAGTGCTAATTTCTTAAACATCTCTCAGTTAAGTTCAAGTAAAGCCAGAGCCATTTGTTCAATCTACTCCAATCTCTTCTTCTAAGAGAATAGAGCTAAACCAGTCCTACAGACCAAGAGCAGGCCTCCCTTCTAACCAGGGGGAAGCCTTTATCTCTCACCTGCTATTGATCGTCTCCTTCAGGCTACAACAAGATTACTTTAAAGAAAAGTTAAATCACAAATGTCAGAGGTTTCCCCTGATTATCCTGTTTCAATCATAGTTCAAACCCATCTTTAAAACAGCTGTAACCTGATTAGTTGTGTTTTCTCATATCAACTTTATTACGGTGACTTTGACTGAATAGGTCCAGGGAATTAGAGTCTTTTAAATCACTGAAGTCCAAAGTATTGCCTCTTACAATTGGTCCTTTGGGAAACTGCTATGGCAACCTAACTGCAGATTTTGCAGTTTTTATGCTGCTGCCCTGTGATCCCTTTGCTTCATCGGGATAAATAAATTCAGTAACCTTCTACCTTGTTTTATCTACACCCACATTGTGCCTGCATCTGGGGACCAGTGATGGGACTTCACTGGGACCTGGTCATCCCGCCAAGCCAGGTCACATGGCCTTTTCAGGGCAACAGAAGAAAAGCCTACAAAGAAAAGCAGAAAAGAAGCCTTACCTGTTATTCACTGCTGTCCCAAGAACACTTCAAGAACCATCAGCCGCCTTCTTGGTGGTTATGGGTTCTTGTATTAAAATTATCTTCTAGATAATCACCCCGCATTACAGCTTCAGCTTACTATTAATGTTCCTGTTCCAATCTGCAGCTGGTATTAGCTCAAAGCTCATAAAGTGACTCCATGGGGGATATGATAAAAATGACAGACACATTGCCTGAAATATTTTATTTCTTACTTTCATAAGCCTGAAATATTTTATTAGAATCCCATCTATATTAGAAGCAGACTCTGATAGCTATCTAATATCTGAGCTTGCACTAAGCAAGTCAGCTTCCACTTTGTTGTGAACAGGTTATTATAATAAAAACTAACTTGCTAGAGACTTTTCACAAAATAAATCAGGGGCACAGGACACAACAGAAAACAAAATAAAATCGAACCTCTAAAGTTAATAGATTGTCATTTAGCACAAAGTAGTTATCTTCATCTTAGACATATCTGGACATCTGTATGGTTTTTGAAGATTGATGTGATCTCTTCCTCCTCAAGTATTTTGCAATTACCTTGATTTAACTATGTGTGGCTAACAACTGGTTTTAACTGTTGTAAAAGCTCGCAGCAGCAAGTGGCTTAGTGGAAAGTTGCAGACAGCAAGATAAGATCAACCTACCCAAATAAAGAGAAATCAATGACCAGTATCACATAAGCAAAAAACCCAGCTACAGACAAGCTGATATGACTGAACATTAGCTATGTGACCTATCCCAAAGTAATAAGTTCATCAGTTATAACTTAATGAGGAAATATTGCTATGGGAGTCACCAGGTGGTGCTGTAAAAAAATACACATTTTACTAGAGAAATTATGTCTATTCTTTGAAGAAATTATGTTCTGTCTTTGAAGAGATACTGTGCTACTAAGCTGTCTCTCTGTTTAGGTGTAATTTTGGAGCAGAATTATGCTAGGAAGAAATAGTCAGTATTTGACTATTGACCACATCTCCCAACAGGCGCTTTCTCATGCCACGCTCCTGAGATCCTCTACTCCTACACTGAATTTATAGGAAGCCTTGCTTAATTTATACTAAGAAAATACATAGATTTTGCCACTAACATAGGGAAAATTGACTTATGCAGCCCCAGCTCCAGGATAAAACCAAAAAACAAGATTAAACCCAAAATATGTCCTGGATCTAAGAGACAGCAAATTATTTCCACCAAGTGAACAGAATTACCTGGTTAGTTCTGAGACTTTCCTCTTTGTGTGGTGTTCCTTATAGACTATGCCTATGTGGCAGTTATTAAAGAGGAGACAGCATCCCAAGAGATGGGATGAAAATTTTTACACCTTACAATCAATAAGTCTTTTTGAGTTCTGACCACAAGCAGCCTAAGCACCATCCTCACTGAAGACAGCATAAAACTAAGGCCTACATGAAGATGCAACCTTTTGTAGTTCAGCATTGTGAGTTATGGTGGGCCTAAAACAATTATCCAAAGGCATGGAATTACTGTCCAACTAACATTCTTAGAAACAACTCTTTCCAAAGCAGCTTATTTTCTTTCTACTCCGTAGTAATAGAGCATCAAACTGCTGGAGTGGTACAAAAGTGACATCTGGAACCAGGATCATGAAAATTCTTCTTTAGTGTCTTCTGTGGTAAAAGGAATATATGTGACATTACTAAAAAAAATATTCTAAAGAACTCCACCACCTTAGCAAACTGGAGAAATGTTTCAGAAGAGAAAGTAAAATGCAGAATGTCTTCCAGAAGAAAAGGTATAAAGCAGAACATCTTCTAGCAGATTCCTTGCTATATATTTATTGCTGCTATTTGAAAAGTGAAGAAAAGTATTTCCTAAGGAACCATTCACATGAATTTTATATAGGCAATTCATTTTCACACTCTCTTGGTTCTGGGTAAGATACTGTTATTTTTGCACTGGGTAGAACAAGGTCTGCTTCAAGCCACTTCTCAAAGAGTGAGATTTCCTTCAAAGCTAAAGTAATCTTGCTGGCAGAGACCTTCGCCTTCAAAAGATGGCAAGATAAAGCCAGCCTGATGGTAGAGAAAAATATCCTGTGAGTATGGCATGTGCCTCTCTTTGTTTCCTCTTTAAAATACTTGTATCATGCTAGCAGAGACAGATTCTTCTCCAGAAAATAGAGTTCTTACTGCAGAATCCACTAGAAGGACTAAAAAAAAAAAAATTTTTTAATAAAAAAAAAAAAATCCTACTCTCTGCTACCAGGAAGTTGCAGAATATTTAAAACTGCATCACAGAATAAATCAATTTAGATTCAATTACTGAACACCAGCCCCCTCACAGCAATCACATTATTCTCATGTAAAGTGTCACAGGATCTTTTTAAGGCTTTATATGAAAGGTCAAGGATTTAACTGCACATTTTCTAGACATAAAGGTGTAGTATAACAAAGGTAGAAAAAAATATACAATTCTCCTCAACTGGCATCCAAAGTTTTTTGTTAATCTTTAATGTCACAATGTTTCAAGATCACTATCTGTCAGCCCCAACTGGAAATACTTACAAATCCTGAAAATCAAGTTTGCAAGAAGCCACTTTTTGTATCATTACAGATACTAGCACAGAGTTAC
This sequence comes from Fringilla coelebs, assembly GCF_963513975.1. Taxonomy (NCBI): domain Eukaryota; kingdom Metazoa; phylum Chordata; class Aves; order Passeriformes; family Fringillidae; genus Fringilla; species Fringilla coelebs. The sequence continues at coordinate 9,808,163 of NC_140066.1, forward strand.
AGCTGTGCTTACACTGCCTCAGCCAGGACTCCAAGCATGTCCCTTCTGCTGTGGCCAGTGGCACTGTCATCCCCCATCTTACACCAGCAAAAGGAGTGGGATGGCTTCAGACTTAGGAAACTCTAGATGAGCATAAAAGCTCTCTGGGTTGGAGGAGATATTTTAATATTGTTTTAAATTTTTTTGTAATTACAAGCAGACAAAGGAACAAAGACTTGAAAAAAGAGAAAAAAACCAAGTAATTTATTTCCTAAAATATTATTTAGATTTTCTTTAAAATGCCATACAAATCACAGTCTTTTTAAACATAGGCTCCCTACCTGCTCACTACTAGCATTTAATTAATGTACTTGACAGTTTGCTGCTTGAACTTCTCAGCAAGTTGCAGTTTTACTTTCAACCACTCTGTAGACTACCTTTCATGCCAACAACAGCTCCCTTCTTTCCAGTTAACCTCATTAAGGCAAATTTAAACATAGCTCCATGCTCAGATATTAGGTCAGCCTGCTAAGCAGATCCAAACAACAGGGGCCATTAAAACCACACCTGGATTAATGACCCCAGCAGTAACTGCATCAGAAAAGGGTAGGTCATCTTCATTTTTGTATTATGCCAAAGCAAAATTTCAGCCCACTAAAGTGATTTTTCAAAGAGCAACATACACAACACTGGATCATAAAAATTAATTTCCAAGTGTCCAGTGAGAAGTAAGAGCAACAGTTTTCATATGGGAAAGGGCTGGGGAACACATGCCCTTAAGAAATCTTCTAAGCAGGTCAATTTTAAGAAAAAAGCCTAGAAAGAACATTCTGCAAAAACTGTTGTCCTACCTCCTACCTGATAATAAATAACTTCAGATGGTAGTAAAAGAGCTTAAGGGTCCAATATTGAAGATCTCAGATCCTCAAAATAAAGAAAAACATTTAAAAAGAAGGAAAGGACGCTGCTCTCTTCTCCCTTCTTGCCTGGAAACATCCAAGCCACAAAGAGATCACAATAACCTAGCCCTCAACTAGGGGCTGACTCTAACTGGAGAGCTGTAGTTCTTTTTCAGTGGTTACATTCTTCAAGGAAAGAACAGCCCTTTATGGCAAAGCACTGAAGCAGCACATTGTTCTCCTTTTACTGTTTACAATCCTGGTTCACTGCCAAATCACTTCCTTCAGGAGTGGAAACAGCCTGGCTGCTGATTGCACTGACACACCTAGGACATTAAATACTTGATACTGTCCCATACTTTCAGACCACTCCATGGTCCACAGAATCAAGTCAAAGTCACCAAACTTTACAAGAGATGTGATGGGAACTAAATGGCCACTTTCTAGTGCATATCCAGACTTCAAAAGTTACAAACCTAAGAAATCCTTTGTTCATATCATGTTAAACAGATGTTTCTTAAGTCCAGATACATTTAATTGCTAATGAAAATCCCCACAGATGGGGGGGAAAAAAGAAAATAACCCAAGCACCAGCCAACCCACAAAGTCTACCATCCCTTTCTGTCCTGTTTTGGGGAAACATACCCCAAAAGCTCTGTAACCTAGAATGCTGCTTTTAATACTTCTCTTGAGGATAAAAAAAATAGCATAAAACACTTAAATACTCTTTGAAGCCTTCATTTGTACCACTTACCATAAAGTGTAGTACACAGTGTTGTATCAATAGTTTTCCTTCCATTATAAACAAAATGAGTCCCCAAGCTTCTCTTAAAAGTCCTCAATGCACTTATCAATCACTCTCACATGCACATCAGTTTCAATGCTGCCATCCCATATGTCAATTTCCTGTATTGATCTAGCACTTCATGCAGCCTACTCTGGCATTTACCTCAATTTTCAGTCTTTGTAATAACTCTTGGAAACTGAGTGAAAAATAACTCTGCTAGAGCTTTAGAGCACACAGCCTAAGAGTCAATATTTAAATTCATATGGCAATAAGATAAAAAGCCCTGGAAAGCTCTCTTCATCTTGATAGAGCCACCTTCAGATGCTGATGTTCCTGAGCACAACTGAAAGTGGCAACTACAGCTGTTATTTTTCTCTCAAACCACACCATGAACAAAGGAAGTCCTTCCATGTTCCCCATCTTCTCTGTAGTTCTCCAAAACACATTAGTATGCAGTGTAAGTATTGATCCTGCAAGGTTTGTGAAATTCATGTTACTTCAGGCAACAGAGGAGGGCAGGAAAAGCAATGCAGAAAACAAGGCAATGATCACTATTTCCTTCTAACTCCCTTCAAACCCTCAGAATTAAGAATTCCTAAAACCCAACTCATTAAGTGTTTCATTCACACCAAAAATCCCCATAAAAATCTTCTGGCTAAGCTGTGAATAACTGTACATAATATACTTCTCAAAGAAGCCTGTAGTCAGGTGATGGGAACCTTACTCTCAGAGATGGTTTTTTACTCCACAAGAAAAAAAGAATTCAAAATGGCACATTGATACTGGCATATATACAATATGTTAATTTGCATGCAACTTATTTTATATCTCAATAGCAATACAAATACATTGGAAAAGCTTCACCCCTGCTGAAAACACTGTTAAGCACTTCTTGTATATCTGCAGTATTTATCCTGCCAGTAAAGAAACTGCCTTTGCTAAGGAGTTTTAGATCTATGTACAAGTCATGATAATCAAGTTACTGGAATTGAAAACTCTTTTCTAGCAGTAAATGCAAAAAGACAATTGAGTTTCCAAGCAACGATTCTGCTACTGAGACTCACAGATGCTGAGCAGGAAGGCTGAGAAATTGCAAGATTCAACACATGTTAACGGAAAGCCCCTTCTTGAGCAACCATAAACTGTATTTGCTTCTGCAAAGGTAAAGCAGAGCTGGGGCTTTATTTTATACACCACCCAATAATTTGTTTGTTTGGAATTGGTTTGGTTTTCTCTTTCAGAGGTGTCCTTTAGTGCACTGCAGTGCCAGACTGACATGCTCTCAAATCAGTGTCCTTTCCTGTTTATGGGACACAACTAACACTTAACTCCCTGACATGACCTACCTTGCCAAAGGGATGGGGGACTCCAGCATCCAAACCAAGCTTTTCTATTGTACTTATGGAATGCATGAAGTCTCTGAAACACAGCTCTCTGAGGTCTTTTAAACTCTTCTTTTCCACTTGACTGGATAACAATGTATAACCTGACTCCCCAGCTCAGTCCCATCATCTCAGCTGCTCCAATCACCTGCTCCTGTGAAGCTGCAGGCTGTCTCCTGCAGAAGGATCTGCCCTCCACAGGCTCCAAGTTATCCACAGCTCCTGTGTGAAACACCCCACCTATTGTAATCCTCCTGTATGGTCAGTGTTACACCCAGGCACTATGCACAACTGCACCCCCTTAGGCAGCTTACGAGCCTCTCATAACATACACTCTTTCTACAGAGTAGGTACTACAAAAATAGGAAATAAAACCCCAAACAAATCAGTCACAAATTCTTCATTCACTTATTTCAAATGAAAGCTATAAGAGATCTACCTTTATCTCTTAAAAACACCTGAAAAAACCTCCCCAAAAACAAACAAGCAAAACTCAAAACCAAGAAAACAACTCCTTCTCCCCTCACTTTATACTTTCTTTACACTTTTTAAATGAATCTAGAAGTGGAAGTTGTAACAGGACAGAAAGGCAGTGCAAAAGAAAGATCTTAGGTCAGATCTCCCAACAGGAGCTGTGCACACATACATATAAAGTCCTTACCTCTGGGGATTACACCTTCACACCTCAATTTTGCCCCAGACAAACTCTTCCTCAAAAATCAATAGAGGAACACAATGCAGAGACTAAGAGAATAAGCCTACAAAAAATTCACTGTAAGTAAGGTGGAACTAGGGTTAATTTTTGCTTAGTTTTCTTCCCCACACTCCTGCCTTTTCCTGTTTTAGAGGGGAAAAACACCTTGAGAGGATAAAATAATTGCAACCCCCTCCAAGGTTCAGGTTTTCTGTCTGTTTTGGAATACAAGAAGCAGTGCTAGCTTAAGGCCAGACTGAAAAGCAGAGGGAAAGAAAAATAACATACCTCTGCTCACAGCACAGGAAACAGAATTTGAATTCTTCGCCTTTGAAACCATGAAGTAACTATAAATCCCACTGGGAGAAGGCCATTTGCTGACAGAGATTGTAGATAGAGGGTATTAAATTACTTACTGTCCATTGCCATGAATACAGATATATTGAGAATTACATTCCACAAAATAATAAACCAATAAAAGAACAGTTCAAACTGACTCCATGGGAAACAATGCAAACTAGCCAAGACAACACTTCACAGATCAGAGCTGTTTCCAGACTAGCTAAGGATGTTTGTCCAGCATGTCTTTCGCATTACATTAATCTATAGCTAATGTCAAACTCATTTTCACAAACACCATATTTAGATAAGCAAGTTTAAAAAAAAGAAAAAGAAAACCCAAACTACAAACACACAGAGGATCCTCTGCAAATTAGCAGGGAAATAACTTTTAATTATTCATGGTGTGGAATTACAGAGGAAATGGAATCCCAAATCTGTTCTTATGCATATACAGAAAACTGTGAAAGCAAATCCTCTTCTACACATAGAGGGCATAGACAGCATATCAAATATGACCACAATTTTCTTGTCACCATGAGAACTTTGTTTTTCACAAATGGTTACCACTGTGATAATCCACCTTCAGGCTCCCATTGATTCCAATAACACAGTCCATAGCATCGCCCTAACCAAAACAACACATTCAAGTGCCTCAACCAGATAATTGTATGGATAAGCTTCCATTGCCTCTTGTGGATATAACCACTGCAGCTGGGTGGGGATCAATTGCAATGCACAGGTGTAACTCCTCACAGAGCAGGCTACGTGTGAAGAGTGACAGTAACAGAAGATCCATCAAAGGCGGGGTTGTTTTATTTTTGAAAGGAGTAGGAGGAAAAGAGAAGGCACTTAGGGAAAGCATTTGATTTTATAAACACATGCAGATTATTCCTGCAATGTCCTTCAATAAGAGATCACCAACAAGAACCTCTTTTCTGTGACAGTGGCAGTGCCTGATGTCTCCCTGGTTACACTACACAGTGTCTCTCATTATTGTTTCAGCACGTCTTAACTTTTTACCCCTACAGAGATAGAGCAATCTTTACAGAAACTGGTTACGTATTTCTGCAATATCATTTTTTAATCTTGCACCCAATAAATATTTGTTTTTGTTAGTGCCGCTAGCCGAGTGGCATTTGATAAACAATGAATACTGCAGCAGAGTTTTCTCATCAATCAAGTTATATAAAAGGCAAATCCAGCAATTTAATCTCCTGTTGCTGCAAGCTGTCCAAACACAGTGCTTTTTAACAAGACAGTTTTGTTCCAAGAGTACACACTCCATCCAAGTCTTGTCATTAATTTGAAAAATTACATGCATGATTCCCAACCCCTGGGAAACACAACACTATCCTACAACTATCCTTTAGAACTGAATTTCTTCTAAACAGAGCTGAAACAATCCCTAACACAATAGTTGTCAAAGCAGGAAAATAAAATTTAAAATCCATCAAATGATTTCTTAAATGGTTCCTGATTTCTTAAAGGTTTTCTTTGTTGGGTGGTTTTGTTTTGAGAAATGTCCAGACTTTAATTTCAAATTTAAACAGAGGTCAAACAACTCAAAACTAATTCCTAAGTTACACCTATTACAAAAGCATGATGTTTTCAAAACAAAACAAAAACCATGCATTTTTTCCCCTCTGCTTTTCTAAAGCAGAAGGGAACTCCAAGTGTTGGAGCCATTTATAAATTATTTTTAATCACAGAGGGTCAAGAGTCTGTTCAAGGTCTTTCAGTGACAGGAGCATTTGCTACTGACATGGGACTGCTCATTCAGTCTGCAAGCTGTTGTGATGTATCCCAACAGACAGAGATGCTCCTGCTTCTGGAGCAGGAAAGTCAGCCCAGAGCAGATGGGAAAAAAGGCCATTAGAGAAATCTGGAGCAGCCTTCCAAGGAGCAAAAGGGGCAAAGACGCAGCCTAACTCAACCTAAAATAGTCCCAGTTTATTGCAAGGACTGTACTCCACAGCTGCTGAAATGCAGCAGCCCCTTCAGTCCAAAACGATATTTCTCTCCCCAGATTATATCACAAACTCACTAGGCCTTCAGACAGAATTTTCATAAACTGACCCATTTTTTCAATTTGTCTCAAACTCTAGTTGATGTTTACTGCAGTGCCATCATCCACTTGGTAAAGAGAGCTGGTGATGACCAAAAGAGGACCAAGCAGCTGCTCAGTACTGACAGGTTCTGCTGGATTCAAACTGATGATCTACTGTCAAAGTCTCTCTACTATTTTATTAATCCTTCAATCATCCCCGTGTGCCTATTCCTTTATGTCCCATCCCCTGCAGTAAAGAGAAGTTAGGGAAGGACAAGCAAAACTTTCCTCCGGGAAAGTTTCCTTTGAAGTTAAACATCATTCATGCATTATGTAGAAATCCCTTTATTTTGATTTGTAAAAGTTAAAATCTCTCCAGACCTGAAAATGGGAACCCAAGACCTTCTGAATTTTTCATCATGGAAATACACTGTAACAAATTAACTTTTTAATCCATTTCCCTTTTCAAACAAATTTTAAAATGTCAAGTATTTCACAGCAAATGTACTGCCATGCAGAACAGTTCTAGCCAAGAATGACAGAGTGTCTTTCAGAATGATTCAAAATAAACAATCCATTAGTAAGAATGGAATAATTTCCTAAGGTGTTAACTAACTGGAGAGTGAGTGTAAAAGCTGAATTTCCATTTAGCAAAGCAGAAAATATTAATTTCAAACTTCAAATTTATTTGCCCGTTCTTGGGGAGGCAGAAAGAAATCTAGGTAGAAAAAAGCCCCATGCATAGCAAAGAAATTTTTTCAAACACTTCTGTTCCTAACAGCAGAAGATCAAGTGGCTATTTTGACTTAATTTTCACTGTCATTCAGGGTACGGATGCAGAACAGCAGTTTAAGAATGTAGTCAGAGGAGAAAGAAAAGAAACGCTTAACAAACTGAGAAAAGCCCTTTTGACCCCCAACCCCATCTCATTTGCAAATCAAAAAGGTAAGAGTGAAGGCAAAAAAAGATGGTCTAGAAGCGGCCAAAAAAAGATGGCCTAGAAGTGAAGTAGGATTCTGCTGTGCTACCTGGGACAAGATTGCTTGTCTATCATCTGGGAATATTCCCTATGATGGCAGGCCAATCACAGGTAATCCCATTTAGGGTCCACATAAACACTTAGTTGTCCCAGCTGCCTTTTATTTCTTGCACTGAAACATCCCAGAAAAAGAGACATCCTCGGTGAAAGATGACATAGGAATTACTGTCCTAGGAGATAGTACCAGATTTTGAAGTCTTATCTCAGGACCCATGTGCATATTCTCAGTGGGACAGAACTCACCACCATCAGTCAGTGCTGCAGTAATCACCTCTGAGAAAGCCCAAACGAACAGGAACAAGTACCAACCTGAGAATTTTGAATTCTGCTTGCAATCCAGGTCTCTTTTCCTTACGGTACACAGGCAACATTTCAACTGGCTCACAATGTGACAATGCATCTTGATCTGGTCAGGCATCTGAAAGAGCATCCTTAAATTTGCTGGAATAGTCATACAAACTGCCAAGAGCTAGACAGGGTTTGACTGTGTAATTTAAGAGAATGTAGCATCTGACTATCTCAAAAGCAGTATTTTCAAGGTGTGTTTTCCCCTCCCCCTTGAGTCAAAATAAAGGTTACAATCATAAGCCTCTGTGAACCTTATTTCATAGTGAATACAAAAAACTAGGTTAAGGCATTATTAAGCTTGTACAGATAGGCTCAGAAATACCCCATGAGAAAGAGAGCTGAACACAAAAACAGCCCATTCTTTTTCATTGTCTGGTCTGATGATCAACTCTCTACATAAAAGCATAATTCTTTTAAACAAGCAAACTAAAAGTTATTTAATATAACATAATTATGAACCTGAGGACTACCCTAAAAACATTCAAAAGGGCAGAATTAGACAATGCATTTGCCCTTTAGCATCTTGTAATCCATGCAGCACAAGGCTCATTTCACATTAGTATAACATAATGCCTTTTTAATACAGGAGACATAAAGAACAGAATGAGAGAGGCCCCAATATTCCTGACATGAACTGGCCAGCTAGTACCTCAGAAATACCTTAACCAATGTAAAGAAGCTGTTTAAGAATTTAATTGAAGTAGCACACAGCTTGTACATGTACTGGGTCCCATTCAAGAAGATTTCCCCCATAACACTAAAGAAATTTTCAGCCCTGGACAGCAATGCCAGCTGTCCTGTCCTTACAGACTGAGCATGATGAACAAAAGTTTGTAACTGAAACTCACCTGAAGCTAATGCTTGCCTTTCTTTACAAGGCAAAATGTTTCTCTAAGTAAGAGGTAGGCCCCTCTATGCCATAGGCTAGCATAGCTTTAAGGCAATCACTAAATAAGCCTCCGTAACTCCAGGTTTAGCAAACTACTTCTTTTCTCAAAGGAACGGGTCAGAAGTGCCTTTGCCCTCCACCAGCAGCAACAAACCAAAAGCGCACTACCTACCAGTTCCTGCAGACAGCCCTCTTCACATTGCTGTTTGCCAGACAAGGAGGTTTAAATCATGTTAACTAGCAGCAGCTGCTCACAGTAAAGACAATACTGAGCCCTTTCAAAGGAACACTGAAGTCTTTGGGTGTATTCAGTGATGGGCTCAACTACACCAATTCTACTCTAAAGCCCCCACGTGCAGCTCATCCTGGTGTCAGAGGACTCAAGCAATGGCAAAGTAAGTTTATGAAACAGCCCATGCTAATAGCACAACTGTCCTGACAGAATGCTGGCATTTTATTAAAAAGGAAGACACAGCTCTAATGCTTTACTCTCCCCTATCTTTTTTCATACAAACAGCAGGTCAGAAAAGAAATCCTGCTTCAGGGACATGCTGTAGACATGCAACAAGTGGAATTGGAATGGAACACGGGGATGCAGTTTACTATCTTACCTATCAGCATCTTACCAACAACTCACATTCCTGAAGTGATAGCTGTAAATGCGATTAACACTCTTTCCCTTCCCTCGTGAGAAATATCTCTGCCTTTTTTCAATTTCACAGAGAAATTTTTATGCTCTGGATATGTACCGTATAATTTATCCACCTGATCCTTCCTTGGCCAAGAAATAATGCTCTTCATCATAAATAGATGTAAATTCTAGTAGGCATGGTGCAATTCTGAAGCCTTCTTTAATGGAGTTACTCACTGCAGGTCCCCTAGGGAGTGGCAGCCCTACCAGGAGACAGCTGTGATCTCTATTCCCTGTCACTGGGCAGGATATTAATCCTGTAGCAGTAAGTATTTCAGGGGACTTTGTAAGCTAAATAGATTTTGAGCTCCCAGTGCACTCGGGAGGGATTCACACCTACTCTTATCTTTTTTTCTCAGAACTGCAAATGGCACCAAAACCAAACAGGAACAGGATTAAGCAGCAGCTGAGCACAGATTTTGTAGTTGAGGGAAATGAGTCCTATTAGGCAAATGTGAAACTACAAACTGAGTTACACAGGAGTGAATTTGCACTTGAAAAAATTAACTCTGTGGAGAGCACAAACCCAAGTACCTGAATGGGCTAAACCACAGCATATTGGTAAACAGAAAGAATACCTAATATCACTGCCAGTGTGCCTCAGATCTGACCAACAATATTATATATTCTCTAGGACTGGAGAAATTATGAATAAAAACCAAGGGACTAAGGATAGACCAACCTCATTAGAAAGCAAGGTAACTTGCACTCAAATGCTCGAGTTTTAACACCTGTGACCTGCTGAGCAAAGGAAACAGCTGGAAGAGTTAAATACAAGCCCTTCATACAGAATAATTTAGAATTCTTGCCTACCCTTGTCAAATTCCCTGCAGTTATATCCCTTAGGGAAAAATATTCAAGCTAATATAAGGTAAAAATGAAAAATAGTGTTAGTTCTTGTAACAGTTAGGAAATGTAAATAATTGTGACAATTTGGGAGATTACTAGTTCGAAGTCCCATATAAATCAGAGCTATTAAGTAGTTTCATTATCAGTACAGAGACTTTTGTTTCCCCCATTGTTGCAATTCCTCATCTTGAATTGTCACTACCCAGCACTCATCTCCCTATCACAATCTGCAGCAGCCAAGTGATAAGGTTCCTTGTTTACCTTCAAGAATGCCCATTGTTCGTCTGTCAGTGCTCAGGTTTTATCACTGGTTCAGTGGCAGTGAAATTGCGCTCTGGGAGGAGGAAGCCTGCCTTATGTGAGAACAGTTAGATGCAAGGACAGCAATATTTTTGTGACTGAGAAGTCAGCTGTGAAGCCAGCACTCACTATCCATTGGAGTCAGCTGTGAGCATAGAGGAGAACCTGATGACATGATGATGGACAGTATGATTGCATATTTCCTGTGCACAGAGGGCTGTGAATATGTTCAGTGATTCTCAGACCCTGCCTGTATCCCACACGTACTCTGCAGAGTAGTAACAGTAAAACACACATTACTTTTCAAGCCCCGTTGCTCTCAGCAGGAAAGCAAGCAGTTCAAGACTTCTCATAGGCCCTCAATAGGTAGGTTGATTTGTTTGTTTGTTTAAATATATTTGAAACCAGATTTTTTCATCTGTATCTTTGAAGTTTTTGTATGGAGTTAATTCAGTGGGTGATTTTACCATTGGAGGAGTAAATGCGCTCAGGTATGATCTAAAGGTGTGACTATAAAGCAATGTTAAGAAACTAAAGCAGCTGTGGGTATGGAAGAAAAAGGTAACACAAATAAATTAAAAAGTCCATCATCCCAGGGAAAGAAAAGGCACCAATACATGAAGGAGGATGACTCTCAGATGGATATTTTAATCCCACTTTTTGCAGATGACCTGGGTAAACCGGGGGAAAAAACCTAAAAAACCATAAGCAGGAAGACGTATTTCCTGAAACGCAAAGGGAAGATACTGAATACCTAAAAAAATCTCCCTAATTTTTCAAATGCTTGAATAAAATTGGAAAGCAAGAATTAACAGAAATAAAATAATGTCTCTGTTTCAAATGCAGTAGTCCCATAAGCTTTAAGGGAGCTCAGCCCTAAGATCATTCTATTTCACTTTCTCCTTATTAGGGAACAAAATTAAGTGACACAACTTTTCTTGCCCTCAATACCCAAGACATTTCATCTGTTCCAGAAAGATAATAATTCTTATCTTAACTGCAAGCCTATGAGGCTCATATTGCTACAGTTAAACGCAGATCACCATCATGTGTCAGTGCAATGGTAGGGATGAAAGCACCAGAACTGAAGAGCTTGTACTACAGTTGGGATCACTAAATCAGTGGCATTCACCATCACATGCTGTTGCATCAAACAAAAAGGCTGAGTCTTCCCACTGTACTTAGGGGGGCTGTGAAATCAGGATCACTGCTCTTGTCTGCTGAAACATTTATTACCCTTGTACTTCTCACATCTTACAGGTGGATTTATTCTACCCTCGTCCTGCGAGGGAAAACTGAGACACCAAGCAGAGTAAATGAGCCCTGGAAGGGGACAGAGGTGCTTGGTGGCTTGAGTTGGGATCCAGGTTAATCACTTAACCTGCAAACAAAAGCTTCCAGCTGCTCTAATTATGCCTATATACCCAAACCCACACTAGGGAACTCACTCAAGAACCTTGATGGAGCACAATGTCCATTCAAGATGCACATGCAATGATTCCGTTTAAGCAACATGAATATATCATTGTCAGTGATGAGATGGGAACAGTGGGACAAGATCTGCAACACTTGGTCCTCATTTAAAGAGCAGTTTTATCAGACTGCAAGCAAATCCTTCTTGTCAGCATTTCCATACATTATACCCTGATAACTGGAAATTAATACTCTTCAAGATGGAGTCAGTAGGCTGTAATTAGCTAGAGAACTATTGTCACACTAATTCTTAAAATCAGTGACACAGGATATTTGCTAATTGGGAAGAGAAGGTGCTGAGCTAAATGAGGCCTCAGAGCAGCACTTCCATTGCTCTTCTTGAAATCATTAAGGACAGGGGGAAAGAGAGTCTTGCCAGAAAAACATGTTTTGTTCAAATGTGTGCAAGGACAGCACAAGACTTCCTCTGAAACGTCATTGACTCAGCCAAGCCTTTGCAGAAAGCTTTGCCATCATCTTAAACCCAAAATTGATGCCCTCATTTGATTTCCTTGTAATTAAAGCTTCCACATCTGCTATCATTTGGCCTTCCCTCTTTTCTACATGACATCAAGGTAAACAACTAAGTAATTATTACAGCTGTTCCCACAGACATCTAAAGCACTTAGCTCGGGTAGCAGATTTTGTTAAAATTATTGGACTGGAGTTGTCATCTGCTACTATATTGCAAAAAATCTATGTCTTTCTTACATGCAACATATAATAAAAAAGCTCAGTAAAAGCCTGCAATACACACTACTAAAACAAATCCTTTTTTTCTACAAATTAATAATCTAGTTGTCAAATTAACAGAATCCAAGAGAGCAACTGACATGCTATGCAAAACGAGCTATTCTCAGTTTAGAAACAATTTTAACTCTCTGCTGAGACTCAGAGATTTGGGTTTTCATTGTATTATTATGGTAGCTAATATGCAACCTGTATAATTACTTGACATTTCTTCTCTTCCTGCTACTTATTCTCCTCACCTGAAATCACATTCTTGTGCCATACTCATAGCCTCTGAATTCTGAAATACTGAATCTCACCCTCATACAAATCTATTTGACAACTAAAAAATTGAAGGGAGAGGGGGAACAATAAAATAACAGCATCTGGAGAATTGCAGTTCAATAATATACTTTTCAAAGTTTACCAGCAGGAGTCAGTCACTCTGTCAGGAAGTTCTCATCTGTGTTCATGTCTGAGATGTTGAATGGGATTGCCTCCCAGGTACTGTGGAAAAAGCCTTAAATGAAGATACATCAAACTAGCCATAACTAAAATTCAGACTCAATAAATTCATTACATAGGTTTAACTAAGGGAATGTGCTGGTTTTGCATTGGACCCATATTGAAAGTTTTTCAATTTAAACAAAATTTTCCCCAAATAGAATATAATAATCTCCCTCTTCTGCTTAACAACAGCAAGAAGAACCCTGTATGAATGCAGGCTTCATTTAATATTGCAATAGCAGTGTGTGAGCTGTTTCAAGAGCTGTAAAGTTGTATCCATACTGGCAAGTGCCTTTTCTTATTGTGAGCATAAATAACATACTATTTTAGAAGAAATGGAAGAATAAAGTGTATCATCACAATTTCCACCAGAGTAAAATTTATCAGCTGGACTAGAGAGAGGGATTAACTGACAGGAGAGCTACAGATAAACATCTTCTGAACTGCACATAGTGCCAAGAAAGTATGAGAGTAATACTGTGCTCTGAGATAGGGAAGAAAAAACTCCACCAAAGCCATTATAGCCATTGCAATGATTCAATAATATTTGGTGTGTGTGTGTGCAGTTCAATTATCCCACTGCCAGAGTGTGACTAATTTCACTCTCACAAAACCTAAGTAATTAAACTTGTAAAACTGAGATAGAACAATTCTAAAATTAACCAAAAAATCCAAATGATTTGGTGTGAATCTCCACCTGATGAAACAATAAAGCCGCTTTTGTTTGCCATACTGACTCTCTTTGGACTCGATCACTGCCTTTCAGACTGGTTTACCAAATCCTGGCATATGGTCCACCCCTAGTGCCAACAAATGATCCCTTCCACGACTCCTCCTCCCTCATTCATTAAAACCCAGAGCTGAGGAATAAATGGGATATGGGAACCTTCAGAACGGAGCGAAGTTCAGCGGCTCCCAAGACAAAGTCACTGAACCACAGTATCCTTTCCTGCTGGTAAGCTCTGCTGCCAGCTGCAAGGCCTGAAGTCTCTGGAGCTGTCACGGGGCTGCAGAAGGGTGGCCACCTGCAGCCGTTTCATGGCAGGGGGTGCACAAACAGGGGAAGGCACCAGCCTACACCTGCAGCTTGGAAGTAACTTGTAGGTGGTGCTGTAAGCCCAGGAACGGCACCAGAAAAATAGACAGTTTAGTTTGTGCAAGAGGATGTCATTATATAACTTCCAAGGAAGGGCTTTCAGAAGCAAGGATGCACCTTCTGTAATGTGCATCTTCCACTGCACAAATTCTGGAAGCCTGGATTATAAAACTTTAGAGTGTAACACAAACACAAGGGTAATTGTATAGACCTTCCTCAAGGCAAAGGATGATAAATGACCCAGCAAAGCATTTCATTGTTGCAGAATACTAGACACACTCCAACAGAAAAAATCTATGGAGATTAAAATTCTGAAAGAAATGTGGAACTCAGGAAAAGGAAGTTTAATGAGCTACCTCACTACAGGCAGTCTTTGTACCTATGATTAATTTGATGTTTCCTCTCACATTTATTTTAGTAAGGGGAAAAATGACTGTAACTAATTTCCTAAAAGGTGAACATCAAAGCTTTTACGTGATGCTATCTCAGAGCCAAAATTTCTAACACTGCGCATATGTACATGGCTGAACAATTAGCAACAGACTTTATAATAAGACTAATATTTTAAAAAAATAGTTAGCAATTGTCTTGCTTTTTGAATAGCCAATTCAACATCCTTACCAGGAGCTGTTTTCTGAGGGCTGGGGCTTTCTTCCCTAGTTTATGGATCCTGGCAGCAAGTCAAACTGAAACTTAGAGTGAAGTACCGCTTTTGTTGAGAAAGCTCAACAAAAATATAGGGAAAACCAATAGTCCCAATTTCAGGGCTTCTCTTCTGTATTGTCCTATGCTACACTGAGCTTGTAAAGTAACAGGTAGTGAACAAAACTACATTCTTAGCTGCATTTCACTTGCCTTTGCAAAGACATCATCTCCTACAATAGAAAAAAGATGAAGTGGACCCAAGGATCTGACAGGCAAGTGAAGGTTGAATTACTTTTATTGTGACTAACTGAGTCTCTTGTGAAAACAAAAACTTCAACTCAGTTGAAAATGTGGTGTGTAGTGCAAGCTCACTCTTGTGTTGCTAGTTAGACATTGATGCAATTGTGTTGTCTCTGGGTTTCAGAACTTAGGCCCTCAATGTGCACTGCATTACACAAACCCAGCGGCTTAAACCCAGCAGTTTATGGATCCTGATGCTCCTACCATTGTGTCTTTAGTATGGATGGGAGTCACAGCTGCTGCAAAAGCCTGGAGTAGGGGGAGCAGGAAGGAAATTCTGGCCCAGACACAACCACAGACATCTGTAGGACATGGCTGGGTTTCCAGCTCTGTTGGTCACTACATTCCAAGAAGGACAGAGAACTTGACAAAAGTCTTCACTGAAACATGATCTGTAAAAAATACAAAGCTACCTGGTTCTCTAAGTCTTTTCCCTGCATTCAGTCTGGTTTGTTAAAACTCTTCTTCTGGTTTTTTATTTAGCTAATTGATGGAGATTCCAACAGCACCAGAATTTTTACATCATCTTCTCTTCTTCTACTTCAGACTTCCTACGTCATCCAATAGAAATTTCCTCTCCAGACTGAATTTTACTAGAATGGAATCTGAAACTCAACATTTTGCTGTAAGAATTGAGGCTTGGCTCAAGTGAACATATCTGAAAAACACTTAATGCCTACAACTAGCCTGAACATTCATAATTCCTTTCAAATGGTCTTTCTTAGCAGCAAGGAGAGTTCCCTTTTACCAATGTACAGCAGTGGTGCACAACCACCCACAGCTCACCTCTAAAGAGAAGCAGCATTATTCCCTCAGAGCTCCAGGGATGATGTTATTAGAGGTCTGACTCCCACAGCCAGTACACTGCAACCTTAATAAACCATGCATTTGCATCAAGGGATTATGTCCATGAGTGCAGGGGAGTGGACTCATTTAATAGTCTTTCTCTACTGCTGACTGCTCTGATCCCTACAGCAACTCTGCTCAGCCAAAAAAACAGCTACAGAATGACAAATTGATGCTTTCCTTCCTTCTAAAACAAGTCACCTCTGATTTTATGGCTACACCAGATGCATTTTCCTCACTTAGATTTAAGGAGGACAAGCTGGTTTTATTTCTCTCTATTTTTGCCAGAAGCTTTGTATTTTGTGCTGGATGCCTCAGATCAGGGCTGATCTAATTCTACAAACTATGGTTGATCTGTTTTGCTTTTGCTGAGCAATAGCTCACAAAAATAATCTCTATGATCCTGACTACAGCAATTGGGCAGGATTAGACAGTCAAAGGTCTGACATACACAGGCATGTACCTTTGTCTTTAATTCTGTTGCCTCCATTATCAGATGGTAATGCAGCTAAGCCTCCATTTGAATTTTAGATAAATAACTCCTTGCTTCTTTTTTTCTTTGCATAACTAGTGTAGTTTTACTCCCTCTGCATGAATGAAAATACATTGAGAGCTACTACTGTGAAAATAAAGCCGTCTCCTTATGTTGGCTGTAGGGTGCCTGATCTGAAGAGCCTCTCTGGACTATCAGCTGGCATTAGCTGGCAAAATTCTGTCAGTCTCAGAGACTGCCAGTGGCAGAGGGAACTGGAAACTCTCAGCTGTCATGCCTCCCACTTCCTACAGCCATGCAAGGGCACACTGGTGTAGGCAGGCACAGTACTTTGTACTGGTAATGCCTCTGCTGTCTCTATCATATAGATAAACAGCCCCTTTCAGGGTACAGGGACACCACATTAATTGTCCAGAACACATTTTTAAGCCTCTTCCTCTCACAAAATCAACACTTTCCATCTCCTCAGTGTAAAGTTGTATTCTGAATTTGTCTTACAATGGAGTTAGGCAGCCACATGTAGAATTTTTGCTCTGTAATCATACCTGTACCCAGCAATGTAAAAATCAGTGATTTCCCTTGATCTCTTTGCTTGTGGTAAGTCTCTCAGTACAGGGAGGTGGGACCTTACAGACTTATACCTGTGCAGGTCCTAAAGAAACTTTTGCTTGCATAGTGAATATTCAGATAGAATGAAGATTGTGGAGCACATACAGAGGCCCTTCTGTGACACTCAAGTGGCTTGAGTCTTGTGGCTTTAATCACTGACCAGTTCTCATTTTTCTCAAACTGCCAATTCCATCTATTAGCACAGAAACTACTATATTCTTTCCTCTAGTCACAAGGGAAGCTTGTAGACCTTCAAAACAGATGCTATCATTTCCCAGCTGACTATTTCTGTTCTTGTTGTTCCCTGACTTTCTACAAGTTCATTACCAATCTCTCAAACACCATGACCTCCCTCTGGTCCTTCACTCCCTCACTCAGAGTGCAATTAGCCCTTGAGCTAGAGACTGAAACATCCTTCTGCAGTCCTAGCAGAAGTCTCATTCAAACCATTCCTTTCTCAGTTTTAGCCCTCAGATAGACAATGTGATGCATTTACATCTTTGCTTTTTTTCTCCATTCTTCTTGTTGCCTGCAATTCCTACAGATCTTCTACAAACTCCAGGCCTCAGAATATCTCAGCTCCAGGCTGATGTAACTACAACTTGTCTTAAAGAATTTCACTGCCCTATTATAATTCCTGTTTAAGAGTCAAAAGTGCCTTTCCCTTTTCCTTCCATATTTTTATTTCTTCTGAGATTTCCTTTCTTTCAATTCTTACAGTTACATTCTGACAGCAGTTATCCTACTTTATTTGACATTTTACAGCCAGGTATCCTGTCTTAAAGTTCAAAAGAGGGGGTGAATAGCTTCCTTAGTAAAGGATGGGGAATATAGCAAGGTAACCCTGTTCTCTGGTTTTCTTCTCTTACATCCTTATCCATTAGAAACCTTGACCTTTGTTTAAAATTAAATTAAACCTGAATTTTAAACAGAATTTAAACATAAAAAGCAACTTCCTTGCACGTGTTTAGAAAGTACAGGAAGATAAGCTAAGATACATGTGTAAATCTTGGGTTTTCTTCAGAATACAAACAATAAAAACATATGTTTTCTTTTAAAAATTATCCAAGAACATACACATATAGTTCCCTTGGTTTAGCCATCTGAGCTGTGGAAGAGGTCCCAGAACTGTGGTAACAACATAAAAGGAGGGATGACCATCAGCATCTGAACTGAGTGATGAGCACACCAGTTCTCCATCACTGAGCACAACAGAAGCAGAACCTCAACAGAAGGAACTTCTGAGAAGCAGAGCTGGTGCAACTGCCATCTGACTAAAGAGCTCCATCCCTGTACCTTGAGGTACAGGGGTATCAGTCTGCAAATGATCTGAGCGAGGCTCTGCTTGACAGACTGCAGGCAAGAGCCAGCCTCTGCAAGCATCACCTTCCCAAGAAAGCGATTTATGTGCTTGCGCTGGATTTCACGCAGTGTTACAGAGTCTTCAGATGAAAGGCAGCAGTGACCAAGGCAACATCCACTGCAGGATAATGGAGAATTACATACTCCAGCCAGCTCCAAATCTATTTAGCTAGAACTTCAGAAGCAAAATCACAGCAGTTACACTAAGGTTCAATCCAGATTTAGGCATTGGTTAGGATAAGTATACAAAATAAAAAACACCAAAACTATATATTGTAAAATAAATGTAAAATTAACTTTGGAGTAATTTTTTTTTCTTATATAATCTATAGTTTTTCAGGTTGTTTTGCCTGTTGTCATCTGTGTAGTTCCTGGACTTGTTTTCTTTCTTTGGGAGTGAATACATTGATTTTCTCTATATTTATTCATTTATGAGAAGTTTTCCCAAAATGGCCGAAGGATTTAACCATACAAATATTTCTGACTCTCAATAGGATTTGTTTTCTAAAATTCTCTAAAGGCCTTTGAAAACTCTAAACCCCCAGACCTACAATAAGGCTGCTTTGTGTACTACTATGTTTTTATTTCACGGTTGTTCTAGTGAGCTGGCTTACAGGCATGCATGTCTGCTGATCAGCGCATTTAAGGAATCCTGGAGAATACACATAAAATTCTCTGTCTCCTGTAAGATAATCATAAGCACCAAAACCAGAATGTTTATGTGTCTTATGCTGCCCAGCTCAGGTGTAAGTAAGGACAGAAGAATTCAGGAAACCAACTGAAAGATCAGCAGAAGCCAAGAGTGAGTGGGAGAAATGTTTCATGGGATAGTTTTAAATCTCCACACACAAATCAGAGGGATCTGTCTGGAATAGAATATTAGCTCCCTTCAATGTCTTCCCTCTCACACAGCAGCACAGCATTTTGGATCATATTCACCCTGCTGAACATACTGAATTCCTCAGCTCTCCTGAGCATTTCAGATTAATAATACAGAGGAGGCAGGTGAGGTGAATCATAAGAGATCAGAAAAGGCCAAACCATTCACCATTCAGGCTCCCCACATGGCAGGGCTCACCAAGAGCAGCTGTGGTGTCAGTGCACCATGACTGGTGTCACCAATTTGGTGAAATGGTGGCCAGGTTGTGGGTGGGGGGCTGGAAAACCTGCAAGATCTCACATGGAATCATCCACACAGTGTGCCCAGTGTAGAACATGAAGATGCCTTTCATTCCTTTGTATCTCAATTTTAAAAACTGATTGGCAGAGCTCAGCCCAGACCCACTGAACTCAGCCTGACTGCCATATCCAGATTCGTGACTACGTCTATAAAGATTAAATATTTTCCCTTTCTGAGATGTAGCTGTGGTTTTCTCCAAAAGTAACACCTTGTAGCACAGTCTGTACACATGTCAATATTTGGAAGTCCCCTATTAGAAAAAACATAGAATGAACTGTTGAAATCATGAATTTAACTCAACAGGGTTAAAATCTAAAAAAATGCATTACAGAAACAGATCTGCTGAAGGAACAGTCATTTGAGCTTAGAAAATCATGACTCAGAAAGCTGCACAGAAATTGCAAACGATTCCCATTGACCATCACCCATAATGTTTTAGGCAATAGAACAATATGCAAACCTAGAGTAAGCTGGTTTTCAAGAGAAAGATTTTTTAAAAGGTTTTTATTCAAGAATTATGCCATATGTCAGTTAAAATTGTATACAGAGTAGGTGAAAGAAGCAAATGTGAGAAAAGGCTGCAGGTAAAATAATTATTTCAGTCTAAGGAGGTTATAATCACAAGATGAATCTCCACAAATACACACTGAATACTTCCATTCACTTCTGAAGTGAATGACTGGGTGATCAGATTAGTAACTTTCTCTTAAAATCCAGATTTTCTGTAGGCTAAATAGAACCCAGCATCTCTGAGTAGTCTGGGAAAAAAAATCGCCTGGCAGCACCAAAAATAATACAAAGTCTGAAACAGCAACTTGTGCTGGTAAGTTTGTTTGGTTGTTTTTTTTAATAAAAACAAACACTTCTTACTCTTGGGCCACAGTTTCTATCTTACATCCTATAGCTTATATGAAATCAAGTTGAATTTTCTTTTTTTCTGTCTCTTTTCCTAATTACCGGTAATAATCTGGCATTCAACTTTGCTTCTGATCTCCCAACCTAAAATATTGAATGGAAACAATCCATCGTTTTCATGACATTAGTAACAATGAATCTTAGGAAATTATTATCAAGAAAAACCAACAAGTATGGGACTGCAATGAGCTGCCCCCCTGGCCCTGGCCAGCTAGTTATGATCTAACAGAGAATACATGGATTGTAAGGTCACTGAAAGACCAGGGAAACACAACTGATATTGATGTAAGGGGAAACAAGCTTAGAGAAGTCTAATTGTTAGTCCAGTCAGATCAATGAAGAACTATTCAAGTGGGACAGGGCCCACTGCATGCCCTCAGTCTCCTTTAAGACACAGAGGTCCCCCATTACCATTGGCCATGCCTGATTAATCACTTATTCAGCCACCCATCTGCAAATGACCTGAGCTCTGTAACTGACCCCAGTGGGACCACCATGGCTCCTCCGGTTGTGAGCAATTATTCAATGGTCCACAGTGGCTTTCATCTGTCACCCACACACCAAAGAAATCCATTTTATACCACAAAATGCTTTGTGACACTTCCTTTAAAATGTATGCATGTGAAGACACATTTTATGAGGCAAAATCCTTTAAAAATAACCACAATAGAGAAGCAAATGGAGTGAATTAATTTTACCTGATTCAACTGGCAGCCATTATAATTACAAAACCAGCTCAACTTGCTATAGAATTCTCTGTTGATACACTTTTATCTTGAAGAGGGGTACAGAAAGAAAAGCACTTAAAGGCACCTTATTATCTTCCTGATTGCTGATGAGGGCAGGAGCTGGATCTGGCTCTCACTACATGCTGTCTTCAGTAACTACTGTATCAATAAAAGGTGCAAAATGTAACAGAACTTACAGAGCCCCTTATTCCATAGAAAATGTTTTAGAAGCTAATTTCACCATTATAGGCAAAAAAGTATATAAAAAACCAGCAAAATACTCACATTGGGGTAGATTTAGGAATTCAAGCTACAGGTTAATTTATCTACAGCTCACTCAACGTCGGTAGGAGTTTGACATCATAGCTGACATCTAAGCTCTGAACTTGAGCGCTACAGCCTACTTTGATTTAAATGCTCCCTCCGATACCACTCTCAAGAGAGTTTTGTCATGGAAATTAAGGTTTGTGGCACATTTACTTATTACAGTACAAGAAAAACATACACAATGATTCTGTCTTCCAAAGTACAGTTGCAAATTTAATTGCTCTTCCGAAATTATCCTGAATTAAATACTTGCAAGCTCTAATCTTGTGTGTTCTAAAGACTTCAAGATAGTAAAATAAACTCTTTATCACAGTTTCATGAAGAGTACAATGGAAAAATAAATCCTATGATAAATATCTGGTAGTAAAAGGATAATGAAGCCAATATAGAGTGGGCTGAGGATTGAAACTGGCCAGGGAATAAAGAGCAACAGACTAGTTTATACTTTCCCTGCCTCTTGTGGCATTAAATCTTTCTTGAGAGAGAAATTGCACCTACCCATTTTCCTAAAAGAAGGATGGATTACTGGAAGTGCTGGGTAAGAAACAATGTACATAACTAAGAGTATCACATTTTTTCAGCCTATTCTCTTAATGATACAACATGATAGATACAGTTACTTTGAAGGGTATTATTCCTTTTTGCCCATATGCCAAGAGCAGCTTTTGCCAAAAACATGAGAAGTATTACGAAGTTGCTATGAGAGATTTAAAAACAAGTTAATTACTCATCTATGTGAGAAAGGAAACATCTGCCTTAAGAAAACCACCAACCAACCAATTTTCCTTTTGAAAATGGTCAGGCATTATTTAAGGCCAAAACATAAGAGAACATACAGGTAGGCATCAGATCCAATGTGGATTTTCAACACCCTTCTGATGTTATAGCAGGATCTAGCAAGAAAAAGCACTGTGCCCACAGACAGACTGCATTTCATCATACTGCTTGGAGCTTCCCATTTGTTTATTGTTTGATAACTGAAAATTCTTTCAATTTTGGCTACAGAATAAAAGTTTTCCCTGATGTGGAGCATCATTCTTACTATATAATAAGTCCCTGTTCCAAAATAAGGTAATACTACCCAAACACACAATAATTTTAAAAACCTATATGTACTTTTATTTTAGGGAAAAAAAAAAAGTCAGTACAAAAAATTTCAGACCAAATGTTTCATTTGAGCTACAAACCACTAAAGAGATGCTCTTGCAACAGAAATTGGCATAATAGTGGGTAATATAATAGCAGCCCTACCCTTACTGGAGGAAAAGGATCCAGCCTGTGAGAATGCTGAGGCAGAGCTGAGTCATGCCCTATCCCTGTGGCTGCCCAGCAGAGATGCAGTGAGCAGACACAAACAGCAATGTGCAAGCGCCTGCCTGAAACCTTTTGGGTAAGGAGAGAGCAAACCATGGTCAGCCTCCAGACCCAGGGCAGTCAATAGAAAAAGTCTCCCATTGATTTTAAGGGCCTTGTGTTCAGCTCTGCAATGTTTGTTTTCATGCAACCCAAACTATTCTGCAAGTTTCCAGCCTGGCTAAACTTTCAAGCATGTGTTACAATGGAAACTGGAATGCATTCAAATGTTATTGGCTCTTCAGAAGTGGAGCCAAATTCACACTAAAAAGCACTGTTTAACAGCTAGGAATATGTTGATTTCCCCAAAACTGCACAGTATCAAATGGCAATGTTAAAAAAAACCAGAATTCTGTTTTCAGGCCAGGAGAAGGAGTGGAATAGCAATCTGAGCCTGTTCCAGCCTCACAAAATGCAGACTATTGCTGGGCTTGCAACATATCCACTCATGACAGAAAGTAGAGGGATCACTGTGCAGTTTTATTGTTATTTAAAGGCTCTTTTAATCAATAAGTTCCTTAGATGTGCAATTTTCCATCTTAGCCATAGAAAGGTAGCAGTGTATTGTTCAGCAGAGTATTGCTCATTAACATTTTCAGCTTTCTTCTTTAGAGTGTGCAAACTGCTGTTACATAATGTTTAATACAACACATTTCAGTATTTTAAGCAGATGTTTTGCTTCTGAGACCTTGTAGAGGGCATTATGAAACACAAACACTGCCTCTTCCCAAGGCCTACATTTCTGGGACTGTAATGGGAGTAGAGCTAATGAGAATGGAGGGAAATCCAGCAGATACACCCACTTCTTAACACTTCTGTGCATACATAAGGTAAAAGAATCACCATCTTTCTGCTGCCAGTAAATCTGCCAGATATAGCAAGGTCTGGGATAATTTTCCTTGACCTAAAATAATTTCTTTCTTTCTTGCTTGCAAATGTAGAGTTTGTGTATGAGTTTGCTGTAATTAGGTTCTGCAAGCCTCACTACTGATATTCCGTTCAGTAATTCCAAAGCAACACTTCCCCTCCCAATCTCATTATTTTCTCTTTAGTATTTTCTCCTGTTGCAGGGTTTAGTCTAACTTAGGAGTGTGCTTCAAAGGTTCTTGTTTCACTCATGTTCTTCTCCTTCCCAGTCCACTGAGTGGCACCAAAGTTTTTTCTTAACCCTCTACTTTTCTGTTTTATTGCAGAGAAGTAAATCACTGCAAGACTAGTGTCCATCCTGAAGGGTGGTAATAACACATCTGTACCTGAGAAGAGATCCCCATGAATATTCGACTGCCTCAAAATGGGTCTGAGGAAGAAGACAGGCCTGGACAAAGTGTTGCTGGGGTGCTTCAGTTATGGAAAAGGGTCTTTCCCTCACCATAGGAGTTGATGGTTTGTCCTTATGAAAACCTGAAACCCATTAGGGATCATCAAGGACAGTGACAGCTCCTCATAAATCTTCTCTTCTCTGGATGGTCTGTTAATTGAATAAGCAAAACAGACCGAGCTGTCACATCCTCTCCCTATCTCCCTAGATTTTTGGAACAGTTGAAACTTGCAACAGTCTCGAGTTCATTTTCATTCAAGAGCATGTGGAAATACAAGACACGATGGGAGGGGCTGTCTTTACAATAGATTCACACTGAATTAATCCAAGTGGAAAGCTGCATGCCTCTTGGTTTTTTTCCAAAAGAGTGTCTAATAGGATTAATTTCAAGGCTGTGGATGTGAGTTACCATGTTTTCTTCCAAGCAAGGCAGAAAGGCCATAGTGCTGGGCATTAAGGGGCTCCCTGCCAGCCAGTTCTGTTTCATGCTTCTTTGCCAATTAATCTTGCAATGTCTGCCCCAAACAAACAGGTTACCAATGATAAATGAACAGCTAAATGCTCATTTAGTATTTCTGCATCCCCTTTTCACTTGTTTTTATGCTCTGGAGCTGGCCATTCAGACCCAAGAGGTAAAAGGTAGGAGAGGGACAGACACACAAAAATCTGCACCCATTCTTATTCCAGAAGATCTCCTTAGGGAACAACTGCCTGAATTCCCCAGGAGCAGGTGTGTAAAAGGAAGGGGAGAAGCAAAATGAGCCAAGAGGAGCTGTCCAAAGGCAGTTGCCACTGGTCTATGACCTGTAGGCCACACAGTATTTAATGCTAAAGGAAATGTGTGTTTGTAGCTACTTCTCAGCAACTTCACTCTGAAGGACATGGTAATTTATATTAACCATAAAAGCCTTTTGGGTACTGCCTTTTGGGTTGAGAAGTGTGCAGAGTGGAGGAGCTGAGGCATTTCATTTCAACAGAACAACTGCATTGAGGAGTGCAGTCAATGGTCATGTGCCATGCTCCCCAAATAAGCTTTGATAAAGATCTCAGCCTAGAATTTATAAAAAATGCATGCTGGAGATTCAGAGGGGCTTAGCAAAGGAGAAAAGAGTCTGTTGTTGAACCTAGTAGTAATAGATGTTTGCCATTTAGAGAGTCACTTAAAAAGGTATAGCTTTTGGAGATTTTTGAGCTAAGCAGAAAGGAATCAGCTTGTACTCCCTACTCCAGCATTCTCTGTAGCAAAACTTCAGTCTCAGTCATTGAAGTAAAAATTCTTTGAGCTACATTTTTGCTAAACAACACCTGTGCATGATAACACTTCAGTTATGAAGAAACAGATCTGAAAGGCTTAAAAGCTCCCCACAGCAGCCAGATATACCCATCTTTTATTGGCTGAATTTCCATGCCTGCTGTTCCTCATTTCAGAATCTATGGTTATCACACAAAAATGTCTGGTTCCTCTTTCTGCTCTGTACCACATGTGACAAAAGACACTGTAAAGCCTGTCTGGGCAAGTATTTTCTTCTTCCCATCCCTACCACTCCCAATGAATCTCTTTGAGGACTGCTATAATCCTGATAAAGTGTTTGCCTCATATATTGATATGTACCACATCAAATTTTCAGGAAGTATTGCAGTACAGATCTCAGAAACCCATCATTAATACAATCTGTCCTAGAGGCCTTTTTAGTACTCTGCAGGATCTCTGTAGCCAAGAAAGCAGCTAAGAAACTGTACTGCCTTTGTCACAGGATTCCACATAGGGTCAGCTCAGTTGGGAAGAGGTGATCTGTGAAAATTAACCATCTTTCTTGGAACCCTCTTCCCTCCAGGACCTTATCCCACAGCTCTGTACCAAGCAGATCCCTGAAGAGGCCAAAGTCTGCTCCCCTCAAGCCTGGGGCACGGACTTTGCTGTGCACCCTTTTCACTGTCCTAACACTTCAACATTTCACCATGTCATGGTCACTCCAGCCAAGGCTGCCCTGGAGCTTCACTTTCCCCACCAGCCCTTCCTTTTTTGTGAGAACAAGATCCAGCACGGCACCTCTCCTCATTGGCTCCTCTGTCACTTGGAGAAAGAAGTGTATTCCAGGAACTCCTTGGATTACTTACATATGCTCTGCTGTGGTGTCCCTCCAACAGATACTGGGGTGGTTGAAAGAATACATGAAGACCAGGCTGCTTCTTCCACTCAGTCTTCCTGGTTAGCACTGTAATGCCATGGTCCCTGCCCTCCTTTCATCCTGACCCATAAGCCCTCAGCCATCTCCTCATGCATCCCCAGGCACAGCTCCATGCACTCCAGCTAGACATTAACATGGATGGTTACAACTCTTCCTTGCCTCCCTTGCTTGTCCTTCCTGAATTACTTGAATCATTTCATTCCAGTACTCTGGTCATAGGATCCATTCCACACATGTCCATGATTCCACAGACTTGCAGATCTGTACACATTTCTAACTCCTCTTAATTACTCCCAATGCTACATGCATTTGCATCTAAATCTGCAAAATCTAGCATTCTGCATTTAAATCTAGCCCCTAGTGAAGCTTTGGACTGGCTGGTTTTTCTTTGTGCTGCTCTTCAGGGGCTCTCCTGCTGACATGTGACCTCTCTCCAGGCTCTGGGCATTTCCTGCTGGCCGGGCATTCAACTGGCAGGAGTGGGATGGGCTGAAGGTCCCTTCCTACAGAAACTTTAAAGCCCTGCCCACCAGCTTGGCAAGCCTGTGACTGATGATGCTCTTCCCCTTGTCTGACAGATGGAGCCCATCTGCCCCCAGCAGACCAGGATTCCAAGCAGAATCCCATGTTCTAGGTAGCTGAACCAGGCTTTGTCCTTGCTGGTGCAAGCTTTCATTCTGCTGCCTCACTGGCCTCTCTTCCTCCCTCTCTCCCTCTTTCCTGTGGGTTCCAGCAGGAAAGTTTGGATCTGTCTGGCTGTGGGGCCACTGCAGACTGCGCTTGGAGGCAGCCCTCCAGCCCCTTTCCCGGCCTCCCTGACATGACTCTCCCATCTCACCCCACCTCCTGCAGCTCAGCCAACTGTTGCAAATATGCAAATTGTAATTAGAAGGAAGTGTCAGACCAGCCACATTAGCACTGATGTTGCAAACACACTGCAGCTTGATTTACACAACAACATTTTGACAGCACAATTATGTCAGTTAAAAACGAGGAAGAGCACAGCTACAGCATCTGAGCTATGACAGAGCTGACGAAATCACTCCCTGTTGAGTTCGCACTGAATCTAATATATTTTCTTCTGAAGCAGAACTGGAGCTCTACAGGGACTGCTCAGCTGGAAAACAAGCTGTGAAAGCAAGAAAGCACAGCCAGGGAGCAATGACCAGCGATTGGAAGTACAATTAGCACACATGGATCCACAAGAGGATGAACTCCTTTTTTACACCTTTGTAATTTTCACTAGAAGAGAAGCTCCTACTGAATTCAGTAGGCTATTGAGGGTCTATCTAAAGTTCACACAGCAACTGAGTCCATGACTGTAACAATTAAATTGTTTTTATGAGGAACCTGTCACAGCTGCAACTAAATATCCCAAATGCAGCCTACTCACGTTTTCTATGCTTGTAAGTGCATATAAAAAGTTAGTAACAAAGTGCTTTATTATCTAAAAACACACAGGATAAAAAAAGAAGTGGCTTAGCAGAGATAAAACCTCTGATTTAAATTATTGCTATCTTGCTAACATTTGCCTTACAGTCCTTTGAGAAATCAGGCTTTGCATGAATATTTTGGATTGTGAAATCAATGAAGACACCAAGTTCCTTTTCCAAGATGAAGAGATCGAATCCCTATTTAAAATAGGGAATAAAAGCATTGACATTTCAAGAACAGTACAGTTTGTTCTTCTAAGATGAGATGTGAGCAGTATGAATTATGACTCTGATATTAAGTAGTTCTGGTCCATCTACTACTCTCCCCTCAAGAGCAACTTCAATTTCCATCTCCACTGAAATTAAAAAGAAGACTGAATTAGAAGCATGTTTCTTCTCCAATTCTTTAAAACAGAAAAGGGGAGTTAAAAATGTCTTGGACAGAGGGTAAGGAACTATGTATAACTATAGCAAAGTCAGCAGTACTGTAGCACAAAAAACAAACACTTGAGATTTAAAATAGAAACTGCATGCCTGGATTTTAGCAGGGAGCCCTTTTCTTTCCTTGTGTAATGGACAGGGACAGGAATAAAAACCCCACAAAATAAGTGTGCGTATTTCATCTAAGTTGTTGCCTAACCACAGAAATTAGAAAGACCTTTCGGCAGTGAAACTCCTTATGAGTCAAAAACCTTCTAAGCTTCCAAAACTGAATAAAGAGAACAGTTTAAAGAGTGATCCTTTCTATCAATTTACATATTTCCACTGGAGTCTCACATCTGCAATGCAACTGCATTTTGACAAAGTGCTGCCCAGAAACGGTGTCTGAGCCCCATCTTCCCTATGGATGCACCACAGCAGTCCCTTCTACATTACACAGCCTGTTTTCTTCTCGGGTAGTATCTTCTGTCTCCTGCTTCTTAATTATTAATTGCTTAAGCTCCAACCATCACCCCCTCCTTAGTTCCTGCTGTGTTAAATTAGGCTACCTTCTGTTTTATGCAAAGATCTTTAATGATGATCACTATCCAAAGCAACTAACTGGGGCTTTTGTGAGTACCCTACCATTTTATTTGCACATGTGCAATGAAGAAAATTTTGAGGCCCAAACAGTACCAGACCAGCCTTCATTTTTTTTTTGTTTCTTTTTCATTGAGGTAAGGAGTGTGCCTTGCTCAGCCCTGGTACATCCCTGGGGCCCAGGGTCTACGTCATGTTTAGTTTGCAGTTTGATGTTTACATCCTTTCACATGAAATTCACATTTACTGGAACAACAGTGTTGGATATTGAAGTAGCTGCAGCTGAAGGAACCATGTAATTAGGCATGGATTCACTTGTTAGCAAGCTCCCAAGGAACATATGACACCAACTTTCCTAGCTGTCTGCTAGGGGTATCCAATAATGCCCAAAATAATCTCTTTTAATCTCCACAGAAATATGGAGGGTCACAGTCTTGGGGCAAAGGCAACATACCACCTTCACAGTGTGAATGTTACCATGCAGAAACATGTTTTACTAGTTTTATACAGGAGAATGTAAATTTCCAAAAAGAGTGAAATAAACATATTTCTGTAAATAGTAGTGAAACCGGATACTTCAACTATATACAAATGATTTTTTTTTTCTTCACTTCAGGAAGCCCAGAATTCACAACTATTTTTCCACAGTTTCAGCTGTAACAGATCACTGGTTTTTTCGTTGAAGGAAATTTTCTACAGGAAATTCACAACTAGGTTTGTCTAGTAGGCCCCAAACACAGTCCAAGAGAACAGCAAACAAGCAGTTAGCTCATGACCAGCTCGCAAAAGAAAACGTCTTCTTTACTTGCAGAGTTTTATCCTGAGCTCTGACCTTTAAAGAACACAACGCCTCATTTTTGCAATTCGGAAATTAAAGTTTCAGCAGGTCACCCCCTGGTGGTTACCGAGAGCGAATATAAGCAGCGAAACACCCGGCTGCGGCTGAGCCTTTCGGAGCCACGCAGGCTGAGCCCTCCTGCCCGTGTACGGGCGTGGGGCTGCCACCTGTCCCCGAAACACAAGGGAAAAACAATCACCAGGACCCACAAGCACCACAGGCGGTGAGAGCCCAGCCAGTTCACCTGCCTGAGGCACCAGGCTCGGCTCACCTGCCTGAAGAACCTTCTGGAACTCCCCAGCCACCGCACACCTGCCTGAGGAACCTTCTGGAAGCCCGCAGCCACCGCACACCTGCCTGAGGAACCTTCTGGAAGCCTGCAGCCCCCGCACACCTGCCTGAGGAACCTTCTGGAAGCCCCCAGCTCCCGCTCACCTGCCTGAAGAACCTTCTGGAACTCCCCAGCCACTGCACACTTGCCTGAGGAACCTTCTGGAAGCCCCCAGCTCCCGCTCACCTGCCTGAAGAACCTTCTGGAATTCCCCAGCCCCCACACACTTGCCTGAGGAACCTTCTGGAAGCCTGCAGCCACCGCACACCTGTCTGAGGAACCTTCTGGAAGCCCGTAGCCCCCGCACACCTGCCTGAAGAACCTTCTGGAAGCCTGCAGCCGCCACACACCTGCCTGAGGAACCTTCTGGAAGCCTGCAGCCGCCGCACACCTGCCTGAGGAACCTTCTGGAAGCCCGCAGCCGCCGCAGGGTCGCAGCGGGCCCAAGCCCTGAGGGCTGAGGGCAACACCTGGCGCTGGGCCGTCCCCCCTGCCCGGGCACAGCCCCTCCCTCAGTGCCGGGCCGGGGGCTTGGCGCTCCCCTCAGGGGCACACCTGAGGCGCCCCACAGCCCCACATCCGCACTCACAGCCTGGAATCCCAGAGAAACTCCAAGGGGAGCCGTCCAGGATGGGTTTCACGAGCAGAGGTGCCATCACCAGGTGAGGTTCCCCAGTGCTCAGGTGGCAGCCCAGGCTATGGGGCTACACCCCCCAACTCCCAGAGTCTTACCCAGGGGAGAGGCAGCCACAAACCAACCTACATTCTCCACTGACACGTCTCTCGTGATGGGTTACTGGGCTCCATCCCTCCCCGAGGAGCTGCTCGCCGTGTGAGGGGAAGGGAGGGCCGAGGGTGGGCTCCTCCTGCCCGCCCCATCTGCTGCAGGAAGCCGGGAGCCAGAGAGGCGCAAGGGTGCCCGTGGGTGGCTGGGATGCGCTGCCCTGGGTTAAACCCGGCTGGAAATAAAACCCAGACTGCTGCTCACTCCCCCTTACCCTGCTGGGATGTGGAGGAGAATCAGAGTAAAATTCTAGGTTGTACTAAGAACAGTTTAGTAGTCGAGAATAAAGTAATTACAAGAAATTATTGTAATTATGAAATAAAAAGGAATTCAACTGCCCACCACCCACTGACCAATGCTAAACCCCCTCTTCCCAAACCCAGATTGGCCCCACTGCTGGGTAACTCCCCCAGGAGTGATATTCTCCTGTGCAGAATATCCCTTTGGCCAGTTCAGGTCATCCATCCCAGCTACACCCCCTCCCAGTGCCTTTTGTGGACCTTCTTACTGGTAGAACATGACACCAAAAAAACGCCATAAAAACAAAACAAAACAAAGAAAAAAAAAACAAACAAAAGAGAAAAAAGTAAAAATTCACTGACTTAGGAAAAACACAATTTAGCTAAACCCATAATATCGGTGTATTATCAACACCATTCTCATTCCAAATCCAAAACACAGCACTGTTAGGGGCAGAAAGAAGAAATTAACTCCACCCCAGCTGAAAGCAGGGCACAGGGCAGCCATGAGCTCTCACCTCATGTGGGGTCTGGCCATTGCCTCAGGGAAACATGAGTGTCCTCATTTTCCAGCCTGGCCTAGAAGCAGGATTGCAGAGACGTTTAAGCTCAGAGCTCAAACACAGCGAGCCTTTGGGGATTGGGGTCAGGGAGAGCTGGTAAACACTTGACTCAATCCCATTTGTGAATTAAACTAAAGCATGGGCTTAGCAGCCATGCTGCAGGTTTAATGAAGCTTCAGCTTGTGCAGCCTGCCTTTCATTAACTTGGACAGACTTTCTGGAGTGCCCCAGGGTGGGGAACGTGAAAGGACACTTGGTCCAAATTGTTCGAGAGGCCTCTGGCCAAGCACAAACCACCATGTTCTGCCTGCCAAGCTGTGCCTCAGCCCCTCCTGGCATGCCAGAAAAACTGCTTCTCACCCCTGGATACAGAGTACAGCTGCAGAGAGATTCCCAGCCTCATGGTGCTTCCAGTGAAAACCAGGCATAGCTCCTGAAAACAGAAAAAGTATTATTTTTTTAAAAAAGCCTGTCTGAAACTTGGGCTGCCTCAACAACTTTTTTATAAAAACAAAGCACGTTCTCTACATTGTACTAATTTTTAAAAGCTTGGCACTTGGTACTTGTGAGAGCAGCATTTCCACTGCCAAGGATATTTGACTCTCACAGGACAGAGATAGCCAAATCTAAAAAAGCACATGGAGCAAAGACTTTGAGAAGATTTACCCAGTTATTTGACAGGCAGAGGAATTGCCTCATTTTGCCTCCTATTTTAATAACGTGCGCTTTTCTCGCTTGCCTGGATCGAACAGGCTGATCTCACCAGCAAGCTATTTTTCCACTCAAGCATCTGCCCAGACAGCTTGGAGCTAGACCAAAATGCCAGGCTGGGTTCTTTTATTGTAGGAGCAGTAATTGAGATCCCAGATGTTGCTGCTCAACACCTGTACCTTATTTTTGTCAGGCACTGTTGCAACTGGAGCTGGAGTGTGACACAGCAGAATGGCAGCAGCACTTCGTGCATCCTGCTGATGAGACAGTGGCCTGCTGGTGGCCTGTAGTTCTGCCACTGCTGGGGACAGCCCACGTGCTTTGCTCTGAGGCCTCAGCACAGAGTCACACCCTGCCTGCTTTGGCAGAACATTTGCTGACCTACCTGCAAGTTTTCTTTTGGCTTCGCTGTAACAGCATTTTTTCTTCTGACCACACAGTCATGGATGATTTGGTTTTACTTTTGCTTACCCTTGTATGGTACCACTGTAGTTGTACACAGGCAGGACTGACAGGTCATGTTCTGTGCAGAAGATACAACCAACATAAATGATGTCACATGGAAAAAACACAGACCTGGAGTGGTGGCAGAGGTCTTGAGAGGAGGAGGCATAGGATGCAGGGGGGAGGAGTACAGGAATAAAATGACAAAAGATGAGGCATGGGCTTGCCACTGGAAGCCCCATAGCTACAAACAAACCAACCATTGTTTTCCATTAAAACCCCAGACCTAGAGTCAAACAAAACCATCTTTTCCTGCATAAGAGAACAAAGAACAGTTTCCACCATATGTAAGATACAGCAGGAAATTTGGGTATCATGTGGGTAGCAAACCAGTGAAGAAGCAGCAAGATGAGAAGGTTGTTGGCAAACACAAAAAGACCCCAAGTGGATCCTGGAGTGAAAAAGATGCAGCCATCATCACATCCCTCCCAGGCAAAAGACCTTGTGTGCTGGTGACCAGCCTTAGCACCCCTGCCACCACACTGAAGGCAGCAACATGAGGACCCTGAAAAGTGGCAGGATGAGTGCAACATCAGGAAAGGGGCAAGAAGCTGGAATTGTGAGTATAAGAGAAATAGCTGTATTGGTCTTATGTAATATTATTATTATTGCAACTCTTTCTGTATAGAAGTGTTTTTGTTGTAATAATTAGGTCTGGATTAATTATGATTCTTAAAGTTAAGATTTCAGCCATACTATCAATAAATTCTTGGCTTTTTTATATACATATACATATACATATACATATACATATACATATACATATACATAATGTTTTCTGTTTCTTGATTAACAAGGTTTTGAGGGTAACAAGCTTTAGAACTGCCCAGAGTTACAGATGCAGGATTTATGATCCTTGTGTGTGGAGGAGATCCCAGACTACAGGTCACTTCAGAAAATACAGCAAGAAAAAAAAAAATAGTAGTAGTAAGAACAGAATTTAGCAAGATTTAAAAGTTGTCATGGCAATGTACTCTTACATGTAAATCAGTGTAGGAATTTAGGCAATTTATACTAAAAGCTGCCACTGATTTTTGTCTCTTTTCTAGGAAAGATTGCAAGCATTGCAATTATTTTTCAATTTGTTTTTAGAAATGTATGTTTCTTATTGGCAGAATAGCAGATTATTTGTTGAATTTAACTTTAGGCATTTATATATTTCTTCAAGAGAGTCTCCATCTTGTTGTAAACCAACTCTTTCTGCCTCCTGCCTTCTATTTATATCCTAGCCAAACTTGCTCTTCTGTGATGTGCATGCCTAGAACTCACATCATTGTTTAGCCTTCCCAGTGGGGAGGGGGCAAGAAAAAATCAGAGGTTTTTAGAAACATTTCTACTAATTGCATAGAATAAAGGTTAAAATTAACGAAATACATGACATTGTGATGAACTTCCACGGGAACAAGGTTTCAGACACACAGAATCTATTGCAAACGCCTACTAAAAATAGCACTCAATAATTAACCCAGAGCTGGCCATGGAGCACAGCAGTATAAACTTCTGTCAGCAGCTCCTGGAATTTGGGTGACTTTCATGTGCAATTAAGAAGCCTGACCTTCCTAACCGTGCCAGAGCCCTCCCACATCCCTGGGTGTACTCGGAACAAGCGGCGTGTGGCAGTGCAGGGGTTGAGCTCAGAGGTGACACATTTGGGGACTGAACTGCTGTTGTCAGCATTCGGAGTGCCCCGGGCATGGCTCCTGGCAGCTGCTCCGGCGGCCCCTCACTGAGTCCCGGGGCTGCACATCCATCTCACATCCCTCCCTGTCACCGGGGCTGCTGCAGGGAGAGTGGGGAAAGAGCTCAGCTCCCCGAAAGGAACGCGTGGTGCACCCAGGGGAGAGCAGCAGAAGGGCTGGCTAATAAGAGTCCTCGCCAGCCTGGATTTGTGACACCTGCCCTGCTCTAGGGGATACTGACCACTGCAGTGAGGCCATCTCCAGCCAGGGTCAAAATGGGAGCAAGGTTTGCCACCAAGGCATGTCTGTCTGTCTGTGGCATTTGTTTAATATTTTTGGAAATACAAAAATCTGAGTGTAGCAGATTATTCAGAGGGGACTTGGATTATTTTTGAAAAGAATACAAATTATTTATACAAGGGGTAAATGTGGAGGCTGGGAGAAGGCAGACAGGTGAAGGGAAATTAGAGCTAGAAAAGAAGCAGGAAGGGGATAAACAGGCATATGGTGAGCTCTGGAAAATGCATGCCAAAAGTATGGAAGAAATGGGAAAAGACCCATGCTACCACCCAAGCAGTGAGGTGGAAACCCTCTCCCTGCCCCATGGAGGGACCCAGGGCCTGGCCAGTCTGCCTCCAGGATTGTCAGCCAGGGACATGACTTTTTAAGCCCAGCTAATCCTGAAGCAGTGTCTGGGACACTGCTGGGTAACTGAGGAATTAGGCTGCAATAAATCTGCTTGTGCTGCATGTGCACCCTGCAGAACACACATGGCACTGCCAGGGGGGCATGGGGAAAAATTTGAAAGGAGAGAGGAGCTCTTGCAGAAACCAGAGAGAGCGGACACTGCTCCCTCATGCATTGCTGTGCACTTGAGCTGCCTGGCATGCAAAGGCTACTGTTCAGCAGCAAAACACTCCAAGCAAACTGTTCCCAGGATTGTGGGGCAGCAAGTCCCACAGTTCAATTCTGTTAAAGTGTACTTCCTTTTGCTTATTTCAAATTCTGTTACTTGGTAATTGTACTGGGCTCCCTGTTACAAGAACAAAGGAGAGCAGTGGGAGAAGCAGTAATTTTCTATTCATGTTTTCCACATCTTAGTTGATATTTTGTTCTTACTGTTGCCAGTCATGTATCTCCAGTCATTATTTCTTCTTCAAGCTGAAGAATTGTGGACTATTTAACCTCTTCTGGCTATTCCACGTTGCTGATGAATCAGGGTATAAAGCAGGAAAAAAAAAATAGTATCTGCCTCTTGCTATTTCCTAAAATCCATGCTGAGTTCTGAACAAGGCAACATCAGGGATGCACCCTGTGATACAAAGATGGTTCTTGTTTTCTTCTTCTATTTGTTTCCTAATTACATCTGATGTTACAAATGTCGTTCTGCCCTCTGTTGGAGTTGAATTGTTAGACTCACCCCCGCAGGCAACAGTTAATTTGCAGTTTAACTTGCTGTGGTACAGAGCTATTTTTCCTCCCATGCATTACTTACCAGTGACAAGTTCATTTGGCTTCCAATCAGGCCGTCACTGCCTACGGCCCGTGCAGCTCTGGGCACTCAGATTTCTATCTGACCACAAACACCCAATACCGCAGTGTCGAGCGCCCGCATTTCCTACCACTCCGAGCCGGCCCCTCCTCCTATCAGGGCAGTCCTGAACCCAACCAACAGCCCGTGGTAACTCAGCAGAGTCCTCCTTTCCTGCAGGGATGAGACTGCTATTTCTGCTCAGCCCTTCTCTTTTAAACTCTTGAAGTCCAATAGAAGACTTTTTTTCTCTCTCCACAGCATAGGGGCTCAAGGAAGCTTTAGGGAAAACTCTGGTTCATTTGTTGGGTTTTTCTGTTTGTTTGTAGGTTTTTGTTTTGTTTTCTTTTTTAAACTTGACAAGTACATCTTTTTTTTTTTTTCTCTAGGAGAGAAGCATAGCCCTGGTGTGGATTACCAAGAGAGGCTGTGCAATCTCCATCATTATATATTTTTAAGACTTTGCAGGGCAAAGCCAGGGTTGACCTGAACTAGCTTCAAGCTCAAGTCTGGACTAGATGATCTCCAGAGTTTTTCCCAACAAACATTTGCATGGTTTTATATTAACTATGTCACGCCTACCTACTTACTTGTAAGCTCCTCTGGAGTTTCAAGAGCAATCCTTACAGTTTCTCTTGTCACCCTCAATTTTTAGCCAGGTACCTCACCAGCTGCCTGTGTTTTATTACAGTATGTAACTTTTAGCAATTTCTTTTGGAACGAGGTTAAACTTGCTAGCCTGTGGTTAGTAGGACTGTTTCTGAAGCTCTTTTGAAAGTCACAGTCTTTCTTCTAGTTCCCACTGCAAGTGACAGGTTATAAACCAGAGTCACTCACTGGCTTGCTTCAGGGCTCTTGGTCCACACCAGCTGGCCCTGACAGTGATTGATTGCTCTTTTCATACCTACACAGTTCTTGCTTTGACAGGAAACCTCCTTGACACTTCTGCCTCCACCAAATTTCCAAAAAGTCTGTTTTTAATCAGAGTGCGCTCTCTGTCTTGAGATTCTTTGCAAACAGGGACAAACAGTAAGAGCAAAGCTCTGTCTGGCAGGCACTGGTGGGGATGTCTCCTTAGCAAATCCTGTGTTTAAGCAGAAGTGCTACAAGGAAGCACTATGTAAAACCAAATTCATGCATCATATCCTTCATAAAGTCACCTGTTTATGCCAGCAGGTGTGGTGGCTTTTCTCATGTTTGATAATCCATCTACCCCATGTAAGACACAATTTAACACCTTATCACCTACCTTTCGTAGAGCCTCACATTCCATTTCAAATCCCACATTATTACCACCAATACATATGTTCAGAAGATCTCCTTTGCACACTCCTGCAATCTGACCAGAGTGGTACCTGTTATGCAGTAACATGAGCAATTCCCAGTCAGTGTGACCAGGGCAGCATAAACCAATATTGCAGCTTCAGAGTAGCAGGGAACTCTGCTCTGCCTGTGCTGCATCCCCCTTAAAAGGCTCCAGGTGCATTTACAGAGATCCTTGCATAAATAAAGCTCTCTGGAGCCCAGCACAGATACACACTCACCTCCTCTGCCCACACATGCACAGCAGGCAGAGCTCAGCTCTTTCCCACTGCCACAGGCAGAGCATCACAGACACAGGACTCCAGAATAACCCTTCAAGTGTTTTGAGAGCCACAGAAATTCCACAAGATAATTCCTGGGGGCTATTGCCAACTGCAGGGGTGATCAGAGGAGGAAGGGGCATAACATGCCTCCAGCAGCTACTGAGTTCCTACAAAGATGAAGGCATCAGAATGAAACCTGCTAATGGAATACTCGTCACTCTTGAGCTCAGGATCTTGAGATTGTTTTGGAAGACAGATTTGAAGCTGTGTTTAGGTTTGTCTACCTCCTGGTTCTCTCCTCATGGAAGTAAAAAGAGCAAAATACCTGTAATCTTCCTTTTGTTCCTTGCACTTTGATGCTTATGATGGTTGTTCTGAAACACTGACATCAAAAGACTGAGTTTCACACCTTTAACAGCATCTCAAATAACCAGAGTTCTACTCTAGTATCTGTTCTTACAACTGGACATCATGGCAAGTGAGTTTACTCCTGAGTAAATCTCCTATTTTCTACTACTACTGCATAGTGCAATAGTCAGTGCTGGTTTTTACTGTGGTGTGAAAATTCAGGATTCCAAACTTCATGTGTGCTGAGTGTTTCTGTGGAATTGGCACTGCAAAGGTAGGCAATAAACCAAGTGCCATGATGCAGCCTGGACCTTAGACTGATGGAAGCAGACCTCAGCATTCCTAAACAGTAGTAATTTAAGTCTTCTTAGACCAGGATGATTCACATTCCTTCCTCTCCCCCCACCAGCTCCCAGAATAGAGGAGAAATTCTAGAATCAGTTTCTTTGTGGTGCTAAAGAACAACTCTCAGGTACTCCTGCAAAGGACTTCTCTCTTATAAAATCTTATTTCAGCAATGATATTGAAATGAGAGGGGAAGATGAATAGACAATGATGTAGAGAAATTTCATAGGCACGTACCACAATTTCCAATTGCGTTCAATCAAGAAAGTAAAGCAGCTTCCAAGGAAGGCACCTGGCAGCTGAGTGCCAGAGTTGTTCTGGACAACTTTATGAGAGATAAAGTTTGCCAATGTTACACTATGCACTGCCAAACCTTGAGCAGAACACTCAGCTTATCCTGCCAAGTTCTCAACACTGCAAGAAGTGGCTTCTGGTTCAGCAGTGTATGGAATCTCAAAGGCACCTGCTTCTAGGTGATATGCTCTGCAACCTAACCCTAAACAGCATGCAGTACTCCTGGAGCATGATTTGGGAAGCACAACGCTCATGGGCTAATTGCTCACCCATCTGGAGACCCTCAGAGCCTTCAGCAGCACCTGGCTCTTCCAATACTTGAGGTTTGAGAACAGGGAGTGCTGTGCAACCACACACCAGGCTCAGTTGTTGATCCAGCTTGTGATATAACTTGCATGATGGTTATTCTTCCATCCCATCAGACTTCTGTGTCTCTGACTTCATGTCCAGGGAAAAGTTTAACCAAGGGTATTTATTTTCCTTACCCACTGCTTGGTTACAGGCAGATGACAACTTTTTAGGATGCTCTAGCTGAAACATCATAGTCTTTTTCAAGTCTGCATCTTTACAATTCTTAATTTATCTACAGGACATCAAAAATTCTGTAAGCTCCTGAAATAATTAGACATCTACCGGTGTTGTGGAAACTTCATCAATTAAAACAGCGACTACAATGTACTGAAGACTCCTGCTCTTTCAGATATCTTTGTCTTGCATATGCCTAAAATTCCGTTTGAAAGGAAGATGATCTCTGCCTCTCAAAGAGGTTTGGGAAGTCAAACCACACACTGACAAAGTCTAAGTACAATCTCACATATGACAGTTGTTAGTGAAATCTGGGCTCATAGAAACTCCTTTTGGCCTTTGACTCTGTAATTTCTGGAATCTTAATGCATGTGTTTCCTTCCTTAGACCTAAGAGAGAAAGTACATTGCAACAGTGCTATGTGCTGCTCTCACTGGAATGAGGCTCATAATGGCTCAGCATTGAGGTGGGTTTTGAAATCAGCCAGGGAAACATGGGGGAGTTCTGGTATCAGCAAGATCTGGTGCAAAAACAGCCTCAGCAGCTGCCCTCCCCCATCTCAATTCAGACTCCTTTGAGCTCAGAGCTGTTTGTGAACAGCCAGAGCCGAGACAGCCACTCCCAGTGACCTGAGCAAAGCCCTTGTGCACACATCAGCCCCTGGCCATGGGTTTGGCACTGTGCCCCTGCTCCCTGGGTCTCACTGAGAACTCAGCATTTGCTGAGATTTTCTCACAGCAAAAGGTACAGACTAAGCTCAGCTTTAAAGACCACAATGCAGGACTGACGGAGCTTAGCAGGCTTTGAATTGAGCATTTTGAAAATGGTGAACAGGTAAAATCCACAGAGAAGGGTGGGATTGTGTAGACACCTGTGGAAACCTGCCTGACAGAGAAATATTCCCTGTACCCAAGGTTCCAACAGACACAAGAGAGCTGCTTCACTTGGTCCCAGATGGCAAAGTTCAGAAACCAAAGCACATTGATCCTATGGCATTTTCAGATTTAAAAAAAGCTGAAGCTGTACCATGTATCAAAGAGCACAAACCAGTTCTCCTGAGAACTTCTGAAGGGTAATTACAAGTATTACATAAAATTAACATACAGTTCATCTTTGTATAAACCTCTTAACACTGTATAACAACATGTGGATAGATGCATATTTGTCTCTTGTGATAATCAAAATTTAATTCTCTCAACAGAATTATTTTAGGTTTTGGGGGGCAGTTTTTACAATCCTAGACCGGATGTATAATAGACTAACAAATAATTCTAGATTACTGGTTTTCCCCAGTAATTTCAATTTATATTCTACACGGATATTTAAATGACTTGAAGTCCTGTATGTTTGCTTTTGTCTCACATTTGAAATTATACTTGAATAACCATTAGAACCTACATTAAATAAGAAGGAACTTATTTGATTATCTGGGCTAAAATAGCTACAAATTTGTTTTCACAAAAGCCTCAGTAAGGCTCTCACTGTAATCTAGTGTATCACAAAAAACCCCATTGTTTTGCAATATGAAGCTCTGTTCTGAAACTGGATATTTCAGATGCATGAATATACTCAGCACACAAACTGCAATCAGATTTTTCCACTAAAAAGAAGAATTTCCTTATTAAAAAATTATAGCCAGGTTTTAAAAATAGTTAGGGTAGAGGAGACTACAAACAATAATTGTATCACTTCTAATTAATTTACAATGTTCAATTTCTGCTGCTAAAGTATAATTTCATTATAGCACTTCAACCTAGATATTTTTAATTTGGATAAGAGAGCTTTGCTTTAAAATTCCTTGTCAAGTGAAGACAAAAGTTTAAAATATGAGCCAGCAAAATGACACCAGATGTTACACAGCAGTTTTATATAACACATTACTGAACTGCATTTTAAGGCTCAGTAACCTGAACATCAAGCTTTTGAACCCACATTCATGCTTTTGCACAGAGCTATGACACAAAGTGATCTTACTCCAAGACTTCCTTATGGTTTGTACTTCAATTCAGACTATAAATTTAACACTAGATCAGAAAACAACTCGGTCTGGATATTTCAAAACTTTTTGCCCCAGAAATGCTTTCAAGAGACACATGTTTGGGGTAAGAGGCCCACAAAACATCCATGAATAAAACCCCACAGTTCCCCATCATTCCCAGAGGTAAGGTGTGTGCAAGGCTCCTGAATGGTATCATTTGACAAAATCAACCCCTTCCTTCCCTTTCTCACTTCAAACTTCTGCAGTAATGCCTTTTCACCTTGGTCTGCATGCCTTATGTACTGGAAACAGTGAGAAACGAAACTGTTGTTCTAGGATATAATCACAGGGTCAGTTTTACAGCTGGAATGACATAATTCCATCCACTTTCACACCCCATGTTAACAATCTTCCTCCCTACTTTTAAAGAAGTAAATGCAGAGACACAACTAAATCTTCTGTTACAATACAGGAAATTTAATGGATTCCTACACTAAGCAGTGTATCTAATACAATTCCTGTTATTCTTTCTATTACTCTAAGCAGAGTCCCCTTTTAGATACCACCTGATTGTACTTTGCAGAAGTTCAATAAACCTTCCTTTACGTAACTTTGGTCCACCTAAGGCAGACCAGAATTCTGGAAATAGGTACTACTACCTGCACAACTCTTCATTATTTACCAAGGTGGCTTTCCACACATGGAGAGAAAGTCTGGCATTTACCTCTCCAAAGTGATGACCTGAAGTTCAAGTTGCGGGTCAGGAGATGTGGAAATAAAGTCTGAAGACAGTAGGTGATGGATGTGACACATCTGCCTCTCAAATGTCAGGCTCTGTCCAGAGCAGCTCCCTTTCCTCCAGCAAGGCTGCTGTCCTCAGGGCTCCTTAGAGCCCCCAGGGCTCCTTGCAGCCCTCTGTGCATCACCACAGTGCTGCTGTCACACACAGATGTATCGTCCCAAGCACAACCTGTAGCTGCAAATTCAGTTTGGTTTGTGCAACTGGAATAAAGATCTTGTGGCATTAGCAAACAAATCTCCCCTTGGGAAAGGACTTCTAGCAGTTGCATTATTTATAATGGTTTCATTTTTACTTACAGGAAGACTATCTGAACCTACTGATGCTGCAAACGTCTTAATAAATTACAATCCCTTAGACAGGGGATCTTTAGGGCAAGTAAAAAAGAGTATGCATGAAAGGCTTCTGTTCCACACAGCCGAAAGAACCCAGTAGTGTTCTTTTTCCAAAGACAAACTAACATATTACACAGAGCAAGAGAAGCAGCAGTATCAAAAATTACAGTGGCCTGGTTTTGAAAACACTTGGCTAGTGGAATTCAGGGTAAATGCCAATCTCATTATCTTCAAAAACCCAATTAACAGGCCATCCAATAAGGGCAGGCTTGATACAGAAGTATGGCAGTTACCTAAATTCTCTTTATCTTTTGAACTCAAATTCACATTTTTGGTTTTCCATGCCTTTTAAACAAGAAAAGTATCATATTCATGAAAAAAACTTCACTGGAAAAGCTATGTGGACTTGCCTGGTTATAACCCCAGCTAACCAAGTATACTCTGGCTTCTGCTTAGTGATGCCCAGAAAGGAAATATGAGATAAATAAGTGCCATATGCATCAGACCACATCACTTTCTCCTATGCAAATCAAGCACTTCAAAACAGATTGAAAGGGAAATAATTTATGAGAAAGGCTTTGACTCCCAAATCTTCTGTAGAAGCTTCACAATTATCCTGCTAATCTGAAAATGCTGATGTCACCCCTAAGCATTCACACACAATGCTTCCATTACGTAACTACCGACAAAAGAAGAGGAAATAGTCTTGCCAGATTTTTTAAAAACTTTTGCTTACATAAAGTTGCATTTGGTTCTTACAGCACCACACACTAATAACACACTGTTCCATGTTTCAAGCTCCAGTACCGCTCCCTTACAGCGCAGAAAAGGTTACACTATGCTGCTGCTTTTTCCAAGTGGCAATGAGATGACACATCATATTCAACTCGTGTTACAGTTCATGAATTATTGCATTTTGTACCCATAGCTAGTTGTACCAATTAAGGAAAAATCCATGGGAAAAAATCCATCCTGAAATTAAAGCATCATTCATGTTAATCAAGAAACAGAGCAACATTCATGGCAATTTCCTCCCCTTTCACTTAAGAAAGCCATTAACACCCCCCATGATGTGAAAAATCTCACCATAAGAACTGTGCCATTTTCCCTGTGCTCTATCACATTTATGTTATTCTGACTACAGCTCTCCAGAGTTGTTACTGAAAGATCAACTTGCGCAGAGAACTCCAAAATGCATCAAGAGACACCATACATCATCTCCAGAAAATTTCCAGCCTTGACTGGTTTGACTAACCATAGCCTCAGATCCAGGCACTGAATTTTTTTGTCCCAACACACAGGTGAAAAGCAAAGCACTACATTCAGGATGCTTCTTTATCATTTTTTCATCTTCTTTTTTTTATTATTATTTTCTTTTAGCAATTTACCTGACACTGCCTTCTTTCTGCAATCACTCAGAGGAGTGTTTTATTGCATGTTAAAAGACAAGATATGTATTGAAAG
Organism: Fringilla coelebs; assembly: GCF_963513975.1. Taxonomy (NCBI): domain Eukaryota; kingdom Metazoa; phylum Chordata; class Aves; order Passeriformes; family Fringillidae; genus Fringilla; species Fringilla coelebs. The sequence continues at coordinate 9,851,786 of NC_140066.1, forward strand.
TAGCAATTTTATTTGAGTTAAAATTATTTACAAAAACCCAAAGACATACTTCATGAAACTGGTACAAACTATTTTTCCTGCCGTTGGCTTTTGCTCCAAAGATCACAGCTGAGAAATACTGTATAAAATAAAAATAGGATTGGATTCAGAAAAGTACTCTACTGTTCTAATTTCCAATTGAGAGTATTTACACAAATATTTACAATGGAAAAAATGTTACTTTAAAACTTTAATTTGCAAGTTGACCTCAAGTACCCTTTAATGCAGAGTTATTTGAGGGTCTAACACACAAAAATGCACTGCAGTTCACAGGGTGATTTCTCCCCCCACCCTCAAAAAAAAAAAAATCTGCATTTGTCAGTGCTTGACAATTAGTTACATTTAAAAAAAAACTGTTAAACACTGAGGTAAATCAATTCCCAAACAATTACCAGTGTAACAAAGAAAGGTAGTTGTCCCTGCTTTCCCCTATCATCACATTTGCATCTTCTTTTTTTCTCTTGCCATCTCTCCCCATGAAACTACATAATCAATTTGCAATCTCATTACAGATGTGAAAATCTCTAAAATCAAAAGACTACATGGGCCAAATATGTAATAATTTTCTCCTGATGCAGATCATTTACATATACCTTCTCCCTCTCTCTCAATACTGTTTTGGGCTTTTTTTGAAGAAGGGGAACACAACCTCAAAAACTTTTCTAAGTTACACTGATACACTAAGTTTTAGAAGGTGATGAGAGAAAATGCAAAAAAAAAAAAAAAAAAAAAAAAGACCAACGTAAGATTTTTGCCATTAATCAGTTACTTCCTTACAGAATTCCCAACAATCTGCATTATCAAAAATAGGAAGACATAGAAGGCAGCCACTGTATGTAAAAAATTTACAGCTGGCACTGATACAAAAGCACAAGTTCTTAACTTTATACACGGAGATAACACAAGATCTAAAAGCAGGTTAGATTTCCTGTTATTTCCCCCTCATTATACATAGAACTAATATTTTTATGGCTTCAAGTTTTACAAATTCAATGGAGTAACATGATGTAACTACCTATACAGGTATTTAAAAATGTCAACGAAGCAGATCGCAGAACAGTCTGCAAATATTCAAGACCACCTTAATAAAAATACTTAATAATCAATTCTGTTGGTCTGAATAGTGAGTGCAAGAAAAAAATTGTTTAAAAAGTCATGTATTTTCTGGGATTCTTTGTTCCACTTAAGTCCTCAAACACAATGCTTTGCTGTGAACTAAACCTCAGACTGAACAAAATCTTAGCTATATCAGCAATTTAAGGCTTTGTGTTATATGCATTTCAACTCTGTCATACTACAGAAGGATGAAATAGAAAGATTATGTCAGCTGGAAACAATAATCCCCATTGGTGTTTTAGCTTCTTTAAAATTATTCCCCCTAAAGCATCCAAATTCATTGTATTCAACATTATAAAACACACCTTGAGTTCTTCCTTGAAACAAATTAAAACAGCATTTCAAAGTTTTTGCTTATCGGAAGTGTAAACTACCCTGCGAGTGTTTTTTAAATTTTTTTTTCTTTCTTTATTTCATTTGCATTTTAACAGGGCACAACTTTTTACAGTCACTATTCCTTTAGTGGATAAAATACCCTCAATGGCTTTATGTGTTTATGGGTCTGCATGCTCTTGGAACTACAAAGCGTTATGGTCTAGCAGGTTACAGTATGTGGGCCATGGGAGCTTTAGAACTGAGAAATAGTTCAACAACCTAATTTCAATCAAAACAGTATAAAAAATAAACTATCCAATCCTCGCCTCTTTGGATTCCAACAAATTTTAAATATAGACAGTAGTTAAAATCACAAAAGTATTTAAAAATTTATATTTTATGATTTTGGAATCATCTAGTAATAAAAAAAGCAGGAGCAAATTAAACTCAAATAGGAGCGGTGCTGCTGTCCAGAACTTCTTTATTAGAACATTTGTTTGATACCTCAGTAGCTAAGCTGCCTTTGCACCTGGCTGGCATGAAACAGTGGCTCAACAGTAAACAGCAGTTGCACTATCAGCAGCAAGTTTTTCCCCTTGAAACTTGTCACGAACAAAGCAAGAAAAAAGATAGGGAGGGTAAACCCTGCCAAAAATATTTAAATACTGCACTGCATCATAAACAGCAAGGTTTCTTTATTTACTTTCCTCAGAACCTTTTTCCCCTCATTTTTGATAGTTGCAGATTGATGTAGTAACTGTCTTTTAGAAAATGCTGAATGCATGGTTAAGAGACCAGGTAGCCTTAAAAATCCGAACACGAATGACACAGATGAATGCTCTTGGTATATCCTTCAAGGACTTCTTTCATGACTTCTTCTTTTGTCTAAGGGTAGCTCCAGCATTAGAGTGCCTGCAGCGGAAGTTAAGTATCTAGCAGTGTTCCAAGTATTCAATCACCCTAGAGATAGATTTCTGGCCTGTTGTTCCAACAGCACACTGGAAACGCAATAGAAAACACAAGTAACAAACAAGCATTTGTAGCACCTCCTTCAAATATCTGAGAGCTATTCTATTTTCAGAATTTTACTATTTACAATTATGCATCAGTAAAAGCAACTAGGTTCAGGCAGCCAATTCAGAAGTATCTTCTAGGCCAGTCACAATATAATGACAGACAAAATTACGACAGACAAATGGCCTTTCAGTATTAAAAAACAGAATATCGTCCTGTGCTCTTATGAAGACACAAACTGAAAAATGTTAATGCTTTTAAAAAGGCATGAAATATTAACAGAAAACAAAACTACAAAAATATCTACAAATATAAATTTGAAATATGCATTACTTACAGTAAGGTTCATAAAACTGAGAAATTTTTTGAGCATTTCAGTCATTATCGAGAAGTCCCCTTCAGGTAAGTACTCCCTCACAGTAGTCACATTGATCTAAGAAATAAAACAATCTTGTCTTATTTGGGAAACATTTTTCTGACACAGAACTATAATGCTCTGTATGTGAGAAGCACTAAGACAAGTATATTCACAGCATAAAGATGGCTTCTGCTGCCATCTTGATGATTTAAGTTCCTTTTAAGCGATATTCATACCTTCACTGTGTTTTTGTTTTTAGAAAACAATTGCTTAAATAATTTTTTATTACTGGTTTGCTGAAGTTTTAAAATAAAATTTAAAAAAACCCCAGACTATCAGACATTCCTAGGACCTCCAAGATTATCAAGCCACCAGATCACTCCCCTGATAGGGAGAGGCTCTCCCTTTACAACTGTGAAGGGCTGAGAATTACTGATCTCATTGTCAGTCTCACTCAGAACACTAAAACTGTTAAGGACACTGATCAGTCCAAGGACACAGAACACCACCTTAAAGTCCATTTCTGCACCATAGTAAAGTCAGACAAGCCTGAAGGCAGGTCTGAACTCATTTGCACATGAACGTATTTTTGAAAGGAGACTTTAAGAGTTCTCAGCCATTGGAGTTCCATATTTTTAACTTCAGTTTTCTATTACATATTTCCAATCCGAGACAATTATTTTTATAATAGGGACACACACAAGTTCATCTGATTTCAATGGAAGAAAAAACTAAAGCAGACTGATAAAGAATAAATAAGTCTGATGGTAACTTGCTTACTAAAACTACCAAGAAGGAATAGGCTTAGCCAATTTTCCTCTGCCTTTCCAAAGCAAATTCTTTTGCTGGCTACAAGGAAAGGGAGAGAAGTAAAAGAGGTCAAATATTAAATTCCAACTGTTTTTGATAAACACAGTGATGTCCGAAAAATTCGTTTTGACTGGAATAACTCTGGCAACTCTCCCAAAGCTGTATACATCAGTGTAGATTCACTAACGTATTGCTCATACTGAAGCCCAATTTAATAAACCCCTTTCAATACAGCAAATTATCACTTCATTAAACATTATACTGGACTTAGAATCAACTTATTCCCTTACTGGACTCTCCTGGCAGAGACAGCCTAGAAGCAATGCTGTGTATGAGGCCACAATGCAGTCTTCCATGTGCTTCCCAGCATGCTGAAGAGCTGTAAAAGAGACAACAGTCTATTGTATTCTCTAAGCAGCTGGTATCTTTTACTGCTGCAAATACAATCCTTCATTATCACTTTCCAGAATGCTTTTTCCTCAAACAAAACGAGCTTTGGGACTGAGATTTTAGAGATCAGGAAACACCACACTTACTGACTCAGCAGCACATTCTTGACAGGAAAAATGGTCTTCATTTAGTTTCAGCTCATCCTGCTGCACAGTATTTTGTAATTCGCCACTTCAATGTGCAAACTGTATGCTGAGCACCCCAAACTACCAATGCAAATGTTTCATGTGATACTATATGCCTCTTAAACTTCCCCCAAAGTAGTTTGTGTTAAGGATAACATTTTCTGCTGATGACTCAACATTTTGGGAAAAACTACAAATAACTACAGACACTAGTTCATGGAGCTATAAAAAGGAGGAAGGATATACAGCAAGACTGGAGAAGGTAATATACCACACCTATTAACATAAGATGAAAACACTATTAAAACTCATACACTGCATCTACTATTGGAAGACTAAACAAGAAGGAATGATGTTTCAAATCTGTTTCCCAGAGACAAACTATCTAGCAGGTCAGAGATACTCAAACTCCTGGAACAAACTAGCAAAGATGCAGTACATCAATGCATTACACATGCACTTCAGCCACCACTGATGAAGGGAAAAGGTCCCCCAAAGCAGGTGGGGACAGAAGAAGCAAAGAGATAGAGGAGGGGAAAAAACTCCAACTCTTGAAGTAGCTTGAAACAAGAACCCTGGAAAACAAAATTCAAGCAGGTAACTTTCAAGGACTGTTCCAGAAGAACAAGGTAACAGCCTAAAAGCCATCCTTTCCAGAAAATTTTGCACATAGAGTGTCCCAAAAAGGTCTTGGTTTTTTTTTTTTTCCTGTTTCTTTTGGGCCTTTTTTTTGTTTTGTTTTTTTGGGGTTTTTTGGGGGGTTTTGGTTTTTTTTAAAGAAACAGGTAATAGGTAAAAGAAGCATAATAGATTCTACTTCTCATGCTTCACATCAGAATGGCTCCTACTTATGCAGCAGTTTCACCCGGGATACACTGAGGAAATCTGTCCTAGAGACTGGATGTAGAGAGGAAGCAGAGGACAAGGTGGGATTTTTTGCCATCACACTGTTCTTTACCTTTTCTGAGATCATCACAGCCAGACAACGTACCTTTATTAAGATCAAGTTCTTCATCATCTTCCTCCTTCTTATCCTTCTCCTCAGTACTATCTGACTTCTCTGTGGAGACCCACTGGATCTCCCCACTTGTCTCCTGCCATTCCCCACTCTTATCATGCTGAGCTGTGGGAGCTTCTTTAATCAACTCGTCCGTCTGGCTCTCGGCCAGCTGTGCCGCTCGCTCACACTCCAGGAACAGCTGATGTGGGGAATTCCAGGAGAATCTCCATTAGAAACTAAACCCCAAACTTGACTTAATACTTTTATTTCCCGTTCACAATTTACCCCTTAATACAATTAGCCTTCAATACTTTTTTTAACAATGGGCTTTTCTTCCTCAAAGGAAAATAGAATCTGGCCCAACACCAGCGCTGTGCTCCACAGCAAGATCTCCCTGACTGGTGCTGAACTGCCTGACAGGCTCCTCCTGGGCATGGTAAAAGTTTAATCACTTTCTTTCAGACACGGCTAGAAGACTAAAAGCTGCCATAACTTCCTGTCCATTTTTGTTCTCTACCAATTTTCCTTTTCTTTTCATGCTAACTATTCCCTCTTGGCTTTCTTAGAGCAAAAATATTAAGGAGTCATTTAAAATGACTTAGCAAAGAACGTGAATGAACCAGGAATCCCATATTGGACACTTATTTCTCATTAATTATTTTCCATACCACACAACCAGTTTTAAATATTGCTTTGCCAAGCTACATATATTAAGATATTTAATATTATTATTTTTTACTCATTTTTTTGTCTGCTACTGGATACTTATTTCAAAGTTAAATAGAACTGCTAAAAGCATCCATAAAATTAACTCAACTGAAACAAGACATCTGTAATTTCCTTTCAATTTTTTCATTTTAGTTTGCATGGTGAAACTCATTTACCAAAATTATAGGTATGTAAGAGAAAAGTAGCTTACAGCTGATATAAAACAAAAGTCAAAGTAAATAATCTAGGAACAATAAAACTAGAAATAAATTATATGGGAACAAAAGAGTTTTACTGGATGTCTGTAAAGCACCGTCATTTAGAGGGAAGCTGTTTCTGTAATGGACAACACTGCAGAAGTCGTGAGCAGCAATGTTCCCCCTACCTTGTTCCACTCCTCAAAATGCTAAACAGAAAAACTGACATTTTCATTGCTGAGTTCTCCCTTCCTCCCAACAGTGTGATAATGAGAAATGGGAATTACTGCAGGACAAACACTTCTCACCTGCACTAAAGCCTGAACAGCATCAATCTGTCCAGTTATCTTCAGGCTTTCGTCTCCTTCGCCCGTACACAAGGAGTCAAAAGAACACGATGTTTCCATATTGACAAGGCAGTGCCTGTTCCGGGCACTGTATTCCACAAGATTGATCAAAAGACCCAATCCCTGCAAAATTGGAAAGTCAAAAAGGATTACACACACTAGAAAAAAAATGATTTAGCAAAAAAACTTCTATTTAGATAAACATCTTTGTCCTTATCTTTCTGAGAATAGACAACTTATGAAACAATCTGACAGACAGCGGTATCAGGATTTAAAGAAATTAAAACTAGAACAGAGATCCTGTATAGGAGAACTTTTATGCAGGAATCTCTGCTTTTCCAACTCTGAACACAAAAACATTTTTGGAGCTGAGAATTCCTTTACAGAGGTTAGGGATTCAGGTGTCCAATCCTGAGCTTATGCTCATAAGAGATCCTACAATACACATTTTCACTGCTGCTATTAGGCCACTCTGACCCATTTTATATAAGCTGAGGTCAATCTAACAAAGCTTTTAACTCAAACAATAATATCAACCATATTTCCAAAACTGAAAAGATGTTTGAAAATTATTAATTCAAATATTTATTTAGCTAAATCTCTTTGTTCATCAAGAAGTGCACTTTCTCCCACCAAACACAGGGAAAACCCTCAAACCCACCAAATCCTTACAAAAACTTTAAGTACCTCACTTTAGGTGTATATATGGTCACTGAAAACTGTAGGGGAAACTCTTCCTTAATGAGGGGCTAGAGCAGCTCAATGCATAAGGAGGCAAATCATTTTCTCTTGATATGAGAAGCATAAGAACTTACCAGTACACGAATATCAAATCTCTGTTCTTGAGGTAGGAACTTGGGAACCTGAAGCACACAATTCATCGCTGTGCCTATCAGACCATCTTGTTCACCTGTTTTTGTACTACCCCATTCTGCAAACAAAGAGTTCAGAGGCTCAATAGTGAAAACACTCACATTCATAATGGTAAGCAGTCTAATAAAAACCTTTTGGTTCTAATAATAAACCAGCCCCTCTCAGCCCAAGCCCTCATCTGAACATTTCACACTTGCAATTCCTCACCCAGCTTGCAAAGACAAATTACTGAGGGCTGTAAGCCAACATCTACCATGGATAACTGTTTTATAGCACTAGACTTGAAAAACCATCATCGATACAAAAAAATATTTACACTAATGGTTTATTTGACACCTCAGTACAGAATATGCAAAAAATTTGTTGTCTTACCATTATCATTTGTCAGGTTGAGCAAGACCCCAATGATGGCCCTCATACAGTCTTCCACGGCTTTACCCACATGGTTAGTTACATTCTGGTGAGGCACAGACTTATTGTCTGGTAAACAGATACTGTCTTCAGCACGATTATATCGCTGGATTAACTCCTCACAATGCTGCAGTGCTCTGCAGGGAGATGGGGCAGAACAAAATTATCTTCATAACATACAGAGCATTCCACCTGCAGACTTGTTTCACAGGGAAAAAACTTGGTTTTTTCACAGGGAAAAAAAAACGGAAACAGAGCTTTATGCAGAATTTTTCTGATACCCAGTCTGTAGGGACAGATAATAAAGTTATCACCTGCAAAATCTTTTATAAGCTCAACTGAAAATTGTGTAAACAAAAACCTTGAAATCTTAGGGTGTTATCAGCTTGGTATTTCAAGAGCAAGTTAATTTTCCCTCCCAGCTTCATCACATGGTCTTACAAAAGATATCTCCTGTTCCTACAAACCCAGCCTCTCATATCCTCTGGCACAACATGATTCTGACAGTTTTACCAGAATGTTCTCTTCTCAGAACTACTTCCATTCAGTAAGAAATGACACATGACTTCCCAGCAGTAATATCCTAATCTTGTAACACTAATGGACTACAGGCATGACTTTACTGCATAACATAAGTTTCATGTTAAACCACCACACTGATTACAAACAAAACCAGAAATATCAAAAATATATTCTGGTAAAAGTAACATATTAAACTGTGGTTTGCTTAATCTTCATTTAAAGAAATACTCCAAATGTCTAACCTACAACCATGAAATCATATTTCCAATGAGGTCTGCAGAGTCAAACTTTCAGCTTAATTTCTTCTGTTATGAAGAGCAATACAAGGGGCAGACAGGCTCTGCCAGCCAACTGAGACCTCACCCAGATTGATAAATGGGTTAGAGGTGTTTGTACAAGAATCTCTGCCAGGGAGAAATGCCAAGAACAAGGTTTCACTATTTTAATTCTTAGTTACACTGTCAATTCTGCTATGCTCCATTCCAGTAAACACTTAAGCATAACAAAAGCACAATAAATAAATGTCACTTCACCCTCTTCTGTGTTCCTTCTTAGTAGAGCAGGAGCTGAATCCACAGTCTGCAGCTTCTACAGACCCAACAGTAGCAGCTCTACACATAGTGCTCAGTACTAGTAGTACTCAGGTAGTTGTCCAAATCCCCATCTACCTGAACTTTACTCAGTGAAAAAGCAACAGTGGAAATTTTGGGGTTATTCACCCCTAGAATCTTCTGGTATAAAGCATTTCCTTTTTTACCCTATCATGTGAGGTATTTTGCAAAACTGGGGTTTTTGGGGACTTTTTTCTTCAACTTACTTAGCTGAGGAGACTATGAGCTGAGAGTCTTTGTATGCTATCAGATAGCTCTGATTTTCTGGATTATGCACAGTTACCTAAAGAGAGAAGGAGAAAGTAGTATTAAAAATAAGAGAGTTTTTCCCCTGAAAGAGAAGCATTCCCTTTTACTACTACTATACTTTATTCAGTGCCACATTTCTTGGCTATTATCCAGTGTAAACTTTCACTTCTCATTTTTCAGTATTTCCTTGGAGTTTTCATCTCTAAATAACTGTGGCACTGAAGATAAAACCATCTTCCCTGATAAAGTACAGAAACCATACAGCACAATGTTTTGCCACAGCAGAACCCTGAATCCACACTCTGGGACTACAGTATCCAAGTGTGTATAGAGAACACAATCATATATGTGGCATTTTAAAGACCTGACATCAAATCCACTTCTGAGAGCTTATTATGCAGCCAGCCATAACACACATAAGGCTTTCCTTGACTCCCTTGACTAAAATTTGGAATCAATTTTCAGAAGCAACAGAAGTTCTTTCCTTGGACTTGCATGATTTGGTGTGTTTTGAATTTTGTCATCTCTCCCAAATTTCTAGGGATCTTACTACATCACAAACACCCCTAAGTCCAAATTTGAATTTTCTAACACTAGACATGGCTCTTCTACTCTTGTTTGGCAATTCCATCTATTGAATATAAAAGCAGAAAATTACTCTGAAAATTTTTTTCTCACTGCTGAGAAGGAAGGAAAAGAATTTTCAAGACACCCTTCAACAATTGTTCATGTTTCTCAGTTTTTAGCTTGCATTTACACTATCTTTAAGTCTGTTCTTCTACTTTAGTGAAGAAAACAAGCAACCATTTGCCCTCTAATTTGGGTTTAAGGTGTTGAGCAAGATTCATTGACCTGTACTCTGATCCCAAATGTTTGCTGATGTGCAGAGATGTGTTGCTAGAACGTAACAAGGCTCTTCTGCTTTCTTAGGGTACCACAACAGAAACAGGGTAACACCAGTAACAAACACCAAACTCAGTTGAACGCATTGCAGAGAAACACACACACACACACACACACCATTCCTATCAAGTAAACTACAAAAGTATCATGTATTTTGATTTTCTCACAAGTTCTCAAAGAAATATTTACCATCTGCTGTTACACACTCAACTGAGGACAGGACTCATTTGCCCTTCAGGACAATTTTCTCTTTCAGCACTTCCCAGCTGATGGCTGAAAGTAGCAACTCTTAGCATTGATTTATTGCTTCTAAGAAAATCCCACTTCTATAATGATCAGTTATTACTAGACACACATTGGAGAGTTAAAACTCATGCCTCGAAAACAACCTTCATAAACAGCAGCTTTTTGTAGGAACATAAGAAGAAGTATCATGTTATATTCAATTATTTTTAGCAAAAATAATCTTGGAATGCAGTACATACAGAATAGCAAATTAAATTTTCAAACATTACAGAAACACTGATAAGTATGAGAGAGTTAATACAGTCCATCAAAAAATAAAAACCAACCTTATAAAGCTATAATGTGACTATACACTGAAAGAATGAGAACCAAAACTACTTAAGAAGCAGCCCTCAGAAATGCAAAGGATCTGCTCATACTCACACTTTCCAAGACCCGTAAACACCTCTCTGCACCCCATAACGAAGCAACCAACTTCTCTTCGTTTTCATCACTGCTTAGGTGATCCACACATTCTTTAACTAAACACAAAAAGAAGTTTTCCTTCATTAGTAAGAGGTCTCCAAAAGCCAGGTGTACAAACTAAGAGTTATCAACCTCGTTTTACACTTTGCACACCTCTAATGGCAGGAAATAATCATGAAGACATGATAAGCACTCCAAAATTTTTCATTTCTCCAAGTAATTTTGTCTTTACAAGTTTGAGATTGTTGTTACAAATTACCTAACCATATATATTATTTTCTCCTGCTAATAACAGTGTCCAGCACATGACTATGTTCCTTAACTCTAAGGAAGTCTTTTCTTTAGAAGAGGAAAGAGATAAGACAAGCACACATTTCCCAGACTTTACAAGTCTGAAACATAACTTGAAACTGTGTTCAAATTGAATACTTCCATCTCTCCAGTCATTTCTTTGTTCTCCCACTGCTTATTCAAGACCAAGCTTTATTCAGGTCAAGAACTCATTTAGAACTGACCCTTTTCCTACCTAGGAGATTCTGATCAAAAACACACTAACTGAGGCATATCTTTGAACTCTCCCCCCACCCCACTCCCCAACAACCAATTTATTCTTGAAGGGTTTACTTCCTTTGGTATATTTAGTTTAAAAATATCTGGTCTGAAAATAATTCTAGAAGACTACAGAGTACATGTGCTGTACAGAGATATGTAACAGCATTCTGTCCAAGCTTAAGCCATTTTTATTCTCATACATCGTAATGGAAAAGTCTACACATTCTGTTTAACTTGAAAACTACTTTGAATCCCACCTGAAAGAGATTAAGATCACTAATATTTCTCATTTACTTGATACTGAATTGTGTATTTTATTTTTAACACTGCTAAGAAAAATACATAATATTTCTATTTTTAACCATAGGAAATGAACATTACAAAAAGCAAACATTTCATTACAATTCACTATTTTTTCATGTATCCCCACTATACCTTTATCTACAATATGATCTAGACCACCTAGAAGTCGCAGCTCTTCTTTAAACCAGTCCCCAGCGCGCTTTGAGGTGAGAGACAGTAATGTCTCCATTGCCAAATGCCCAGTCTGAAAGAGAGAGGTTCTGGAGTTAGTGAAATCACCAAACGCAGCTGTAGCCAATACACCAAGTCATACGTCATAGGAAAACCACAAAAACGAAAGTACAGATTCTGAGAACCACCACCAGAGGGAGCAAGAACAGACTGGAAAAAATGCATATCTTAAAAAAATGACAATACTGATAGAAAAGATACTTTGCATTTTCAAATTTTCTTTATTTTATAATTGCTTAGAAAACCCAAGAAGACTCCTGTCATCTGTTTCTATTGTTATCAAAATAAACAAGTGGAGGAAGCAAATGGACAATCAGCCAGGCAGTAAAAAAAAAAAATCAAGAAAATCCCCAGTGAACACAGCCTCTCAATCTCTCAGATACATGGGCTTTGCTGCTCATAGATCACATTTGCTTCCAATGTAGGTATCTTGTCGTTTTAATATTAAATCTACAGAATAAATAATTAAACTGAACAACTGCAGAAAACCTGCATATATTTACTGATATACTTTTTTGGAAAAAAGGAGGAAGACATATATAAATTCAGCAACAGTAAAGCTGAATTCACTCCCTGCAAACAGAAGTAGAACAGTACTCAACAGGCTTGAGCAAACACTCCATTGTCTCAGTATGAGCCCTCCCCCCATCCCCCAATATCTCCAGCTGCTTTTCTTGCTTGCAAAATACTTGATTTCCAAGGAGGAAAAGAAAGTTGAAGATCAGATTTAAAAAGTTAACACCCAAAGTTGTTTCTGGGTTGTAGGAGCAAGGCCTGCAGCACATTGTCACTATGAGCATAACAGTAACAGCATTCCTCCAGGGCAAATGGAAGAATCCTAGGGTCAGCAAAGGGTTATGAGGATCAAGAGAACAAAAGTAGCAGCAAATCTACAGTAGGTCAGTTAATTTCCTAAATACCTACACCACAAAAGCTCAAACACCACACAATGTTTAAAACACATTGATTAGTTTTCTGTCATAGGGCAGCAGGCCTTCAAATAACCCTAAAAGAACATAATCTGATATTTGTACACACTTAATAAGGACACAAATTTTCTCATTTTTTTTAATTAAAGCATTGAAATCTTATAATCCTTTTGCTTTTGAGTAAAATAATCCATTACATTCAAATTTTTGTCAATTACTACAAAATTTTAACACCAAAGGCCAAAAACATGGTTGCCTTAACATTTCAGCCTTATGCTGAGAGTGAAAACCAGAATAAGCTCTTTCACCACCAGGAAACAGAAGTCACTCCTGAAGGCTTTTGTTATGATGCAACAGTTAGGAGGCAGCTGCAAAAGCAGGAGCTCCAGAGGGCTGTGCTCACTGACAGGTGAGGGCCATTTCCTGAGGTGAAGGCCAGGTTCTTCAGGTTTATCTTCTAATGCAGCACAGCGAGCCTGGAACAAATTCAACCTGCACACACCTCTTTCTTGGGTTCTGGTTTTATGTTCTTAACATAAATAGCCATCAAAAAAACCAGAACCTTTGAATATTTAAAAATTAGTCCAGCCTCATTTCTAGACAGACACACAAACAACATCGTCTGTGGAAAGAGGGAGGCAAACTGATCACCTTCTCCTGATCTGTCTAAGATTCAAACAAGCCAAGGTGTGACTGGTTAGGCACAAACTGGAGGTATAAAAACATCTGCTGCAATCCTCTTGTTTCTCACTGGGCATGTCTGAGTCTGAAAAAGCACAGAGCTTTTCTTTACCCTCAGAAGATTTTCTTTTTTTTTTTTTGCATTTTCTGCCTGTCATTTAGTACAAACCAGAGATTACTTATTGTATCTCATGACAGGGATCTACATGAAAGCAGCCTGATCTTCAACATATGAAGTTCATTATGGTCTCAACTTACCATTGCTACTATTTTAAACTGGAAGAGAACCTAATCATCTCATTTGGCTTGCAAATATTCTCTAAATACTATACAGTCTCTGCTTCTAGTTGGTGCAGCTGGGAAGAAACCAGTTTCCATCTGTGAGGTACTACAATATTCAATGCATTTACAGCAACAGCTCAAAATAAATTTAAGAAATAGAGCTGCCTCAGGGAAAAACCCTCAAATAAAGCAGCTGAAACTGATGGCCAAGGATATTAATGCTCTTTACTCATGAACAACTTCCTCACAAGACAGAGACCCCTTTCATCTACCCACTCCTTTTAAAATCCATGTCAAAGAAAAAACAAGAACAGAATTACAGTTCATAAAAAAGCAACAGGCTAGAGCAGATTATGAATATGAGAAAAGCTCAAGCAGGAGACAGTGGTCTTTGTGACTGGATGCTTTAGCAATGAGGAACCTGCACCAGCTGTTCCATGCTTAATAAAGGGAGCTGTCTTACATTTTATAGTGCAAGAGATATCCTGGCACTGACAAACTCTGCTATGTGAGCTGCCTTTAGTGCCAAAACAGCACTGAAAGAAGACTCTGATTACACCAAATCCTAGCTGACCACCACCAAGAGAACAAATTGCATTCTGTGGTGGTATTTTCAGACTGTAAACTGGAAGTGCTGAATATAATCTCATATTCTTCTTTCTCCGTAGATTTCCAAGGCCAGAAAGTTAATTCAAGCTCCCTACCACCACCTCTTTCATGTCTTTGTATGAAACAAGCCTAAAAATTGAAATTTGTATTCCATTGTCACCACAACATAATTACCAAAGTTAACAATGATGTCATGGATATTGTCTTCCTCACCCAAAATTTAGCTCTTGCTAAAGCTACAGAACAGTGGCTCTTCATACTAATTCAGCTCTCTGTTCCACAGCCAGAATTTGGAGAGAAAACACCCCAAAGAAACTCTTCCTAAACTGACACAAAAGTCCCAAAAGCTACAGAACAAAGTGCCAGTTCAACAAGGCACATAATCTTTTAGTCTAACTGAATATGGAACAGAATCCTGACTGCAGCTTACTGCCAGAGTTGGAGCATTACTTGCACAGCCAAAGCTCTGAAAAGCTCACTTCATAAGCAATAAATCAGAAGCTTCTCCCATTGAGTATAAGCATTACAGAAAAAATGGCAAAAACCCTAATAAGAATATTGAAAAAAATGTATTACAGGAGGTCAGAAAATTAAGATCATACTAACATCAACTATACTGAAATATGGCAAAAGCAAAGACACATTACTTCTTTTTGTCATTTATGGCCACTCATCTAATCAATCTGTCAATCAATTCTTAAAATACACTCTTCTAAAAAACCTTGCAACTTAGCCTTCATGGTAAGCAACAGAACTGCCACACTTTGGGAAGGGAAAGATCAGTTTCTGCAAGACAGGTTTTTTTTTAAAAATGTCAAAACCTGCACCACTGTTTTAATTTAGTACACAATACTCTTACCCCCATACACAAACCCCTGTTTGTGAAAGTACTTAAAAACTCAGGCAAAGAAATTGAGTCAATCTAAGTGTGGGTTTCAAAAACACAGTTATTTAGTGTTACTTGTTTGCAACTGCTCCCTTTAACTAGATACCCTTAGCAAGGGCAAACAAACTCAGCCAGCTGAAGAACATCCTAACTTTATCCCCTACTAACAACTTTTGAAAAAGGAAATTTCAAATTTGAAGAAAACACTTGCAGTGCAGACAGGTATACATAAAAGGTAGATGAAACGGCAGGAATCCTTTGCTGGGGATGTGAAATGAAGAATGATGCTTGCAAGTTCCACTTTATTAAGCATTCCTCAACTGTGAAGGCTTTCCAATAAAAGCATGTTACCCACCGTGATGTTTTCGAGATCAAGATGTTTGTTGTGAACAGTCTCACACAGTCTCCGAATTTTTTCCTTAATTTTATTCATGTCTTTTTCATTCAGCAGCTTGGCAGAGGAAGCATCTTGTTCCAATTCTAGAAGCCGTATCATCAGATCTAGACTCGCTCTGTCTAAATCCATGTTCAAGCGATCTCTACTAAGGATGTACATTAGAGCTGCTGTACAAAGGGACAAATTCTTGGGTTGGGAGAGAAAGAAAAAAAAACCCAGTTAGGTTTTACTAATCATTTTAGGCAGACCTTTCACTATTTTTAATTAACAAGCTGAAGATTCATAAAAGAGAATGCCTGACAGGCCCCAGTCTTAGCACTTGCATGAGCACCTACTGTTGAATGCAGATGCCTTCTAGCAAGTTACTAATGCATTCTCCTGACAAATAAAACTGAGACATAAAGCACTCAATATATTTACAAAGCCCTAGTAGAAAAGTGGGGATTTCTACTTTTTAGAGACTCAATGCTGCAGACAGAGTAAGAAATAGTAACTCCAGTAACACAGTATTAGAGAAGAGACACATGGCAGGGGAACAAAGTGAGACAGCTCAGGGTACATGGCAAGGTAGGTGAACATTCTGGTTTGAGGGGACGAACTGGTGACAGTGCCAGAAAATCCAGAGATCGTAGGGGCACTGTCTGCAGAGAGGGAGTGCCTGGGGACATAAATTCTGATTCTGCCAAATGAGTCTGTCAGTTAATAGTTTATCCAAACTTTTCCAGCATAAACACATTTTCTTTCCAGAGGAATTCTGCTTTTTGGAAGTAGCCAGAGTATAAACCAGCTTCCCTGTCCATCCCCATCAGCCCTTAACACGTGAATGTTATTAACTTGACCGCCCATATCTTACACAGAATTGGTGCAGAGGCACGTCTGACTGGCTAAAGAATACCTGATTCTTCTTGAAGAAGGAATTGAATTCTACCTTCATGAGGCTCCAGAAAAGCCAAAGCTGAAGATGGCTGTCAGGAAGGGACAGACAGCAGTGAAGCAAAGCCATCTATCCCTGGGGTCCAAGTACCACATTTGCACTGAGAGCACTGAGCTTCAAGTTACAGGAAAGAGGAGAAATGTTCACTGGGAACAGAGGAGTGCTGGGCACAAAACTGTCAGAAACCCCTGTCAATAACTGGAGGAGTTGAGAGCTGGGGGGTGTGTGGGGCATGTGTATTCCTTCTGAGTTCAACCCTCAGGAATCAACACGCTGCTTGCATGCATCACAATTGCTTCTGTATAAGATAAATTAAACATGGAAACAAACTAATTCTGGAATATAAATGTTGTACAGCTCAACAGGAAAGAGCAGAACTCTGCACCATAGCAGATTAACATCTTGTTTAGAGTTCAGCCTACCACCAAAGCAATCATTATCTACTCTGTTTATTTTAAAAGTAAGCAATAATCATACCTGGCCATACTAAGCAGTATGAGCATTTCCAAGACAGGATTAGGCAGCTGACAGTCTATCAAAAGCTATGAATAAAGACTTTAATGGGACCAACTACCAAAGATGCATTTGAGCTACTGAAGGAAGGAAGCAAGAGTTTCCAAATCTACATCTTTCATGAATACATGAAGACAGGGCTGTTAAAAAACCCACAACTGGGTTGGACTGGCTCTGTGAAACAAGAGCCAGGTTCCTGCCACACCACATACACAGCAGAGATTCAGGCCAGTAAGCCTCCAAACGCTGATGTGCAGCAGGAAAATATTGATGATATGAAAGTAACGATCTCAAATGTCAATGGTGCTTACAAAAATGGAACAAACCTGCTTTAGCTTCATACCAATGATAAGGGTTTTGGAAAGCTGGTTTCTCCTAGTCCCTATAGTCTTCATCTTGAACAAAACAATTCTACATTTTGCTCTGATCTTCTATAAGTGTTTAATTAACCACACTGACTGAAAGCTATCTCATGCCCTACCATACACACAATTCTGAGTTTGGAATGAGGGGAAAATTGTTGTTACAACTCATATTTGATCAGTATTCCAAGAGAACAAAAAAAAACCCAAAGAACCAAATAGATCCTCCCAAATGCCACCCTTACAGACTGCAGTAGAAGAATGATTTTTTTCAGGCGAGCTTCCCCCATACCATTCTACTCAAGATGCATAAAACACATTCTGCTTCCAAATAAATGCAGAGAAGAGAAAAAAGTAAAATAAATAAAATTTGCTCTAGACATAAATTTCATGACATATCTAACTATGGATTTGTACTCCATACTTCTACAGAATTCAGGAAAACATCCTAGTTTGAACATACACTCCAGAAATGGCAGACCACTTACACCCACTCTCACCCTTGTCTTCTCTTGCTTGTTCTATTTATACTCCAGCTTGTGGGAACAGATGGTTATTTTCTAGGGTTCAGCACTACATATAATGCACTTTTATCTTTTTTTAAGTTATTCTCATGCTGAAGATATAAACCCACATTTATGTGCTTAACCACTGACAGCTATAATGGAAATACAGTTTTTAGTTTAAAATCAATAATGCTTCAAAATCTTTACAGAGCACCACTGAAGAGACAAAGTCAATTAAAAATTTGTGCTCAAACACAAGTCTACAAGAAAAATTTGGTGGAACAAGTAATTTTCATGTTGTTATTTTTGGGCAAGGCTCTGTAAGATAGATGGTATTTTGTTTTCCTTGCTGGTTCAAGAAATGCTAACTGCTGGTATGCAACTGCTACTTTATACTCCTTATGGAAATGTTAAGAGTCCCCTATATACCTAGTCTATTCTATTGCATCAACAATGAATGCAGTATAAGTTCATATTTGTATCCATTAACAGCGTCATTGTGGCAGTTTTCACATCTTCAAAATACTTAAAGAAAATATTAACCAAAAAACTGTGCATTTTTAGCTCAGTTCTTATTTATCTTACAGGATTTGAGCCATGCATGCAAAGCTGAGTGTGATTTATTGTTCTTCAGTTACTTTGAACTGAGATTTAGTGGAGAAATTTTTATTCATTTGTAAAAAAATAAAGTATCAGTGAAATAATTAGTGAATGAAAGGGTAGTAAGGACAGACAGCATGCTTATCCAGACATGTTAGTGTTGAAGCACATAGTGTCAGTAGTTAGGGCATGCCCATTACCATTTATCAAGAGTAGTTCGATAAATCAGTAATTTCACAATACTGTAAAACCTGTACCAAGAATGTACTGTAATGATATTCAAACATTAACTATCAATTTTTTTCTTGGAGCATTTCATCAAATAGACTGAAAATAGTGAATATAATCAATGCTTTTTGTTACTGCAGACTAATAATAGCATGCAATTTCCTTTTAAATTGCATGTGCTAGTTCTTTTGAAAATGAAGGAATAATGGTAACTGTTAAAAGACAGCCAAAAATACACCCAAGCAAGCTTGTACATGTTCCAGGGAACTGTAGCTGTCCTCTGCTGATCTCCTGCAACTCAGTGGTGGCAACTGTCCTAAATAGAGTGACTGTACTTCATTTATTTCTAGTATCACTTGGCACTATTTTGACAGCTCACAAAATAATGAACTCACTGAACCTGGGGCCTATGTTTTACAATTAGCCATTGCTAATTTTTGAGGGAGATGGAAAATAAGCTTTTATTCTAATTCGGTTACTTAAAACTACAGCTTTTTCCCCCCCACCCACGGTAAGATGTCAAATACCATCTCTGAAATGCCTATTTCTGTGGGTGCAAAGTTGCATTCTGCATTGTATGCCGTTCTTCTAGAGCTATTACAGAAAATTATAAACCTGACTGATATACATAGCTACTACCCATTTCAAGTAAAATCTCATCTTTCCAGCTTTTGTAAAAATATCTCAAGGGATACCCCACAGAGGTAACATCGATAAGAAGGAAAACCAAACTGGTTCAGTTTAACTGTCAGGTCATGTTGCCATAACTAGATGAAACTTACCTTTCCTAGAATCCGACAGAACATTATATGCTCATTATATGAATCCTAAAACTGCAATTACAGCAGTGCTCAAGGAGACAAGCACAAGACATGAAAAAATCCCTACAACAGCTACAGAAGAGGTGGTAATTCCCATACAAGCAAGTCTGGAGATGAGCACTGAGAGCCACCTCTAAATATAAGGAGGAAGGATTCCTTTTGAATCTATTTGAAAGAATTTAAAATACAACAGTAAAACTCTTTAAAAGCTTAAGAGAATAAATAAAATAGCAATCCATAGCACAGTCCATTTTTACAAAATCCCTGCTTTTTGAAAAGAGAATTTCCAAACCCAGAAGCACATAGACAGCAGAATAAGGAATTTGTTAGTGGAACACAGGTGCTCTAATTTTTTATGTAACTAATGAGCGCTCCCTAAAATGGAGCCACTGATCCCAGAGGCACCATTAGATAGACTACACAATACATATAAATATATATACATATACACATACCAGTACACAGTATACGGGATGCCTGACCTTGAACAAAATCCCCACCCAGCAGAACAGATATCACCCAACTTTAAAGAAATGCACAATGAATCCATACCTGATGGTGCTGGGAATCATCCAGTGTTTTGAAAACCATGGCTACCATCCCGTGTGCTCTCAGATGCATGCGGAAGCTGGGCATGGCACACTTGGTCGCCAAGCTGATTACACTGGAGAAAATTAACTGGGTTAGAACCACTGAAATGACCACACTTAACAAGAACAGCAGATAAACAGGTCTTCAACATAAGACTGACCATGTGCCTCAGACCTTGGCAAGCTGGTGGAATGTTTCTTCTAAAATTTGTCTAAGGCAGGTTTGCAATTGGTGAACAATGACTGGTGAGCGGTGTTTTATTCAAGTTGCTTATCAGCACCAAACTATGTCTGCTTTAGTTTAAGCTTGGCTAAAACCAGGATTTTAAAGGGCAGCCTTAATTTGTTTCTTAAAAAAAAAGCTGAAAATTTACAATAGATAAATTGGAAGTGAAGTGCCATGGATTAAGCATGAAGCTCTGATTTAGAGACATGGGAGAGCTCATTATGGACCAAGACATTATGAGAAATTGTAAATGTGAGCTTCCATGGCTATCTAATGCTTATCTAATTAACTGACTAGTCTCACTTATGCCTAACATTACTTATCCATAAAACTTCTTTTTATATTTATTGCTGCATTTATAATTGATGGAAACACTATAGATTTCAGAAAAGATATGACAAATGTATCAGTAATCACTGACCAGCATAGGAGTTTATTTTAAAAATGGCATTTTCCCCCTAGCTTTCTCAGTAAGCTGCCTGCCATTTCCAGCACAGTGCAACATAACAACTGCTAAAAATACATTGCTTTTAAATGTGCAGTAATGTGGGAGTGATGCTGCAATCAAGTCTTCCATGACTGCTGAGGAACCTGCCTCTAAGAAATTCACACAGTAAGGTGTTTAAAAGAACAAGTGGCCATTCTGTTTCCAATCACAACAGCACCAGTTAGAGCTTACCGACCTGTTTGAGTCTTTTACGTCTACTCCTATCCTTACACATTGATTTCCTTTGGAAAAACACTTTTCTTTTGTGTTAACTGAAAGAAAAGATTTTTTGTTGTGCTTATATAAGTTATATTCTATTATATAAATTTGTGAAGAATTAGTTAAAAATCTCATTAATTTTGCCACAAGAGCAAATAAGGAGCACTCATATGAAAACTATTCCTAACCTGTCATTATAGTAGTAATTTATTCTTATCATAGTGTATCATAGTGTATAAACAAACTGGTGATAGAGTTCTCATACTTATATTCCAGCAACAATATTCATTGCTAATTTCTGAGGAATGAATAAATTTTAAAGTAGCTGTCTTAGAGGCATAGAAAGCTTTTTCTCAGCCACAGTCAAATCACAAAGCACTGCCATCTCTGTATGAATTCAAGCTTTTCTTTCTCTACTATTTTAATTTAACTGAACTAAAGTAGGAAAATTTAGGTATATAAAAATATTATTGCATGGTTATTTTATTTAACATTATTACAATTACATTCATGTCCAGGCAATTGACACCAATCTCAAGACACAAACTTTTTCAAAGTAAGGTTAACATTTTTGATGCCAACTTCACAGTACTGTGTAACTTGAATATGAAGTGCAGTCCAAGATCAGTTAAGGAACCTCCCAATTAATACTGAGGCCTCAGTCCTTTAAGTGGGTGCCAGTTATGTTATTTCTCAATAGAAGATAAAGAACAGGCAGCTGAAGTTAAACAATATCTCACTATTACTTCAGTTCTAGGTTTTCCTCAAATTCTGAAGTTTTAGGGATTTTATTTTAGAATTGAATTTGCATTAAAACCAGAACAGATATTACACACAAGATGTACTAGATGAACAAGTTATTAGAAGGCATTTTTTTAATTTACAGCAAGGATAACAAGTGGGTCAAAGACGTCTCTTACTGCACAATTTACATTTTCATCTTCATAGCCATACTGCTTATGATTATTCAAAATATACAATCTTAATTACTACTTTCAAATTTTACTCTTCATGGCAAAAGTGCCAGGTAAATATCCATGAAATTTTAAAGCATGGTCACTTCTCTGATGCATATTTAATTCAGTACCTCTTTCAAACACAGGTTACATGTTTTGTATTAGATATCTTACCTAAGGCAACGTGTGTTTAGGGGCTGATTGCTCTTCAATCCACTTAGCAAGTACTCAATATCATCTGTGAACTCTTGATTTTCACCAAATTCCACTACATCATTGAAGTGCTTTACATGCTGAACAACAGTGTATAACTGGAAAAGACAAATATTTTGACCTAAGTAAGTTGCTCTTGGGATTGATAATAATCTTAACAAGTACAGTTTAAAAATCTATTCGGTTTTAAGTGCAAGGAAATATTAAGATGTTAATAAAGGCCATTCAAAATATTATTTTAATAGGAAAGCCAAATTGTGTTTTGACGCTGTTCCTTCGGTAGTTAGGATTACTAGTAATTCTTTATCTTAAAAATTTGTTAAGAATACTTACTTCTTTGTCTTCTTTCCTACATTTCAATGCAGTTACTATCTCTTGATAGGGCTGAGTAGGTATTGTCACAGTTTTTATCACTTTGGGAGGTGGTGCAGGAGCCTTAAAAACTCCATCATCTTTATGAATTGCCTCCTTTGAAGATAGCCTTACCTATTAATAAGAAAGTGCTAAAATGGGCAGATGTTTTGAGCATGAAAACATACACTAAATACATCAGGAAACAGTACAGGTGTGCAATTGTCAAACTCACATTTTGGGACTATTTAGTCCTTGCCTTGCACTACCAAGATGTACGTACCTAAGCTGTGTGACAATGTGTCTACTCTTCAATACAACAAAAACCCCAAAAACATTTCCAAGTATCAGGAAAGCTCCAGGGGAATCCTGAAACTTCAACCAGCAGAAGAATGAAATGTCCTTTATTGCTTCCTTAAGCTTCAGGGTAAGTAAACCAACCAAATTCAGTGTTTATTTGTTGCTCTTTGAAGTCTCTTACCCCTCTGCACTGGAGCTCCCAAGAATGCACTATGAAGCCCCAAGGAAGCAGCTGGCTCTGGATGGGAGCACAGCCCTGAGCCAGCCCTGCCTCAGCCCAGCCTGGCCTGCAGAGCTCTGTGCCAGCTGTTCTGCCCCTGCCTGCCAGAGGACACTGCACTCCTGTCCAAGCCTCCAGCCTTACACTCCAAACTCCACCTGGCCTGGAGGCAGGAGACTACCAGTACACATTGTGTAGCAGCACAACAAAAGCCACACAGAGCCTTGAGAGGCACAGAGCAGGCCTCAAACCAAGTAGAGCACACTCTTAGTATTCTCTTATTTGTGCTGTTAAATATTTTAGGAGCATATCATAGCATCAAATACAGCAGAACCTGTTCTACAGGGAGGAGAGAACTTGATGTCAGAATAACTACTGACAGGTTTCTAGACAACTCCAGCAAGTATTACAGGTTTCTCCTCAACTTACTTTTGCTTTATTAGTTTGAGGCTACTACAAGCTGAAGTGCAGCTTATCTTCAGATTATTTCTTTGGCACAAAATCTAATATGAACACAAACTACAGCAAACTAGGCATATGGAAAAAGACCTCCAAATGCCAAATTCTAAATGTACAAGTGCCAATTCCAATGGGCATTTACTCACCCTCAGTCTCTCAGTAACATCATGTACTTAGCTTCCTTACACAGAAAAATGAGAATATTTTAAAAGTGTGGCTGAAAAAGTAGAATTAACATGCAGGCATAGAAGATGCATGACCTGCTACTCCAGGGGAGAGCTGGAGAGAAAGCCTTCTTGTGCACTGTACATGGACAGACATTAAAATAAAAGCCAGAGGAAGCTGCTATGTTACTGAAGTATTCTTTACATTCTGCCTCTATCATGGTGGCATTGCAGTATTCACTCACTTAAGCACCAGCGGCAAAATGGTAATAAACCACCCTGAAAAACCGGTTTAGAGCACATACTGGAGCACTGATCTTATCAGTCTGTGAACACAGGAGAGCCACTGAAGGATCTCATCCAAGTCTTGGTTAATGGCTGCCCCTTCAAAGCAAACTCCAAGGGCACTTGGAGAGGCCCTAGAGAGTACTTGGCATAAGCAGTTTGCATGCTGCGAGTTTCTCACCATAAACCTGAGACAGACTCCTCCCAACCTTCAGGTGAAAAATTTCTACAAAATTAAAGAGGCAGAATCATATGTGCAGGAACTACCACTGAACATCTGGCTCAAGGCTCATTTACTTTGTAACTTTGAAGTATTACACACATGTAAATAATGGTTAAAAACCATGTCTGAAGCAACTTCAGATGTACATAACAACATGAGCAGCACACAGAAATCCCCCTCAGTGGTTTGTTCAGCCAAACCTCTACTACATTCCTGAATTAATATTCTGATGGTTCCAGATACAAAGTGGAAGTCTGACAGAAGACAAAAGTGACTGTCTGAATGAATGAAACAGACATTTCCCTTGCTTGAAAAAGCCATATCCAAAGTCTGTCTAACAAGACTCACACAAAATCTGCCCTTAAGTCAGCTATAACAGAGTACTTCACAAAAACAGTACCAAGAGATTCAGCAAGCAACAAAACCTTCACTTCAAAGGTACATAATTTAAATTGAGAAAGGGGTTTAAGAAAAACCCAGGGCTGAAATTTCTGCTCTCTCCTCAGCCTCTAGTGGAAATGGCTGTTTTCAACTCAGTTATCTGCATTTTCCAGGCAGTGCAGTTAACATCCAAAGAAGGCTGCTCAGAATACTGCGAGGAGGCAACCAGAAACAACCACAAATCAAAGAGGAAGAAGTACCAGAACACCACAAACAGGAGTAGAATTTAAAAAAAAGAAAAAAAACCACCAAACGAAATCAAAAGAAAGAAACAAAAAATAAAGAACTACAAACTGGTGACAACAACAAAAGCTGAAGACTTATCACTGCAAAAAAATCTACTTTTTTTTCTGTTCTCAGACCAGTACTATCAGCAAGGCATCAAATGAAATTACATTTATTGACAATGTACAGGGCTCTCTTAGCATAATCAGCAACAACTTCTGCAATATAAGCTGAAGACCCTGGATTCTCAGAGTCTCAAAAGAGTTAAAAAACAATTACTTTGAGTCTCAAAACAACCACTTACTTTTGGACAAACAACTTCAAGAACTGTTTTCACCCCGGTGTATTTTTTGAGATCCAAAATGTTGGTATCAGCATTTCTGACTGTACACAAAAAATGGTATTTTTTTCCATAGTATCTAAAGACTCCAGTCAGCCATTAGCACTACTCCATTAGAAAGGAAAAATAAATTAAAAGGCTCTTTTCAAGTTTTTCCTTTTTCATCAGCAATTTGTTGACTTCTGTGTTCATTAGTAAGTTAACGCTGGGAGTTCCCTCACAAAATGGAAAGGAGTCCATTATTAAAAAGCCTAACTTCAGCACTGGGGAACATAACTTGAAGTATTTTTTGTAACTATATTGAAGCTATATGAAAGATCCTATTCTACAGTACTTCCACTAACAATTTCCTTTCTATCAAATTCCAATGGCTCACATAACAAAGTGGACCTCATTCTGAATTACTGTGACATTACCAGAGAGCAAGAACTAGGGTTAAAAAAAAATGAAAATAATAAAAAAAACCAGTGAATCTGGAAAGGAGATTTAGTAAACTTGAGAAAAACCCAACAATCTACTTACTGGGACACTGGGAGTTTTCAAAGCTGGTGGTGCCGGCAGAGCCTCTGATTCTGGCTGGTTCCAGTGTCTAGCATTATACACTGCTTTTGTGGGAGACTAAAAGATAAAAATAAAAGTTAGTTTTTAAGTAAATTTCCAGTAGTCACTACACACTTCAAAATTACTGAAGCAATACTGTAGCCAAACAAGGAAAACAAGCCTCATTTTCCCTGCTGAATTCTCAGCAGCACAAGTTCTCAATATCACATGTACTGGAAAATCAGAAAGACTTTGAAGCCTCTGATGGTTTTAAAGACATACAGACCCACTCAAATGGCAAAAGACATGATATGTATGTATTTAAAGAATTTTTTCAGTTGTCCCATCTCTTAAATTTATTCAAAGGCAAAAGGTCTGCAACCTTCCTACAGACAAAAACTTACAGCTCAGGGAAAAAAACATGTTAGCAAACACCATGTCAGTAGAAATATGACTGGTTTAGAAACAAAAATGCAGAACTCATATAGACTTTGATGCTAGGAGGAAGAAAAACACTCAAACGAAACGCCTTAATCCATATTAATAAATTAAGAAGCCTTTTTTTAGTCTTGCTCAAAAATGTGTCAAGGCAAATCAAAATGAATCAAAATTTACTGTCCTTGAATTTTTGGGAAACCTAACATACTCCTTAGAGGAAGCAAAGACAAAATTCTATTTCAAGCATCCACGTTTACCAACCTACTTGGACAATATTGTTCTAGACAAATACAGCATCACAATTTTCACCATTCCCCACCATGGCATGCATCAAGTAACCTGAGTAAGTACCTGCTTCCTCACAGCAGTTAGACAGCATTTTGAATGTGAAAAAATACTCTCAAATAACCATTTTCTGTCAAATATAATGTATTAACTATTTAACCAAAATACAGTTCAAGCCCAGAGGGGCTAAATGTGGCAAGCCTTAGGACCAGCCAGGGACTGAGCACCACTCCACATAGTGCAACAAGGTTCTAGCATGCCAAAAGCTAGAAAGCCAATTCTCTAAGCCAAGGGTTTCTGTATTATTGCGGAGTAAAACCCTACTGTGTTGCATCCTTCTGTTCTTCACAAGACAAAGTCCTGATGAACAAAATTTCAAGGAATATTAGCAGCATGAAAGCCGCAGCTACAGGTTTTCAGAGTCCAAAAGCACTAAACCATTCCAGTCTCCAGACAAGAGAAAAGCCTCTTTCCAACCTAGAGTGTGCTTTTATGTGGTTATGAGAAACTTGGATTGTTAAATTATGTTCCTAAAGCAGTGCTCATGCACCATTCATCAACATGTATACTGTAGTTACCATCTTAAGTTTCATCAGTTTTGCAAGGAAGCTCTTTTAGACAGTATCTGTTCAGCTCAAAAAGTTTAACTGAGAAACCAGTTTCATGTTCAGGACACTTCAGTTACAAGAGGACATCCGGGCCCACAAATAGGAAGAAAGTGCCATATGGATCCTTGTTTGAAAAAAGGTTAGAAAATGGTCCAGATGTTAACTCTCTTTTCTCCTATACCTCTCCGAGCAGCAAATATTTACCTGGAATCTGACTCAGGGTCTGCAATGAAAAAAGGAAGGGCAATTTACAAACAAAGTTGTTTTTTTTTTTTAATGAAGAAAGATGCAAGTTTCACAATATCTGCAATGGAAAAGAACCACTGAGTGTTTTTGTTTCTTGAATTGCTCACAATTGCTCTACACTTCATTTTAGTACATATTTAAGATTGGCAAGAGAGGGTGCCCTATCCTGGTAGACAGAATAATTCAAGGAAGCAACACACTCTGCTAACTAATCCACATGGTACCAGCATTTTATATAATCAGACTGGTTTGGGGTGAAATTCTCTGCCTGGGCCCCCCCGTGTCCTCCTTCTCCTTCAGGTTTTGCGCTCCACCAGGACCCAAACACAGCCCCTGGCAGGCACAGGGGGAGCAGAGCCAGGCTGGGTTTGAGCTTGTCCTGGCAAGGCAGCAGCTGGGCCGGTCCCTTGCTGACCACACCACAGAAGCGCCCACAGTCTCCTT
The DNA here is from genome assembly GCF_963513975.1 of Fringilla coelebs. Taxonomy (NCBI): domain Eukaryota; kingdom Metazoa; phylum Chordata; class Aves; order Passeriformes; family Fringillidae; genus Fringilla; species Fringilla coelebs. The sequence goes on from NC_140066.1 coordinate 9,879,639, forward strand.
GGCTTTTCGAAATCCAGCACCTCTGCTGTGCACACACACGCAGGACAAGGAGGCCCAGCCCACAGGAAGCACATTCAGTGTTTGGGAGGGAGTTACAACAGAGTACACAAGCAGCTGTGGCAGTGCAACCAAAAGGGCCACACAGCATTAGTGTGTCTTCCTCAGCAGAGAGCAACAGCTGATGCGTAGGAAAGAGTTCAGCAGGGCAAACAGATAAAAGCAAATTCCTTCTAAATACCCAGGGCTCACAGGCTTCCAAAGATGGTATGCTTTTTGTTTAACAGTAAAAAATGGGCTTTTCTTCTCCCATCTCCCTTAATTCCTTACTAAATCAAAAGCTAGGGCATCCCAAAGTGTTTTGTGACACGGCAGTTTACAACTTAACCATTACTAGTGCAATAGAGGAAAAAGGCTACATTTTACATAAGAAAACAAGCAATGCCACCAATAAATGCCTGTTCTGAGAAAAGAGGACATCTGCATTTAATAGCACTCTTGTAACAGTGCCTAAAGTGCAGCTGGAAATAGTAATCCTTAAAATCTCAAATACCTATGGAAGGTTAGTTTTAGTGACCATTCCTTGTAGGATCTTCCACTTCAAATCAGAAAAGATCTAAACAAGTGACTGGCCTGTGATTCCGTGCCTTCCCAGCAGTATTTCCTTAGACACCCTGACACTTGCTACCTAGTCAGTCTCACACTGCCTGCAGACAGATGGTCCACCAGAACACACCTGGAAATATCCAACACCGGTTGCCAAAGAAATATGTTCCAATCAGCTCTAACACATTATGCAGAGACTTTGGAGCCTCTCTTACAACTCAGGTGGACTTCAACACAGCAAATACATCCTTCCTTTCCGACCACCTCTTAAAGCAACCTTCCCATTTTCCCTTGCAGCACAGAATTAGGATGAATTTCCAGATCAAGTGCAAAGAAACTGCGCCAATACCGATCAACCAGCGAGCACTGTGTGGACTTGCTTTGGATTGCTCTGTGACAGAACTGAAGCCAGGAAATGTATCAAAGATCAAATGAATGCTAGTGAAGAAAGACTTTTCAGAAGGGCTTGATCACAAAAGCGAAGAGGTTGGTTTGTTTGGTTTTGGGGTGTTTTTTTAAAAGGCTTGTGATAACAAGCTTCCCTGAACAAGCAACACTGATATTTAAGCAGCAATAATTTAAGAAACTTTCCCTTAAAGATAAGAAAACCTTGCAATTATTCAAATAACGCAGACTTTTCTTTAATAACTCCTTCTCTCAAAACTAACTTGGAATAGATGCAAGTGGAAGTACATAATTCCTTTGAATTCTGTGTTCTTAAGGCAAATAAGTTCTGCAATATTAATCAGCTGTAAGAGCTTCTGCTGAATAGCAGAGGAGTTTCCTTTTTCTGTACATCTAGAAGTGACAGCTGCTTACACAGAGACATGTCTGAAAGAGTGCAAATGTTCCAGGCTGGGCATAAGGCATATGGTACTGTGGGACTCTGCATGTGGTTCTGGGGGGGGTGAGTGCAGATACAAAACCAGGACTAATGCCAGGGATTTTACAAAATGCACAGAGCTGTCTCTTCTATAAAATCATCTCCAAATGGCATTATCTATGGGTCATGCTTAACCTCTCATCCCTGAAAGCCTCAAAGCTGAAATTTTCAAGAGCACTATGCACATACTGAGGCAGCACTGCCTGCCACTCATAGATGTCAGAATGGCAGAAAATAAGAGCCAGGGACATGAGTCACACAGAAAATACCAACAAAACAAGGAAGAGCATCTATTCGCAGGCAAGAATACTTTCCAAGGTAGAAGACAATAGCAAAAGAAAACCCAAGAACATTTTCAGCAGATATCCTGGTAAATGAATTATTTATATCTGAAATGCATACAGTAGCATTGTATGCTAGGTGCTTGTCAAAGCTACAAGTTCCAAACAAAACCCCAATAAACAAAATATATGAGTTACCACTCTGTATTCATCATCATTAAGAGTACTATCCTGTCCTGCATGTCTCACTTTGAACAGGAAAAAGGTGACAAGCATGTTATGCAGCACAGGAATATTCATAATGGACTGTTTCTTTTGAAAAGGGAAAGGAATGAACATCACTCAGAGCAATGAAAAAGAAATCACACCTCAAAACAGGAAGATGAGAGTATCAATTCAGCACAAGCTGAGCCATGTTACAGAACAAAAAAAAAGTTAATTTGGACTTCAGAGAAGACAGCAGTTTCCAACAGCACTTTAAAACCAGCACCAAGCTGATTTTGCAGTGCTCAAAATCTGAACAGTATCTCCATTACTTGGATCAAAGTAGCAGATTAGTGCCAAAAAACTACTGCCATGGATCACTTACTCACGAGGTGCTATTCCATTTAAACACAAAACACATTATGCACACACCTAGCCAGACAACTACAAGCTCTTAAGTCAGACAAAGTTTAAGAGACAACACAAGGAGCAAGGGAAAAAATGTCACTAAAGCTTTTTTTGCATCAAACTTCTGAAGATCTGCAAAATGCTTTTTGTTCCTTAAAGCTCAGGAGGAGGCCCACAGGGCACACAACAAGATGATGGGTCCAACAACCAAGTGACAGATGAAAACAGAACTTAAGAAACAGGACAATCTAATAAATGAGATTCATTAACAGAAATAGCCAATGATGTTCTGTATGCTGCTTATGCTGAGTGTATTCAAAGGTTAGCTCAGAAGCAGAAGCCACATGGTTATGGTCACTATTTTTGCCTGAAACTTTCAATAAGTCTAATTAAAAGTGACAAGGTACAATAGTTTAGACGTATCACCACAACACTGGAAACATAATGCTTTGCTCGAGAGAAAAGAAAAACCTGCAGTTCAAGGAACACCCTGGCACAAGCACTCCCCAGCACAAACTGCTCACAAAAATTTCCTGTTCTGTTGGTTGTGAAAGGCAGACAGAAGCAGGCCAACACAGACACCTGTCCCCCTCCCCTCCTGCTGTTAATCCTCATCTACCCAAAGGGTATCAATCTACCAAGAGGAAAGCCTTACAAAATAGTGACTGCAATGAAGTTCCAGAGGTGATACAGCTGAGGTGTGCATACACCCACAGAAAAGTTTGCATTTGGATCAGTAAAAAACACTGTTCAAATCAATCTCCCAGATATGCTCAGTTACAGCTCTGGGGTTTGCATCATCGAGTCTAAGGATGCTGACCTGATCACTTCCCAGTGCAATCAGACTTGAGCTGCACCTCCAGAGAACACCTACCTCATGCCACCTGTTAGCAGGCATTGCCTGCATCAGGTCAAAACACAGCCAATTCAAAGCAAAAGCTTTGAAATGGGTCTAACAAGGACACTGGGCCCTCAACACCACCAATTTTCCCCTCAGGATGTGCTCATATCTCATCATGCAAATACTGAATGCACATCAAATCTCAGAGCTGAGAGAACCAGCCATGCTCATACAGTACACAGGAGCTGTGAAGACAATTTTGCATATTCATCTGCATACAAATCAAGCTCCCACTAGCAAATGAAACTGGTGTATTTTAATTCCTTTGAGAACTTTTCCTATTTTAGAGCTTCCTACAGGAGACCATGTGCAATCTAACATTTATCCTACATAGCTATCCCTGTATGGCCAATTTACTAAATCATTAAGGTAATTACTGGAACTACAAAACTGATGTGTGAGTTTTTTGCATGGAATATGAGGATGCAAGGGAATCTAGTTTGAAAAATACTTTAATCAATCTTTGCTTCTAGCCGTAGCGCTAATACCAGTTGGAACTGGAAGTATAAAATGCCACATTTCCACTGTGACATTAAACATTTTCCATTCAACTTGATTTTTCTACTTCCTGAAAAGCCTAAGTATGCACAGGGGAGAAGGATTTCTATGCTAATTTGTCATTTGTTCCTCTTGCCTCTATGAGGACATAGCATGTTTAAAGTTCACTGTGCACCTCTACCCTTCTCAGACAAAGCTGCTAGTATCTCTGTCGGCACCACCTAGAAAACAGGCATTTCCATTTCCAAGAATGCTGCTCCCACAGTTCTACCCAACAGCTGCATATGGAGGACATTTGAGGAAGCACTTTTACCTGGTGGAAGGATCCCAGCTTGGCATCTACCAGAACACCCTCTTCACCATGGTTTAATATGAAGGAGTGAGAAGAAAATAATTTTTATCAGCATCAAATGATTATCTTGAAGTGAGAAGACCAAATCCTGACATTTGCTTTCAGGCCAGGATGGCTTTGAGGTGCTAAATTCCAACTCAATTCAGTAAAATTACAGCAGCTACCTCACTCTTCAATATAGGTGACTAATCTAAAAACCTGCCAGTCCTGACTAGTATCCTGCTTACTAGCTTACACATTAAGAATTGGTTTTGGTCATTTACATTAATAATTTAAAAGTCCCTAAATGGTAAGCACCTGGAAGCCAGTGTTAAATAAATATGCTTACAGAAGAATTTGGTTTTGCAAATGTTAGGTGAAATAACAGTGTCAATATGAGGCTTTGGTTTCTAACAAATCAGCTATTAAACAGATTTATTCTCACCTTTTATAATATTTTTAAAATTTATTTTTATTCCAGCAATATATCAAAATTGCTTACAATAGACAAGCTGATTATAACTGGCTGGCACTTAAAACAGCTCATCTCTTGTTTATCATTCCACCAAATCGTATTTGGACAAAAAAATCCCCACAAAAACCACTTCAGTTCAGGACTGGGGAGCCAATCTGCTAGAATCACCAATCAGCAGATGAAAGGAATGCACTGCAGAAGCAGCAACAGGCAGTCACAGGTTGTCAGCTCTGCCCAGCACTGTTTGTCAGCCTGCTGACAGACGGACTGGGCTTAGTACTGAACTGAGAGGTCACAGAATATTTAAATTGCCTAAATTCAGCTTGACTCCTCAATGGAGTCAAAACAGCTCATGCCAACTAAGAATCTTTCCTCCTAAAAACAAGCAATTTCAACTTTGTCAATTAGGATGCAAAGGGCATCCCAAGGTGCATAGTTACCAGCAGTTTATTATCACTGAAGAAAGTGCTTTATTACAACTGTTCATCCTTAGGGTAGGACACGCTTTAACTAAAGGTTATGCAAGATGAAGACAAACAGTTCTTTTTAAAATGAGCCCTGGCCAGTCTACTCTGATCCTACCATTATACGTATAGAAAGGGCTATGACTGATGGCACAACTTTTGAATTAAGATTCCTCTGCTGCTTTTTCAGAACTATTTATTTGAAATAAGCTATGGAAAAGTAATTAAGCAAAAACACATAGGTTTATGCACTTAAGACAGACTAACGTTCACATACTCTAAAACTTATAAAAGAAAGAACAAAGAAAAATCAGCATTTGTGGAAATGCTGATTCGTTTGCAGGCCAGCAAAAAGAAACGTTACTCGCAGGATGCCTTTGATAAACATCTGCTGCACAGTACAACACGAGCTAAGTGGAAAACTACAGACCACAGTGCAGCCTAGTTTCTGTCCCCTCCCACACACACGTCATTGTCACATTAGCCCTAAGATGACAGAGCCAGCCCAGAGGGGGCACGGGTTCGTACTTCTCCAGTTTCAAAATACTTTCAAAGATGAGGTATAACCTTTTCATTTTGAACTTCTAGTTTACTTAGACCCAGCATTTATTTCTAACTGGTATTTATAGCTCCTTGCAGTCAGCATGAAACACCAGTGGAGAAAGCTTCCATCAAACTGCAAAAGATCTCTTATACCCTTAAAACATGTATTACAACAAATGCTAGCAGAAATAAAGGCTCACAGCTAAGTTTTTTTTTTTCAGGTATTGACAGTTTCTGACAGTGCCTAACCTTATAACAGGAGTATTTTATTTTCCATTATGAAATTGACCTCCTAACGGAAAAAAACCTGCCTATAGGACAAGAAAGATGCATTTCAATAATGAACTAAGGACTAGTTGCAGATCAGACTGAAATCACACCGAAGAAAAAAAGAAAATTTCTTCCTGGTTCAGCGCTTGGTAACTGAAAATAAGTGCTCTTTACACAGTATTGGTTTAACATGTCCTTCCAACTTACCTGTCCAAAGATCACACTTGGAGACCTTGCACACATTTCTGTACTTTGTTGGGTACAGAAGTTATTCCTAAAACTTGACTAAAACGTGGAAAGCAGTAGTTACAGGGTTATGACTGGCTCAAGTTTTTCTCTTGGATACAAAGTTCAGCAGTCTGTTGGCTAAGCCACGTCTGAATTCAGCAATGCTTTCATTCACATATTCAACACTTCTGTCATGACTAACCACACTAACAACACTTGATCAAAGTGCTGCATGGAATCCTGCTAACGCTGCTGCGTTTAGTGAGCATTTCTCAGCTGCAGTGTTGACTTAACCAGGTTAAGAGGACTTAATCTCTCTTCTTGGGTCTCCTCAATTAGTTTCCCAGTGAACTGAACTAAGATTTATGTTAAATGTTTCCTTTTTAGAGAGTTTTTATAGTAATACATAACATTGGGAAGGCACAGGGAAACAGGAGGGAGCTGGTCAAGCAAAACCACGTGCTTCTGTAAGTATTTTTTGCTTATTTCAGCCCCAGTAGATGGGACTTTGTTGGGCTTGGGACTGTTTTGGTTTTTTTTTGGCTAATCCAAGAAGACCTCAGCTTTTCATGGCAAATGCAGTCCACACTAGTGGAGGAACTTTCAAGCAATGCCACTTTAGTGCACTAAACTTAAACAAAACTTTAAAAAAGTGCTGTTACCAAAACGTTCCCAGACACAGCAAGCAGTGAAAGCCAAATGCCATGCCACACAGTAAGGCAAGGGGGCCCCATGGCAGGCAGACACCTGTCAATTAACAGCTAAAATGCACTAACAGCTATCAGCTTGATCTAGCACATCCCAATCAAATCTGTCACCATCTCAAGCCCACTGAGCCTCATGTCAGCTGCCAAAAAGGACTGCTGTGATTTTATCCCAGCTGGCAACTAAGCCCAACCCAGCTCTTTGCTTACTCATTCCCAGTGGGATAGGGGAGAATCCAAAAGCTAGAAGTGAGAAAACACAAAGAAATAAAGACAGTTACACAGGGAAAGCAAAAGCCATGAATGCAAGCAAAACAGAACAAGGAATTCATCCACCACTTCGTATGGGCATGCAGTTTTTCAACCATTCCCAGGAAAGCAAGGCTCCATCTGGTGTAACACCTACTTGGGAAGGCAAAGGCCATCACTCCAAAGGTCCCCCCTTCCTCCTCCTCCAGATTTTTATATTGCTGAGGACATTGTCATATGATATGGAATATCCCTTAGGTCACTCTGACCAGCTGTCCCCTCCAAACCTCCTTGTGCATCCCCAGCCTCCTGGCTGGCAGGGTGGGATGAGGAACAGAAAAGGCCTTGGCTCTAAGTGCTGCTCAGCAATAACAACAACATCCTAGCACTACCAATTGTGTTCTCAGCACAAACCAAAACAGCCCTGTAAGAGCTCCTCTGAAGAGAATTAACTGTATTCCAGCCAAAACCAGCACAAAGAGAAAATTCTGTGGTCCAGTATTTGAATGGGCCAAAGGAAACACCATGAACATCAAGTTAGTGGCAAAGAGGTTTTTCCATACCTTTTCCTGTACAAGCCAATGTGTGCACAACAAGAGGAAAAGAAAAAAGCCCACTGATGGATCCCCATTCACTGGGTACCTGTGGGAATGTGCACACAATTGCAAGCCAGACAGGTTTTCTAGGGCTAAGACTTCAACTTAGTGAAATTAAAAGACATTTCTCCTACAGCAATGTAAGAGTAAGAAAAAAATTTAAGCTAGCTTCAAATAATTTAAAAATAATAACTTTTCATTGCAAAAGTGAATATTTAATTGAAATACGCCCATTTTAACTGGAGTCACAAGTCATTAAGCAATGAATTAGCCTTCAAATTAGTTTTTAGCTTGATCAGTAGTCCATGAACCACCAACGTAGACTGACCATGCACTGAACAATTTCTTCGTCATCTTACCAATCATAAAAAACACATTTCAAACTCTCAAGAAAATTTCAGTACTTTATAGATGCTAAAATTGCATTCTATAGTAGTACAGAAGCTTTATGAAATATACCCAATGCAAAAGATATTGACATTTAAGAAACTAATTCCAAAGGACTTGTTTCTAAAATTCACCTACTCTAAGGCATAGGAAAAAAACCAACTCCTCACAAAGCACTCATCTAATTGAAATTTCATGCTATTTTAAGAAAACATAAGACTGAGTCTGCTTCCAGTTGTGCCAACTTGAGAGAGTCAGGTTTTCTTTCTGTTATACCTCCTCTGTCTCCTGCATGCAGGTCCTTAAGTCTTGCCACATGCCTCAGCAGCCCTGAAGAGCAGTAACAGAAAGATTATAGTTTCTGGCCCCCTCCCAGGCCCCTCAAGCTGAAAGGCTCCCATACCTTTTAACTATGATTTGCAACTCTATCTAAATTCTTACCTTGAAATATTCAAAGGTAATCAGTATTCACCATGTCTAGGTTGGCTTCCTATGGCCACAGGCAGAACTAGGATCAGCACCGAGCTGCAGATCACTCATTATACATTCTGAGTTTAAGAGCAGAGGGGCCATCCCAGAAAATGTGCTGTTCAGGGGACTTGGTGGCCCCTAGTGACATGCTGGACAACACAAACACTGAACTGACACAAAACACTAAGTATAATCATTAATTTTTAGGGCTGACAGATCAAAAGGTTACATTTGGGGATAGACTAGCCCTCCTTATCTTACACTTTTAAGTTGGCTTTTTTCAGATTCCTATTTAGAGACAGATATTTTGGATAAGACCTCAGGAAACTGTTCCACAGTATTCCTACAAAAACTGTTTCTCTTCATTTGCTGACTCTAGCTAAAATTTGTTGTGAAAGCAGCAGGAGCAAGAAATGTCAGGAAATAATTTTTATGCTGCCTATTTTCAAGTCTTTAGTCTCAGTAGATTTAGACCATAGCAACAAAAAATTTCTGGTCTACTCTATTGGGTTTGCCTGCTAATGGAGAATTAGTTTCATCTATAGAAGGAAACTAAGCTCAAAGGGGCCAGCAGGTGGGTGTATCCAGAGTTCCCAAACTGACATGCTAGAGCATGAGTTACCCAACCAGTTGAATTAAAATTGTAAACAGTTGCAAACAAACTTCTGCAGATGTTACTCATGTATGCTTCACACCCATAATTTGCAACTCAAGCAATGCCAATATTTATGTACTGTAAGTACTTAATTATGTTGCTATGGAATGTAACACTCCCCCTAAAATTCAGGCTCAGGATAAAGAGGTTTAATTCACTTAAAAGCATGGCTCTGGTTGAGACTTTACTCACCTATCAATGTCCTTGGCTACTGCAACCAGACAGTGATTTCAGTCCTTACAGTAAAAGCAGTGTTTAGAACCGCTGTTATACACAAAGTCAATGAGGTCAGTAATATTTTATTGCACTCAAAGTTTCAAGAACTGGAGTTTAGCATTAGGAGACAATGATCAAGTTTTCAAAACTACAACCATGGGTGACAGATCTGCTAAATACAGACTGGAAAAAATACTTGAGCTTTCTGGATCTGCTGAAATTTAATGATAGCACCTGCTGCTTCCTGAGTAACAGAGCTTTTTTTTTTGGCAGCTCAGTGTGATGCAGTGCCACAGCTCTGAAAATCACCTAACAGAAAATATTTCATGCTGTATCTGCTAGTTCCTACAAGAAAAAATAAATGGTGCTGAGACACTGAAGTAGCTCCAGAGACTTTTTTTTTTTTTTTTTAAGATCATTAGTTATTATCATCAGGCTAATACTTTCAGTTATTTTTTTTCCATTCCCAGAATGAGAATTCCCTTAAGATACAACTAAGATAAAGAGTCTAGATCTATATTTTAGAAGATAATTATAGAAGCTCTAATTACCATCAGAACAAGCTTTACAAGCTTTTTTAGTAACTCCATGTAACAGCCATATGATTAGTCAACACTGAAGTTTAAAATCTGAATCTCAATTACAGCAACATCTACTTCTAGGTCCTTTATATCACTACAGGGTCAAAAAAGCTGTTTCATTCTCAACTTTCCCACTTGAATAAAATTTATCCCCAACTGAGAATTTTCTAGAGTTGAAACCATTCTCCTTTATAGTATGATATTGCTGTAAAGCTTTTTCCTTGCCCCATAATTTCATAATATATAGATTCAAAATTAATTAGAACCATTTTCACATAAAATCTCAGGGATTTAAAGAATAAAAATTAAACAAGAAACACATGAAATGCAATCACAGAATAATATTTGTGGCATATAAACTTAAAAAACTTTCTGTATTTAGCAGAACACCCACAGTTGGTTTATGCTGTTAAAATATGTAACTGAAAACGTTACAGGCAAATTTGCACTTCCTGTACTTCTGTTTCTCAGTGTACTGTAACATGTTCACTGATAAGAAGCTGAATTTTAAAAAATGATTATTTCATCAGCAGAAGCTGAGGAACTTCCATCTCCAAGAAATACTATTTCAGTTGTGAAAACACCCTCCTCACTTATCTGACTTCAAACTGTGGAGGGAGGAGCTTCTCTTTCTGCCCAAAGTCAAAACAACAAGTGACACTTCTTTTTCAAAGGGCATCACAACTGACAGGACCTACTGGTCACCCGTTCTCCCACAAGAAAATACTCCCTAGCACATTTTGAGAACTAAACCAAATCTGTCATCCTTTCTCCACCCACAAATCCTTTTTTTAAATGAAAAATTGATATAACAACACAACTGGGGAGATAAATCTTCTGGTTCTGGAAGACCAAAAAAAAGGCATCTTGAAAAACTACTTTAAGTGAAACCATCATATAACACAAGTAATTAGTTACCTTCAGGAGGAATTATTAAAATTCCTTAGAAAAATAATTTTTAAAACTTCTTTGAACTGATGGACTCATGAGCACATTCTGAACACACATAAAAGACAGTTTCTATAATACCATGCCACTGCCAGGTCCTGCAAAACCTATGGAACTCCAAGGGAAAGCAGAAATACAAGCTCATTTCCCTCTTTCTCCTCCTGGAGCAGTTGGGGGTTGCAACGATGGTGAGACAGGGACTGCTGTCACCAGGTAACACAAACAAGTTATGCAAAAAGCTCATGAGAAGGCCTTAAGCATTAGAAATGGCTGTCCTGGACATTAGGGTCATAAAAGCTTCATTTAGTGGAGATAACATGGATCCCCCTATTGCGAACTTTCACCTGGTGGCTACACTCTCTTTTTGCTGTATGCACATTTTTAAAAACCTCAAAATACTGCATACCCAAAGTGACAGATAAACCACATTTCTGTAAGATCAAGAAAATGAATAAGCTCTTTTCATGCTATGAAAGGGCAAATTCATACTTAATATTACACAGTTGAGGAAGACTGGGGTGGGATTGGAGGCTGGTTTTTTTTTTCCAACTAAAAGAAAATCTCACTATACCAAATGCTATAAATGCACTTATCCTTATAAAGACTATACCAACGCCCAATTTCAAGTTTTAAGAAAAGTTCTATCTTATAATATGATAGATATTTCTTGGGAGAGCAAACAAAAGAGACCGAAAGAATTCCCCCCCAAAACACCAACAAACCACAAAGTAAAATACACAGAATTTACTGATGCTTTGTTTTAAAAATATCTCCAAGGAATGCACCTACATTCCAAGTCTGGTTCTCCATAGCAGTAATGTGAGCCTGAAAAGTGAACCTTCCAGTAATAAATACAAAAGTATTGCACTTGAATATTTTACTTTTCCAGAAATAATATTAAAGGCCAACATATGATCTCAAAAGCCCTGTTGCATATCTAAGAAGAAACATCAATACTGAGGAGTTCAGTAAAATAAGAACTTTGTATTGGTCTCAGCATTATTACTCACCCGCTTTGGCCCACTAAAAATCTTCCTGGTGTTTTCCTTAGATTTATCACCTTGTTTATTTGTGGATTTCTTATTGCCTTCAAGCACACCAGATGCATCCTCTGAAAACTCCAGATCTGTTAAAGGTAAATATAGACATGAAACAACCATTTTAAAAGCTGTTGAACTCCTAGAGCATTTCCTGCATCTGACAATTCCACACCAATAGCTTCTGACGTTACATAATGAACCATCAATATTCATCAGAAAAATCAGCCTTAATGCCAAGCACAGTCCTGGATGCAGCTCAGGCTTGCTGACTGGATTGCAGTAATATATAGAAGCATGACAAGGTGCACAATCAAAAATATTACAGCACCTCTTGCCCCCTGGGTAAACTGCAGGCCACTGCTTCCCATCCCATACCCCTTCAATCCCAGGGCACCTTTTACATGAACGTACTAATGGCTGGCTTACTGCTACAAACCTGAGCAGCAGAAGAATAAAGCAGGAGACTGGGCTCTTCAAAAGTGTGAGATTAAGAGATTTATAAGAACACACCACAATTACAGAAGAGAAGAATTGATCTTGCTTCACTTTTCACCAAGGCAGGCTGTAATTGCTTATTCTGCTGTGATCAGCTCAGGAAAGAGTCAGCTAGAAGGAACTGCTGACACGGCCCTTCAATGGATTTGATACTTGCATTACTACTGACTCCAGTACCCCATCCTGGACTGTAAATCTGCAATTCACTCAGCAAATTCCATTTTTGTCCTTAGTCGTTTTTTTTTAACTTGTGTTGCTTTATTTGAAACACTGTCCCTTGGAGACAAGGGAAGGGGTTTACTTGGCACAAACCAGAAATTACCACAAATTTCAAGATGGAAATAGAGACAGGCACAGAGAGGCACTGTTTCATCTGACAATCTGTTTAGAAAACCAAACTATTCCTGAAAAGCTTCTGCTATTTGAAAAGTGCACTGCAAGGACACAAGCAGGTAGGATGGGTTACTCTAATCCCAAATACATAGGACCAGCCAAGCTGGGTAAGAAGGCAAGCAAAGGCAAAGCAGGCAACCAAATTTCTAATGGCATTCTCAAGGATACAAAACTTGTCTGAGGAATAGAACTATTCTTAAAATAAAGCTCCAAATTTTCCCAAATTGCAGTAAATTTCAACAGGCTTGGCAGCACCAGGACTGGCAGGATGCCTGCTGCAAGGCATCTCCTGGAACCAGCCTTTCACTGGTTCATTTTACCCGACTGGTTTTCAGTGGGGTTGTGTCAGGTGAGCACAAGAGCCTACAAACACAGCATCAACAGCCCCTCTGAAAATAAGTGACTAACAGATGTTTGATAAAATTAGTGTAACTGTGGAAAAGTACTGCAGACCAATTTCTATTAACTTAAATAATACAAAACGAGTTCCAAATCTATGTAAATGACAACTTAGTTCTTGCTGAAGCCAATTTAAGGAGTAAAGTCAAATTGCTTTGATATATATCCTTATAAATCCTGAAATATTTCTGAAGAAGTCAGGCCCTAAATGCACTTCTCAAAGAAAGTCAAACCAAAAGAACTGGACCCTCCTATTGTAGATTAAAAGCTAAAAGGTAATTTACTTGACCACAGCCAGTACAAATATGCAAGTCTTCCTAGAAATATAAAATATTTCACCCACCAAATGAGAACAGTAACTTGTGTCCAGTGGTAAGACTTGGACTGGCATTGCCTTCACTAATGATTAACAATGCTCTGGGATCAACTAAGCCACAATTTCTACACCTTAAATTTCCTTGTTTGAATTCTATTCCTATGTGATTCTGAACTATCCCGTTTAAATTAGTTGATTTTAAATTCAAAGAAACTTCTTGATAAAAAAAATTCAATTTCTACTTACAATAGGATAATTCTGCATTTTCTGATGTTGCTAGCACATCAAACACTTACTAGCTTTGTAACCAAAACTGAATTTATCTGTTTTGCAATTTTTCCTGCACTAACAATATTGTTCCTGTAGTCTTTAATGCTTTCTTAAATTTCATTTGTCAAAACATTTAAAAATGTATTGTTAAACTAACTTTCCCTCTGTGAACTACTAGACTAGAAGGAAGTCTTTATAATGTTCCATTACAAAAATTTCATCAGATGTTTTAAATTAAAGTTTTAAAATCTGTTTCATAAAAATACACCTAGATTATGGCAAGTAACCAAATCAGTATTATGGCAAAGTAAGGCTGTGACAGAAAGCATCAAGTTTCTTGAAAAACTGATTATGCCATGTAACATTCTTTATGCACAGAACACCAAAATCAGTCTTGAGATTTTCCAGGGCTGAAATTCAGAGAGGCAGTCTGGCATTTCACCTGTTAACCTGGGACAGGAACACTGGATTTTTATCTGGGCCTTTATTCATTAGAACAAAGAAAGAACAGCACATACAGAACTCAGGTAGCATTAGCACCTCTCAGTACTGTTCAACGTTTCAGGACAGAGTTTTATTGTGCAAGATGTTAAAGCTGTTTCTCAGGCTTGGAGTCAAAGCTGGCATTTTTTATGAATGGTCACATTTTTCCAGTATGCAAAGACAATACCTTAGAGCAATATCATATTTTACTGCAACTTCAGGTTTAGATCCAGAAGTTCTTGAGAAATTCTCAGGCTCAGCATCACTATATTTAAGGACTCTTATCATGGTTGTTCTGAGCGATCATGATAGTCAAAATTTGCAAAGGTCTGAGAGAAAATAGTGTGAACTTCAGCAAAGGTTCCCACAAATTTTAGGGCACCATCAGACTCCCTATTTTCATAATCTGTACTATAGGGCATCACCCTTTCAAATTTCAGAAAAAAACCTGCAAGCCAAATCTCACCTGCCAACAGCAGCACAAAAGAATCAAACGAGCTAAGGAGATGCAAAATAAAGGGGAAGCATCTCCCAGCAGAAGGACTGAAAGATAGCTCTTACCTGAAGTGGAGAAGCACATTAAGAACTAACAAAACATAAATTTACATTCCCCTGTGCCATGGAAATCTATTAGGAAAATATTTCAGAGAAAACATCTGTGATACCTGGGAGTATAAAGGCCTGCTTGGTGAATGCAGTGCCAAATGCAAAGTGTGGATATTTTGAGACTTCTGAGGACAGCTGCTGAAAGGATTAATTGATGGGTCAGCATCTCAGCTGCATTAACTGTAAAAGCAAATTTTTCCCTTGGAATAAATGGCTGAACAAGAAGTCATTAAAGACAGGGACTAAGAGTACTTCTTAAGCAGCCCTCTAAGATAAACCCATTTTCCAAAGAGGCTGGAACCCAAGTGTCTCATCATAAGTAAATTTTATGAAAACAAATCATGGGGTTTTTTGTTTGAAAACAATCTTCTTGTACAACATCAGTATTCATTTGTTCCTTTCAAATCCACAAAAAAAAAAACCTCTAGTGGTGACATTTAGTTTGATTAAAAGGCTTACAGAAAATTCTGGTTTTAGAAACAGCTATAATTAGAACAGAGAAATGAACATTTTTTCCTCTGAAATTTTATTTCTGGATTATATTAGCAGAAGCTATTTGTAGGAAAAAAACCCCAGCTTCTCCAACATTTGCAAAGCTAGATTGAAACCCTCTCTTCCTATCACAACGAAATACATCTGGCCAAAGCCTTAAAATGCAACAACTTCAGTGAGTTGATAAAAATTCTCACGCTTCATGCTCCAAAATGGAGGACCAGAATGTTCCGTAGAACAGTGGCAGTGTTTTGAAATATTTATTCCAACACAAGTGATTCTCTGGTATTAGATTTTTCTAAACAGAAGAGCTAAAAGCAACTTTCCAAAGGTATTCCTTTTGTTCTTCACCAGTACACAGGACCCAGCCTACCACCAAGCAAGACTCATTTTGCAAAGGATTTTAACCACCAGAACTTGCTCAGCAGCTGCCACGTCCACAGTTTTACTCATATATATGTGTGTGAGTATACACACACCCTGCTTCTCAACCTGTACAGCAGGAGATACCTAAAAACTGAAAACAAGAGCAGAAACAAATATGCAGAGATCCTCCCAAAGCCAGTTATCTAACTGGCACTCAATGGGTCCCCACAGCCTCTCCCTTGAGTAATGCATCCTCAGATAAGAGGGAGCCTGAGAAAGGTCCAAACTGCCTACAGACACATTCAAAACTAGAAAAAACTATTTCCCATTTCTTAAGAGCTACTTAAATGCGCGCACTCAGCTCTGCAATTGTGGGCTGATCTGGAGGCTCTGTGGGAGGATACCTGCCTTCCAGGCATAGATGCTTGTGCTCAACACACCAAAAAGGTACGAATCTTCTACTGGAAAAGAAAAAAGCCCACTACCTCTGGCAAGAGATCAAGGGGTATAACACACACTTCAAGAGAGATATGGAACACCAGACAGGACCACAGGAGAAGTAAGTTTAGCTGTTAGATTTCAAGTGAGTTTAACTGTTAGGTTTCCAAATCAGTATTGTTATCATCCAAATCAGTATTGTTGGACAAATTCCTACAAACACTACAAAAAGAACAAAACACTGAAGTCAATTAAAATTAAATGTCACCCATGTATTTCAAAAAAGTTCTACTGACCTGCATTAGTGCTGAGCTGGCTATCCTGGGAACAGTTTTCATTGCCATCAGAGGTTGACTGTAGTGAAGCAGATGGTACAGCTCTACTTCGCTTTTTGTTGGCCTTCCTTTCTGCTACCTGCCACTCTTCATCTTCGTCCTCACTTTCACTTAAGTCATCAAACCCAAAGTACTTGATTTTGTAATTGGAACTCCCAGAACTTCTAGAGGCGCCTTCATCTCCCCCTCCCTCGTCTTGATCATCAAACCCAAAAAACTCTAATTTGACATCCTTCTTGGATTTGGTATTGCTTGGTCGGAACCTGGTTGTAGTTTTTGTGGTGGCCATGTCTGCCTTTTTCCTCAGGCGCCCAGCTTCGCCCAGGTCAGTGGGGGCTGCTGAGGTGAATTCATCCATGCGCTCCATGGTGTCCTGGATGGTGACATTGCAAACTGACAAGCAAGATGGGTGGAGAACAGTATAGTCTCTAGTCCGTCCAACCGTCCCTCTAAAACTGGTCCCACTACTTAAAGAAACTTTTTTTCCTGCATTCAGACCATCATTATTTGACTCATTGTTTGCTTTGGATAAAGACTGACTAGTGCCATCCATTAGCTTGTCAAAATTTGTTGCCCCCTGCAGTTTTGCTTTGTTGGATCGACAATATGTCCTACAGTTGCTTGGCCTAGGAATAGTTTGCACAAGTTCTTCACTAATGGCTTCCTTTGGATTTTCACTATCTTCTTTATCACACTCCTCATCCTTGCTCTTCACCTCTGAGAGATGTTCATTGTCAAAAGCTAATATATACTCTCCAGTTCTGGTGTCTTCAGTTTCATCCTCCCATTCATACAAGTGAGTTCTTAGTGGCCCCTTGGTCTGAGATGTTTCTGATGCAGAATCTACTGGTTTTCCTACGCGGGAGTCCCAAGAATCAGGCAAGTCCTTGGCTTCAGTGTTGCATCCAGAAGTGTCTGTGGTCTCAGCATTGGTTTTATTACTGTCTCCAGCACTGTCATAGATGAAATGACTGTTCCCATTATCTTCTTTCAGGTTCTGGATTTTATCTACAAGAAAAGATATATTTATTACTAAAACAGAATATTGAAAAAATAGTCACCCATGTGGGCAACTTTGGAAAGTTACAATATAACAAAACACATTCAGTGATCATTGACAAAAAAATTAGAGGTCTTTATCCACCTGGTTTATACTTTTTAAGCCCTCCAGTTTAAAGGTTTTGCTATGATAAAGTCTTCTTGTAATGTCTACCAAAAAAAACCCTGTGAAGTGTCACTCTGAAAATATGTGCATCATGTAAAAGACAGTGGTAAACCCGAAATACAACCACTTATTCACCAAGGCAAATTACAGAAAAAAGGAGAAACTTAGTGGTGAAATTTTCAGAAAAGACTACTACTGAACTTGACACACAAGTGACTTACAGTGAATAACTAGAGATAAAGAACAACTACAAACTGTCTATTATGTAAGGAAATAATTTCCTTCTTGTACCCTGAATAAAACAGCAAACAACTTGAACTGTCATTTCATTTTGCTGCTCTAAATGAAAATATTTGGACTTACAAAAGAAATATAAAAATGCAGTTGTCATCACAAATTTTAATTTTATCGCTTCTGAAATTCAGGCTTATGCAACGAATTTCTGCATCTCTGGAGAAGAGCTGCTGCCAAAAGTTATTCTTGCACTTCTCCAACCCATAGGCACACTCACATCCTACACTGTCCCGGAGAAAAAGGTCCACTATAAGAAGTTAGTTTTTGTAAGGTTTGTTTCCAGCCAACCAGCACCCACACAACATCAATGCCAGGAAGTAATGCAAGTATTAAGTCTTCCACCTGCTGCCCTCTGAACTGGTGGGGAAACCATACCCTTTGTTTTCCCCGAATACCAACAAAAGCAGGGTGGATTTGGTACCAGAGTTTCATGATGATCTGCATCTGCCAACCTCTGTTGACATCACATACACACAGACACCCAGCAATATAAGAAGCTTATTTCCATGAAATAAGAATTTCTTGGAAATTTCTGAGACAGTATCAGCAAGCACAGGAACCCAGGTGCCTGCCGTTACTACCGGCCCTGAAATGGCTGCCTGGGCCAGGAGAAGCAAGATAAGAAGTCTGACAAAGAAGAGTAGCACATGATGGGATAAACTGAATAATACACAGAAGCAACTGGGACAGGGCCAAGTGACAACAGAAATGCTAGAAGAGAACGTGCTTAGAAGACACGTGCAGAACACTACAGTAATAAAAGGAGTTTCACTGGCAGAATGCAACCCCAAAGGTTCAAGTTTTTTAGGCAGCAAAGGCTTCCTAAACTCATCAGTAAAATGAAGGGCCAAAGCATCTCTTTAGCACTAGTCCTGACCTCATTAAATTTCATCAGCTTCCATTTACCCAAGCGGCAAAGAAGTTTCACAGCACTGACCAGAAGATTTCAAGATGAGGGAAACAACCATCAGCACTGTTTCAGGGACTTTGGCTCACTTGTTTTCAAATTAAAATGGCATCATCTAAATGCCATCCTTGCACATATGTTTTACAGAAGAACTTTAAGGTACTGAAAATTCTAGTAGAAGAAATGGCTACCAAATCCAGTTTTGCAGGAAATTGATTTAATCCCTGCTAAAATTCCTCAGGGAAGCAGGACAAGTAATATCTGAGAAACTGCATCTAAGTTTTTTGGAGTCCTGCTGAGATCTGTCACAGAAGTTATACATACTCAGCTAGAAATAAAATAAGGTTTTCACAGAATATATGAAATGCAAAAGTCAAAGCTAAATTCCTCAAAGAACAAGGAACCCTAACCCTGCCATCTCTATGATGCAATCTTGGTTATTATTCTTCAGTATCAATGTTATACAAGCAATATTGTCATTCCCATTTCAACTTCAATCTCATGTTTGCCATAATCCAAGAGGCACAACCAAAATGAATTTTTCTGTAATCAAGGAGGGGGTTTGACAGTGTACAGTATGTTCCTTTCTCCCATATGTTTAATATTATTCTGAAGCTGAAGACTACCACAACACTCTAGGCATGAAAAACAGCTAATTAAATCTAAAACATTTTCAGACTTCCTTGCTAAAATACACTGTTTTGCAGCCTCACCACTGCTGTTCCATATCTAAGGGAACTTCTTTCTCCTCATGTAAATGTGATCAGAATCAATTTCTCCAGTCAGCTTGGCGGACTAATAAATAACAAATCCATTGCAGCCCAGTCAAATGGCTTTATTGATGCTTGGTTTACTATACTCCCAAGAAATGTTACCAGGCAAAGAGCACTAACAGCTCTTTATGGTCACAGCAGGACTTGTGTAGCCTTTGTGTAACCCATCACATCAGCAGCTTTGAACCTTGAGTTGTCTGACAAGATTCTGTAAGTGATACAGAATTGAGATACAACAAAGTGTTGTATCTCAATTTTACCTTTCAGTTCCTAATTTAATACAGCACACCAAGATACTCCTAAACAGCAAAAAAAGTGGCAGTTAACCTCCCCCTTGATTCTGGGGCACCAAAATTTTAAAAACACACAGTACTTCAAAAGTCTTAGTAACTGCACCAGGGAGGTTTTTCCACCTCCAATAATAAGCAAGGCTGATGGAAAATGGAACCACTGAACTCTTCAGTGTACACCAGGCAGAATTCTGGCTTTAAAACTGGATCATCACAATGCATTACTGGAAAACTAAGCAGTGACATTTAGAGAAATACTTCCTCTAGAGATCCTTTGTCAAGCCACTGTTCTCATCCCATCAGTGGGTCAATAGCTGTCAGCCTGAACCTTCAATATCAGAAAGTACTGCTAATCACTTCCTAATTGCCCAAAGGTGTACAGGAACTGTAATTCCAATAACCCTGATTTTTAAAATTACAGTATTTATTGGCAGCAACTACTACAGTAGAATCTAGCATGGCTGTAGGAAAAAAAAAAATATGAGAAAATGAACTAATTGTGAATTATTAAATATTCTGTAGTCCAAGAGAGACATGGAACTTGTCCTCCTATTTTTAACTGCAATTAGGTTTTTTGGGGGCTCAAATACCAGAATAACTCTCCCAAGTAATTTAAAATCAGCAACAGCATAACCCCCTCCCCAAGTATAAACACTGTATTCCTAGGAACCATATCAATGTTCTGTGGTAATCATGATTTATTTTCTGTTTCGATCACTAAAAGTTGCTTTATTTCATGCTCTAGTTTATGTCACTTAACAAGACAGATGTCTTCAGCATTGCTGATAAATTTAAAAAAAAAAGCCAAAGTAAAACTTAAGACTCTTTCCCATAAAATGACATGTTTTCACACACACACAGATGCATATTACTAAATCTGTAAAACTATATTTAAGTGATGATGATTATTGTTCCAAGTAACCTTAGTCAAGCTACTACTAGAGAAAAAAATTCAATTTCAGACAACGCAAGATAGTAAATTTACGTAAGGCAATAAAGTTTACACTCTTCTATAATATATACAGATACATGCAAACACTCAAACAGCAGGAATGCTACAGAGTTGTCAAAAGCCCACTGCTTTTTCACTAACAAACCTGAAAACATGTAAGAAATATACATCTATACCTACATGGAAAACCTAAGACAGACTAGATGGATATAAAGATAACTTTCTGTTCCAATCCTATTTTAAAAAAACACTATAAGTACTTGTTAGATGGAACAAATGTTACTCTATACATTCAACAATAAATGCCTCATGACTACCACAGATAGCCAGTGGTACTACCTCCTCCTTTTTCATTTTTAAGATCATGGACAAAATGAAGAATGCAACTCTATGATTAAAAAGCTCACTTTTTTTGAAAAAGAGAAATTAATTTTTTTAGAGATAAGAAACCCTACATCCTTCAGCTCAACATCTGACAATTCTGACATGAAAATGTCTCACATTTCAATTTAATTTGTTCTTTAAGTACCTATAACAGTAAAAGTTTGACAGAAGAAACACTTCAGTTCGGAGAAAAGATAAAAAACTCTCTCCACCAAATAGTGAAGCTACGAGTTAACAATTCATACCCTGATTCTTCAGGTACAGCATATATCAAAATGGAATCCAAACCAAAATAAAGTAATCCTTTAGGAAACCAAACATTCTTCTGGACAAGAAAATCAAGCAATCATAGCATCCCTCCTCCAGCCTAGTCCCTGTTTCACTTTTCTTTCATTTCCATTTAACTTACAAGGCTAAGTGAGTGGGGCTCCAAGTCTGCAAACATCATTTTCAGCTCTGTAAAAACCAAATCATCATTAACAGTCTAACACTAATTGCTTACAGTCAAACATTACATGTTTTAGTTAACTATTCAGTGGTAGAGCTGCAGAACCTTATTTGCTATTTTTATGTTAGTTGGAGCATAAAGCAGGATCTTGGGCTGTGAGAACAAGGCCTCCTGCTGTAAATTTCTACCCTGAACAGATGCAGGGCTCCCAGGGCAAAGCTGCCCCACAACTCAACCATCATCCCCCGCAGCCTCCTCAACAGCAGCCTGTGGCTGGGCAGGGGACAGCACCAACCGCGGCTCACGCACCGCGACATGTGCCAGCTCCATGTGGCTGCTCGGCCCTCCCTGCTGCCTTCCGAGGGATTAGAGTCCCAGCTAAAACCTCCTCTGCCTTTCCACCACGCAGGCAGCAGGGAGGCAAGAGCACAGATGGCACCTGAAACAGCACCGTGCCTTTGAGATCTCTCTTTACCACACCAAGTTTGATCAAAACCAGTTGAATAGCACAAATGTTAGGACAAAACTGAAGAACACAAAAGGACAATCAATATTACTCTTGGTATTATCACATATGCAAAATAAAGGCAGGTGGGACAATGCCAATATTACATTCTTGATTTCTCTTCCAATAGACACCAAGACATGGTGGCAAGAAAACTAAACATCAAGAATCGTAGGCAGGGCCCTCTGAGCGCCCCCCCCCCCCCCCCCCCCCCCCCGCCCCGCTACTGAGGGCACATACAATTAACAGGCTACAGCTCAGGAACAGATCCTGACACAGGATGGAGGGAACGGCTTGTTAAGCTCATTATGAGCCACTGCTCTGCCTGATGTCCCTGAGCACTTGGAAACATTTATTACGGCTCCATTACACCATCACCGACGTTCTCAAGCATAAAGCTACCTCACCTCAGTCTGCAACTTTCAGCTGACCAGCTAAAGGAAAGGTGCTTATATCACACTCCTCATTTCCAGAGAGACAGCCCAACTGAGACACACAGAGTGTCATCTCTGGTTTGGTCAGAAAACCAGGAACTGCAGAGAAGTCATGCTTCTTTCCAAATCAGAGAACAAATTTCATTATGCATGGGAAATGAAATGTTTTGATTGGTAAGGAGAAAAGGCTGCAGACTAAACTCCTTTGATCTATTTTCTGTCTATGACTGAAGAACTGGAAAACTATCCATTAATGCCTACCCCATCTTGAAAAGCAATGCCTCTTAGCCGGTATGAACAGAAGACAGAAGATGTGACTCCCAATACTAGTTTCATGGTTGACAATCTCTAAAACAGCTAAAATTACAGAACCACATCCACAGCTATGATTACAAATTCTTAAGAAACAGAATTCCCAACAAGTCTGTATGCAGATGAGACAGACACTGTTTGATTCTTTGCAGATGTTTTAAGTGGCACCTTATTTTGCAGGAAAAAGGTCACAGAAAACCCTAAAGTGGTGAGAATTAATTTACTGCCATGACAGCACTATTTTCCTTAAGAATCATTTGCTTGTATGGTTTCCTTTTCCAGCACCCTGAATATCAAAATTCTAAGGCAATTGATATAAAAAATTAATTTCTTTCTTACACAGTCTTAACTAATGACACTACGACTCCATTTCAGTTAGGTATTCTTTTAAACATGAGACAGAAGACACCTCAGACATCTCTTCTGCTCTCAAATCACCTGGATGCATCTGTCAGTCTGGTAACACACTGTTCAGCATCTCCAACAGACCATTATTTTCATTCCCTGAGCCTAACAAGATTTTCATGTTTTCAAAACATGCTGCTGGCACAACATTCCCCACTGCCTTGGCTCCAGTCTGGGAAAGGCTGAACCCTACCCACAGTGTTATTGCTTCCAACCCTGCACCCCTGTTTCAGCCATACAAGTAATTCCTCATTTACTTTTTTGCACTGGGAAGATGTGCTACCAGGAGGCATTCTGAGAAGTTGTGTCATGATTGTACACTTGGCAGCCAGTGTACAACTTTCTAAAATGTACTTGTATTTTTAAAAGGAAGTAGAAGCCTTTCACAGGGGTGCAGGCTGACATGGCCACCTTCCCTCTTGCACAGAAAATATTCACTGAACTAATCCCTTGCCTTTAGCTCAGGCAATATTTTCAATGGTATGACAAGTAGGTTTTTGAAGTAGCAACTGTCTTACCCTCTCTTCTTCTAGTTCTTTGGCTAGCAATCACTAGGTATTTTGCTCTCTCTCATCTTTCATTGCACCTGACCACCGCATCTCTCAATACCACCTTCAAATCCATCTGTACATGCGTACCTGGCACAAAAACCAGGCACAATGAGCTCAGCACAACTGCCTTCCCAACTAACCTTCAGGGGAAAAAACATAATAGGCAGAAGTGCTGCTACACTTGGTAGTATAAGAGTTGTCAGAACCTGAAATGTGCTCACCTCTCATGGAAAGTCCAATGAAAGAGACACATTCCTCCTCACTCCAAGCTCAGAAGGGCATATGTTGCTCAGAGCAGCAAGAAAAAGCCAAACATAAACAACTAAGTGTCATGGGCAACACGAGGGGCTCACACCCACCAGAAATACCTGTTTCCACCAGCTTTTCTAGGATGAGCTGCTATGGGAACAAATTAAAGCACTCTATAACACAGCAACATTAACAACTGTCAAAACAAATGTATACTTCGGCTAAGTCAGTCTGAATTGAGACAGTACTCATGAATATGATGAAACTTTTTCATAAATACAGAAGCAGTTTCTTAAATGAAAAGATGAACTAAGTTTGAAACTGAAGAACATTTTCCATCCAATTAGTAAGACTGCAGCAGTTTGAGTGTGAAATAGCTTCCCTTACCTACTGGTTTCTGCTTGCCTGCATGCTTTGGCCCACTTGAGAGGTGTGCAACGTAACAGGGATTTTTTTCTTCCACAAGCAATGACCAACTGTTTTCAATGCAAAGTTATTTCCACTTTTTAACCATGAAAACTAAGAAGCAGTTAAAAGTACGATCTTTTAAAAACTGTTCATTGTACAAGGCTATGAAGAAAGAATGATTTTCTAAGTAAGGATTGCAAAATTTACTCTAGTATAGGAAAGGGGAATTATAGATTAAGGGAAGAAAGTTCCCTGTACTCTGTGCATGGACATACACATTGCAAAGAGTCATGAAATGCCCAGTCGTCAGGAAAAATATCAGATTCTCTCCTAAACACTGGGGTATTTTTCTGTATCGTCATTTTAGCAAGCAAGTATTAACACTGAGATTTAAACAGAATTTCAACAATTTCAGACTTTTGAAAAACACCCCAGGAAAAAACCAACAGGTGACCACTAAAGAAGTAGGAGAGAAAAAAAAAATAAAAAAGAGAGAACAATATTTGCATCAGTTTTAACGTGGGCTTCTGATACAGCAACAAAACTCTGTGTGTAAGGGGAAAGGGGATATCTTCAAAAGGGGAAAACTTACCAAAAAGCAACTAAAGAAGAGAGGACCTGTGGATAAACCCCAGCTATCCACACACCCATCATAACTACTACCATCCAAACAAACCTCAAAACACTGAAATTCTCTGAGCACACATTTTCTGGCAGACCTCTCCCCTTCTCTGCTATCAGTTTCTTAATGCTTTGACCCAACCAGAGCACAGCTGCAGTTCTTTTTAATCATGGCTGCTGCCAGCTGTCTCCTAAGTCTGCCAAATGCTCAAGTCTCATTCAGGTTCCCCCAACTCTGCTCCATTTTTGGATGGAAAATGACTAAACTGAAATTCTTTCTCACAAATACTACTCTCAAAAACTCTGCGGAGGAGGGAAGATATTACTCTGGTAAAAGTATTATTTTCAATGTCCATGTCGGTGTTAAACACAAAACAAGTTTAAAAACAATTTGAAAGGAATTCCCTGACCAGTCTGGTGGACAAATGCAATTATGTAACAAACGTGCACTTGGGAAGTTGAAACTGAACTCTAAAGATAGGGCTCCCCACCCACATAAGGAGGATGCAGAGGCTTTGCAGAGAGTCACTAAGGTACTACCAAGATAGTATGTCAGGAACAGACTTGATGACTTAAACCATCTCCTTCCTCAAGGGCATCCATTTTCTGCAATTTACTCTCTGTACTCTGTGCTTTTCCAGCAACCAACCACAACTAGATTCTGCACCCTGGGCCAAGACACAGCTGAGCACAGCCATATCCCTGCGCTCCTGCACTACAGAAGCACACGTTCTTAAGAACTACACTTGGCATTTTGATTTGCTACCTGTAAGTACACTGGTCCCAAGTGAAAAATGAGGGCATTAAGAACTATCTAGAAAAACAAAAGAATCAAACAGCAGTCAGACAAATGTTCTCTTAAAGCACAAAGACCAAAACTACTGCCAGAGCAAAACCTGTTTCAATACCAGTACACAGGAACAAATGATGAGGAATAGCTGTTTTCATTATTGCTCTAAATGTTAAGGGGAAAGAAAATAATTTGTTCTTTTAATCATAAAGAGCCTCCTCAAAAGTCACTGCCAACACAATAACCACAAAATCCATACTTAACATTATAACACAGCAGAATGGGACACAACTCTTACACCATTCTGTAGTCTGGAAAAATATTTTAAGACATTCTATTTCTCCACAGCAAGCAAAACACATTTTCAAGAAATAAATTAATAGGCTCTAAAACAAACCAGACATAATCCATGGCCAATTAAAATACTTCTCCCCTAATGCATGATTAAATACATTTTTTTTTACTTAGAATTAATGCAGAAAAGGAATATTCTCTCATAGTCCATAAACCAGAAAATGAAGTATGTAGAGATGACAAACATCTCTCAACCCAAGTGCCTTCTCTGATGAAGAGTATCAACCCCTTCAACAGACCCTCTGAAGGCCTGAGTTACAGAGCTCAGCACTGTGCACAAAAGCAAAAGCCAGCAGATCATCATAGCATCCAGAGTCAAAATGCAAGCTCACACTACAATGCCAAAAGTATTTCCATAAACTGAAATACCCAGTGTAGGCAAACTAGCTGTCCAAAGTGAAACATACTGATACACTAATATAACTATGATATGCCATAGCAACTCCCAAAATTCATCAAACTTTGACATTAATTTTCATCTGAAAAACCATACTACATTAATTCAACGTACAAGCTAGCAAATATTCTAAAAGAGCAAACGTACAAACTTTGCTCTGCAAGGCCATGCTTTTATACCAAAGCTTGTGTAAAATACTATTTGGGTTTATGCCTTACAGGACAAGTTTAACAGTTAAAAAAAAGAAATCCCACCAGACTGTTTCAAAAATCCAAATATTGTTCTGAAGGTTTTTACCTTACCCTACTGTAAGACTGCCTCAAAAAACCCTCATTTTCTAAGTAGCTGCATTTTTCCTTTATATGAATTACCAGCGTGGTATTTTTCTAATGACACAACTTACTTTCCAGCTACCAAGTTCTCCCTACCTCAGGTCTCCAATAGTGACCTAACAGTAACTATTAATACTATAGTAGTCTTTCATTGTTTCAAATTTACCTAAACCCCTATCTGCAAATTACCTGCTACATACAGGATTACTCATAGACACTCTTCAGACAGTATTAAGTCTTGATCAAGCAACATTAGGGTGAGATTATGAGAAGCTTTCCACATTAAGAGCTTCTCAAAGCCTTTAAAATGAGATTGTTACAAGCACTAGCTGAAGGCTATTAAAAAAAAAAAAAAGCAAGTTCTACCATTTTACCATTTTAAATCAAAGACACAGATCCTCAACTGTGTTACACTGCTGCACAACTACTAAAACAAATCCCCAAACTGCTTTTTAATACCAAACATTAGCTAAAATTAACTGACATTGCATCACCTTCATTTTAATGTGCAGAAAAATGGCCACTGAGGCAGGATAATACAGTTGGATCAGAATTAACTGTACCTCTCAGTTTGTGCATAGCCATAGTAAGTCACTTTTTCAACTCAGTCTAACTCTTAGCATTATCTTCACCTATGTTAAGAATTAAGACACAACAATGGCTCAGGCACTCTGGGAGTCCTCACACCTTTACTCATGCACTGTTTAGGCAGTATGAGAAGGACTAGCAAATTGCACTTTAAAAAAAATTAATAAGCACTTTCTTCAACATCAGTACCAACACAGCCTAGTTTCCCACAGCCAGAGATACAGTGCTGTATGTGGGTTAAGGTTGAGCTCACATTGCAGTCTTCCTTACACTGGGAATATTAATGCTCCTCTACCTGCCTGCTTTCCCTCCCAGCCCCCACCCCTTCCTTTCCTCATCAGAAATAGTCAAGCTTGTTGTCTCAAGGATCTCTAAGCCCTTTGGACATATCTGGTTGAACCTGGTTCAAGAATCACCAGGAAGGGAAAAATTATTATAGGGAGGGCAAGGACATGTAAGCAGTTGAGGTACATACACTATCACACTCCTCCCAAGTCCCTTCATCCTTCAGAACCCTATCCCAAATCAATCAAATTAACTCTCTAGTTTTGAAAGAGCCTCCCCATTAAACTTTACTAAACAGTCACTACCAACAAAGAAGCCTTTGAAGTACCTACATTTACACTGGCTGACTATACACCACTATCTCTAATTGCTCAGTGTGCTGAGCAACGTCCTCAGAGACAACTTTTATTTATTTTGGATCTGTTTACACACAAGCATAACAGCAGCTTAAACAATCCAAGTTTTACTTACACTAACTGACAAAAAGAAACACTACCACCAAGACTGTAGTCTTTAAATAAGGGTAAGGAAACCAAAGACCCTCTGAAGATGCTCTGCAAAGATTCCTTTGCAGCTGAATTTCATTTCTGAAGAAAAATATGAAAAGTGGTTTTATCTTCATTTGACTGGGTGTCAACAGAATGTAATAGACTCTGAAAGAACAGAACCATCAGATCAAGATACAGCTTGTCCTTCACTACTTCTGGCTGAACTGCCAGAATCAGTAACAAATACTTCAGAAAATCTTGCAGAACAGAACTCCTTCAGCAAACTGTTGTTTAAGTAACCTCCCCTCTGCATTCAGAACACCACCACACTTAAAAGCTAGAAGGACTTATCCACCAAGATTCATCAGCTTCCTCCTGTTCAGAGCTGTGTATTTATGAGATACACACTATTGTCTAGCAAGGAGTTCTAAAATTTAAATAAGTGAGTTTTTCTGTGCTAAATACTGTATTTTATGATTTTCCACAGGACTGGAATCAGGAAGCACCAATGAAACTGCTCAAGTCTGTTCCTCTTGGCCTTTCACACATGAATTTTCAGAACTCTATCACATTTTCTCCCCACACCTCTCACTTTCTTTTCCAACCTGAAAAATACTGTTCCGACAGAGGCTGCCTTCAAGGAAACCATTTCACTGTAAAACCTGTTGTACTACAATCTCTCTATAAAACCAAGGAAACTCACTATTTCTTCCCCTTAGAAATACTGGGAGATGAACTTACTCCATTTCTTATGAAAACTATATTCAAATTTTAAAATCCCCTAATTTTTATTTCCAGTCTGAGGATGAATCATAGTTAAAGACAGCTGCTGAAAATCATATGAAAGCAAGAAATATTTTAGCAGCAAAGATAAAGAGCAAGATCAAAAGACAATTGAACATCTTACAAATGCAGCTCAAACTATAGCTCAAATCAGCATTTCCTAGATTTTCTTGAATTAGATCCCTATCATATATATAAAAAATAACTGAACTGTGACTATCTTCTACTATTCGGTATCTTCTTGCTCACTGCATTAACAACTGAACAAGTCCACTCAAATTTCTAATCCCTGGGTTAACTATATTTGAGAAATCAAAGTTATATAAATTCTTCTCATTAAAACTGATTTTGCTAACCCAGAGCAAGTCAGTAGGTGTCATCTTCATCTAGGTTCATCTAATGTGATCTTCTACCCAATTATAGAAGCTGTGGTTTAATCAGCCCATTATACAAAAACCTCTCATGAGATGTAACAACATCTGATCTTTTCCAAGAATGAACTGAAGAAAATTACAGTGCTGTTCAGCTCCATGGGCCCTGTGAACTCCCCTCTGAAAAGTGTTAAGCTATCTTACAAACACTCCAGAGCGCAAAAACACCTCTAAAAGGAAGTCTGACAGAATGCAGTTTCACAGCTCTGAAGTTTTTTAAGCACACACTGATACAGTTGTGCTAATTACAAACAGAAAATGTTTGTGCAGCTGAAGTTCAGAAAACTACTTTTCCTGCCCAAATAATCAAAGCATGGCCTAAGCTGTATCTGCCCCTTCATGGCTGTAAACACATACCCACACTAAATTCTACTACTACTAACTCATCACTATTCAAAATAAGTGTTTAAAAACCACAAATGCACTCAGCAATTTTAGAAAAGGAACATTATTATTCCATTTTATGGAATACCTGGACTAAGTGGACTAACATACCGCCCTGAAGCTAAAGCACTGTACCTCCATCTGCAGAGACACAGATTCCAGCACCAAAGACCTCAGAGCAGTGTGTACAACACAGAATGCTCCTTAGTGCTTTTGGTTAAATAGTGTATACTCTACCACTGTTTACAATTAAGAATTGCCCTACAGTTTTATCAGAATACTTAAAAATCCCTTGAAAACACAAAGTCTAAAGGGAGATCAGCAAAAATCAGAGGAAACCAGAAGTATATGGACAGTTGAGCAAACAAACCTGCAGTTATAAGTTTAGCACTGCTGCTCTTGCATTCTCCATCTTCCACACTTTTGCTTGTGCTCTTTTCTTTCAAGAGAGGAACAGTAGTGTCAAAAGGTATGCACTTCCTGGAGGCAACATTTTCTCCACTGTCTGGCTGATTAATTCTGCTGTTTGCTTCAAGTAGAGGAGTGAAGTCCTCAGACTGAGCAGCTTCACCAGGTTCCAGCTGAGAAGAGCTTTTAACCTGTGAGACATTCTTTGAAGACACAGGAAGAGATTCTTCATCACTGTCAAATCCAAATGGATCCTCTGTTATCTCATCTTCAACTCTGGGTTTCTTAGGAACTTCAGAAATATCTGGTTTGACACTGGGCCTCTTCTGTCCTAATTTGGCCATGAAGGTGGTTTCTCCCCATTTTGTACTAAGGGTGGTCCGTTTGTTGGAAAACACTTCATCAAACTTGGAACTGCCATTTCCCCCTTTCCGGCTGTAGGTCTTTCCAAATCGGGATGTCATTTTGGCTCCTGTTTCATATTCTCTATTGTGAAAGAAAGAAGAAACATCAATTCATCACCTCTCTAGTACAAGTGATTGTTACTTCCACCCTTTATTTGGCCTACAAGCACCAGGCACGTACATTGCATACAACCAACAGATCCATCATCTGCTTCCTTCTAGACTCATTCATTCACATGTGACTGTCATTAGGACAAAGGTTCTGCACTACACACTCACTAAAATAAATCAAAATTCAGATACTTGCACATTTATAAACCAAAGGCAGAATGAATCCTTAAGAAAAATCTTCTAAGAATGCTATTTCTTTGCTCTAATTTTATATTTTCAAGTATAGAAGGCACTTTCATAAAACAACTCAGCAGTATTTTCACCACATCTGCACATGCAGCTCCCTCCTAGTGTCCAATAGCACAGCATGGCATAAAAAAATCTCTTGCCAGTTAAATACAAAACCTGTCAGAATATTTCACATTGCTGTCAATGTATTTTAAGTATTAATTAATCACAATGATGACAACTCCATCCCATGTTCATCTCTCAGACTCATCTAACAAGTGTTTTACTTGGTAACATAATGCGGTCAGGACTGGTGCACAGCAATCCCCCACAAGTACATCTGATTCATCAAGGGACAGAACAGAGACACTGCTCAATCCACTTCTAAGAACACAGAGGACACCTTCAGCAGACCCATGCGAACTGTAACTGTTCACTGGCTCTTACAAGCACAACCACTCCACTGCTTGCTCAGAAGAACAGAAGTGTAAGAGTAATAGATTAAACAGGAACACATTTAAGACTTCCTTACATGTGGTGTTGTTCTACTTTTGTTTAACTCAAGAAGGAAGACAGACCACCTGGGGGATTTTTACCCAAAAACAAATACTCCAACTACTGGACAAATGACAACACAAACCCCAAACCCTCATATCTGTTTTGTGAACTACTATTTCTCTCTTTTTTGCCCAAACATGGATAGGAAATTGCAATTCTTTATAGTCAGCCTGAATCTAATCAAGTCCATCTTTCTCTCTGAAACATCTCTCCATAATGGAAAAAAGTCTGCTAAAAAAGACAGTTATTTAAGCTACAGAATCTAAGAAATCTAACTTTTGAAATGTTAACTAACTTCATATAAAGTATACAAAAAATGGCAGGTAAAATAATTTTTAGGGGACTTATCGTGATCTATTTGTTAAATACAACTGTTTTTATTATTAGTCCCCGAATACGTGACATATTGTATTTCCTATTTTAGTTTTCATCTCAACACTCACAGTTTCTCAACCTGAAATGTCAGTTTTGCATCTACCAAAACTGCCAGACTGGTTTCCAGAAATGTTCCTCTATCACTTCATTCTAGCAAGACTGCCTCACTGATAATAGTCTCCCTCTACTAGATCAGGCCAACCTTCACTTACCATAGGAACCAAGCAATTCATGGGGAGAAAATTCATGGAGAACACATTAAATGAATTAAAATGATCACGTTTGAATGTCAGAAATTTACCAGGTGGATAGTGACGCAATGCAGAAGAGCAGCAGGAACACCCACTTTGGGAAAGGCTCTTTTCCCCTGTGGCGCAGCTGAGGGAAGGTGAAGGTAGGTACTTATCTGCTGAGCAGAACTCTGCTGCAAAAGCCCACTCTTCAGAGGGCTCCTGCCTGCTCCTAGGAAACAGGGCTCTTTAACCCCACTCCTCTTTTCCCCACACGCATCACTGCCAAACTTATTTTTTCTGCCCCTGTAGGAAGCTCTAATTTTCTATTTTCTATCTAAGCATAGTTTAAAAAGCAAACTGCAAACTAAATCTAAATTACCAGTTTTGTTTTGCTGATGCTTGTAAATATTTGTAACAGCAACCAAAATATTTTAGACCAGAGCAGCCAAATTTTTGAGCTGTAGAAGCTAAAGTAAAGTATTTATTAACATCTCAGTTTCTAAGAACTTACAGTAAACAAAAAAACATTTCACTCACCACTAGCACATTTTCCTCCCCTAAACCCTCAAGACTCAAGTAAGTATTAGTTAAAATAAGCATTGTAAGAAGTACTCAAGTATTTTTGATACTACATTCCCAACCTATGCAAAGATAATGAAAGATTTAAATTATGGCCTGTGGCTTGCAGTTCCAAAGAGAAGATTCCTGTAGTCAAGAGGAGTAAATCTTCAGAAAGTAAACCACATTTTCTTATTTATATATTTTAAAATTAGGATCATCTCATAAGAAGTTTTAAATCAAAATATCAAAACCCAAATTAATACTCGATACAACGTGCATAGGTTAAAAGATTAATATTAGGAAAATATAAATACACTATGCTATATACTTGTATCTTAGATTTAATAACATAAAGAGGTGCCTTCTTACACGAGAGCATCAACAGAAGAGGATTTTTACTCTTTACTTACAATTTTCTCTTGATTTTTCACTCAGAGGGAAATAAAATACTTGCTCAATTTCTGTTTCCAACCCCTTCCTCCCTCACCTGCATTGTGCTGCACCATTTGGAGCAGAGCAAGCAACGTAAGTAGGTATAAAAACCGAAAACGCAGTTGTCCCTCATTTCCCAGCGCTAACTCGGCGGACCAGCTGGAGACAAAAAGCCCAGTAATTCCCCAGGAAGCCCATCAGCCACCCCTACTCATCGCTCCTCTCTACACCGCTCCTCTTACATAATCAAAGGAAAGAAAAATAGGTTAAATGCACGGAGGCAGAAGGAGCTGATGAAATCCCACGGTGACAGTTTCTTTTTTCCTCCCTCCCCCTGCGGCGGGGGGGGGTGGGGGGTGTGCGAGCGGAACCGGGTCACCCCACCGCTCCCTGATGTCATTTCCCCTCCCGCCCGGCCGCCTCCCCCGCCCCGCCGCACCACCGGCCCACATTACACAAGTGCCCGGGGCAGCCGCGGCCCGGCCGGGCGGCGCGGCCCACGGAGCCGCACCCCCCCCCCCCCCCCCCCCGCGCTTCACCCCCGAGCGAACTCCCGCCCCACAACTTCGCGCCGGGCCGGGGGCGGCGGCCCCGCACGCCCCTCCAGGCGGGACAGCGCCGGGGGCCGCGGCGGCGGCTCCTTCTCGCGGGGTGCAGGTCCCGCTCCGCCGCCCGCGCGGCCCCCGCCGCCCCCTTACCCAGCACCCACCTCGGCGTCAGCGGTGGCGGCGGGTGCCGGGCGCGGGCCCGGCCGATGTGGCTCCGGCCGCGGGTTCGGGCCGCCGAAGCGCCGCTTGAGAAAGGCGCTCAGCCTGCGGGACGCCTCCGCCCCTCCGGCAGCGGGACCCTCTCGGGGTGTCGCGGGCGTCAGGGCCCCCGGCGCCGCCTCCTCCGGCGCCGCTTCCTCCGCGCCGGGATTATCGCCGCGCTCGGGACGGGCCCCGGGACCATCTCTCCGCCATTTGCCCCCACTCCTTCCTGCCGTCACCGCGCGCGCCCCGCCCCCCGCCGCCGCGGCCAATCGCCGCGCGCCTCGCTCGGCCGCCCGCGCCGCCTCCGCGCCTGCGCCTTGCCGCGCGGGGCCCGGCGGGAGTTGTAGTTTGCGGCGCGGCGCGGGCGCCGCAGGGCCCGGGCCCGGGCCCGGCCCCGGTCCCGGAGCCGGTCCCGGAGCCGGTCCCGGAGCCGGCGGGCGGGTCCCCGCGGCCGGACTGCCGAGTTGGGACAGAACGGGGTGGCCCGATCTGGGGGAAGCCGCCTCCCCGCGGCCACCTCCGCCCGGGCCCGCGCGGAGGCTCTGAAGGCGGGGCCGGCGGGCAGCCCCGACCGGCCCCACCCCACCCCGATGGCGCTCAGGCCCAGGTGGGTCCCAGCGCCCGTCGAGGAGTGTGGGAGCAGCCCGGCCACCCCAGGGCGGCTGGAGCCGCGGAGGGTCAGAACCCTGCCCGGGAGCTGGGGAAGGCAGCAGGCGCTGAAGCGGCCCTGCGTGCACTCCATGTAAAGTCTGCGGTGCCTCGTCCAGGGCACAGGAGCCCCGTGCGCTCAGTGCCGCCCTGGCTGTACTCACAGTGGGTGCACAGTGCCCGGCCTCCACATCCGCTCCGGGGAGGAAACATGCTCTGCAGAGAAGGCCCGGAACGAACGTGGGGCAGGCTGTGAAACTGTGGCTTCCACATGCTCCCACTTCCACAAGCTGTCACATCCACCCACACGCGTTAGATTTATGCACACCTTTGAGGCTTTAATTAATGATACACACTGTGCAGAGAGAAAAAACGCTCCACAAGGATTGTGTCATGCAGCAAATACATATGGACATCAAGTCACCAAATCCAACATTTTATATTTTGTAGGCAGTATTTCATAAAATCCTTGTGGGATACAAAACTAAGGATGCATGACAAGAAAAATATTAAACAACATCACACAGATGTAATTTGGTCATTTTTCAAAGGACTGAGGAACTCAGAAAAGTAAAATGAAATTCTACAACTTTGGAGTCTGAAATGGTTTCACATCACATGCTCATACTCAAACCATCATTTTAGGCTTTACAAGACAAGTCCCAAATGCAGAACTAATTAAGAGGCTGATTTCACTGTGCAGAAGAGGTTAGAGTTGTCTCAATACCTCGAGGTTTTTTCTTAATTTAATATTTACTTTACCCGAAGGTAAAATCACTGCCTCACAATAAGAAGATGCAAGACTATGGTTTTGTTTAGTGATCCTCTGAGTAAATCTGGTCTTTGCCTCATCTCTACTGATGTGTTGGAGCTTTCAGGCATTACTTATGAAGCACTAACATGCTGTGAACGTGCTCTCTAAATTCAGTATACAACTGGCACTGCTGGAGAAAGTGGAGATAAAACCAACAGGGCCTTGCAATGAGAAGTACACGTTCCATTTGGAATGTGGTTGAGGTTTGTGTCGTGTTTCAGACAAGCCTTACAAGCTCACCTGTATCTTGCCACCTGAATCAGTTACTGAAGAGCCACTGAAAAACAGGCTACAGACTTTAAAATCTGTAATTTGGCTACAAAAACTAAGATTGTTCTCCTAAGAGTATTCTTGATCAGAGCCACTAAATAGCTCATTTAAACTCTAAATGGAGTAAAATGGATAGCTAAACCTGTTTGAGTTTGCATAGTCTTATTTGGTGACTGATCTGTTAGACAAAGAGAAAAACACAACTCTGAGAGCTCAAAACACTGAGGCTCTGAGAAGTCCTTTGCAACATAAAAGTTTGGTCTGAGAACCAGAAAAAGTGAAGAATATGGCCAGAGTAAAGAAGTAACACCAAGACACTATTAGGAAATAGTTTCTATTTTGATATGAAGCTGGAAGAGTTGAAATTAAATTAGCTCTATTTCCGATGTAAAGCTCGGATACCTAAGTCACTAATACAGTAATGGAGAGAATTTTGCAGTCTAATGATAGTAATGATAGATGTATTTGAAAGTTCTTACACACCTTATACCCCTGGGCTAGCTTCATATTTCTAGCTGTATTTCCAGTCTTTGTAGAAACCCCACACAGAGTAATCCAAACCACTGCAGATCCACGGTCATGTGGGAATTTCCCATGACTAACAGAGGATAAATTAAACTCATTCGTGTGCTGCCTCTTCTATCCCGGGTACCAGCAGAAGCCTGTAAGTGAAGCCTTTTACTAGGATGATGATGGCAAAACAAACCTTGTTGTGTTCAAGAACAGCAGAAATGTGCCAGTTTTACTGCCCCAACATACCTGAGGTACTTTGAAAATTTGACACCCTGTATCTTAATAAGCTTGGCAGTTAACACATTAAGCTTTGCTATTTCCATTTGCATCTGGCTCACCTCAAATATGCAAGTACCATGGCAGAGCAAATAAAAGCCAAATCCCATCTGCTTTTGGCAGTAGGTACGTTTCATTCTCAGAGGGTGGAATTTAACAGGCATTTTATGCTTTTTGTGAAATTATATTACTGATGGTTGCCATCTCCATTCACACCAAAAAATCCCCAAAACAAACCACACAAATCCTTTCACCAAAAAAAGCAGCCCATGAAACACTCCAGTTTGGCATTTGTCTTCATGAGAACAGCAGTGGGAGATAATGCAGCCATTTTCAAACTAGTTTTTCTACCTTAAAAGTTTTCTGGGAAAGCCAAAGTGAATCCTACAGCTTCCCATTACTGCCCGCCCCCCCAAACCCCCCAAAAGAAACCATCATCTTTGCTGCTTATAATAAAGTCAGACAGCCCTGAAAAACACAGCTCAAATGCATCAAAAGTGGATATAAAAGAGATAAAAACATAGCAGAAGAAACACATAAACGGGACAGAACAGTTATTTGGATACATGTCATCTTAATACAGTCTGGACCCCTCTCAGTTTTCCTCTTGAGGTTCGGTGCCAGGATATGTGCAGGGCAAAGAACACAGAATTTTCCAAATGAGTTGCAACCTAGTACAGAACCTTTCAAAAACATTAAAACATTTTAAACTGTATCAGTTTCTTCCAAAAGAAAAGGGAGGCAATGCAGTAGGAAAACAGAAGGTTTCCCATGCAGCAGATACTCTTGGGGCAGATGAAGACAGTCACATCCTTCCAAAAAGCTGTCATGAAGGTTCCTCAGTGCTGCCTCATGGACAAAACATAGAATTTGAGAGTAATAGCAGCATGACCGAGGCTACAGGTTTTAAAGGCACCATAGCAGTAGGTATCCTTAATATCAAGTACATGAATTAGCACCATAATACACCCTTGCTCCAGTCCTTTTCCCACAAAAAGGGAATAAGCTCATAATCCATTGCCTGTTTCCCTGTGAAGCACTACCCAAGAAGCAAACAGTAGCTCATAGGAAAGCTCTCCCCATTGCTCCTCGTGCCTAAAATGCCCTCCTCACAACTGAAAGCCTCTCAGTCCACTCTTTCTCCTCTGCCTCTCAGCCTGGTCACCATTTGCCTTTCAAGTTCTCAACTTCCTGTAGTGCTTCCTTCCTTGCCTCTTGTCCAGGTGGGAAGGGACGGGGGTGAAGAGGATGTCCTGCTGCACTCACAGCTGCTGAAGTGCTTTCATGTCCCAGCACCATTTACAATGCTAAACATTTTGGTGCTTTTTGATTTTTCTTTGCCAAAGGTCACCATGCTCCTGTTGCTGTCCCTCAAATGTCACAGGCACACACAGGTGAGAGCACACAGCCCTTCCCATTTCGATTCACTGAGGCGAGAATTTCCCCCTTGCTATTTGCACAGCAAAGGTGAGAGGAGGGTAAAGAGGCACATGAAGTAACTAATTACCATATTTTAGTCACCTTTTCCTAAAATAGTGACTAAGACTTTAGTATCACCAGTAACATGCTGAAGGAAGGGCAGCAGCACCAGCCCCAGCAGCAGCACAGGATGGGCAGGAATGGCAGGGTTGTACTGAGAGCTGCAGTGGCTACACAGGGCAGACGTCGTGGGCTGACCCAAGCTGGATGCCAGGTGTCCACCAAAGCTCTGTCACTGCCCTCCTGAGCTAGGCAGGGGAGAGAAATTATAACAAAAGGCTCATGGGTCAAGAAAAGGGCAGGGAAAGATCACTCACCAATTACTGTCACAGGCAAAACAGAATTGTCTTCGGAACATTAGTTAAATTTATTACCAGCCAACTCAGAGTAGGATAATGAGAAATAAAACTAAAATCTTGAAACACCTTCTCCACATCCTCCCTCTTCCCAGTCTTAACTTTGCTCCAAGTTTTCTTATCTCCTCCCCCTTCTCACATATTCCCTTCTCCAGCTGCAGTTGGGCAGTTTTCTTTTTCCCTTTCTTATATCTGTTATCCCAGAGGTCCTACCACTATCACTGCTGGGCTTGGCCTTGGCCAGTGCTGGGTCCATCTTGAAGCCAACTGGCATGGGCTGTACGGGACACAAGAGAAGCATCTGACAGCCTCTCACAGAAGCCACTCCTGCTACCAAAACCTTGCTATGCAAACAATAAAGTAGAAAGCACAGGGGCTTTCTATCTGAGGTATTTCCAATGGATATTGTACTGCTTATTTCTGACATTGAACCCTGAGAAGAAGGACTGAAAGGCATTCAAACAGGGGATCTTTATATAACTTTGGATCATAATTTTCAGTAGCTGCCTCCTCATACTGAAGGCCATGCCAAGGCATTGTGTTTAGAAACCGAAAGGTTAAAACAAACATTGCTGGACAGACCAAAGGAATGCTTATATCAGTGCAGCAAAGGGCCAGTTCTCCATGATTTAAAAAATGAAAGTTCCCTGGATCATGACATTACCGAATCAGGCCCAGACAAAAAGTTGGGCTACTCCACCTTCTCTCTGGCCTGCACACCCACCTGTTGCAATCATGTGAGAGGCAGCATCGTCCCTGCAATGCCAGATCCTCTGGAAAGACTCGTTTTGCTCGATGAACCAACAGCAGTCATTCACCTACGGCTAAATTCTTAGTGGTTTTCTGTGCAGCTTTTTTCCCTAGGTGATCAGCCTGTAAGTGTACTGGAAAAACCTGTGGTGAAACACTAGTGGGAAAGCACAAAGTAGCTTTCACCTTGTTATAATCATCAAGGTCAGAACTTTATTCTGCTATGCAGTATATTCCCAGCAAGCTCTGCTGTTTCCCGCTGAAAATTTTACAATGTGCCAACATGTTTTGGGAGGAAAAAAAACCAACAAAACAAAGACATTTGCAGTAAGGATGCAGCCTCACTTTAAAATCCACAAGGAAAGTCCAGGTTCCTTCCTTTGAACAAAGCAAGTTGCCATTGTTGTATAAGGAATAAAAGGGTGCTGTCTCTCTCAAATACCTGAGATCGCTCACAGCCCGTAGGATGACCAGATTGAATACCAATCTTTCCTTCTTGATGAATTTTTTTGGCTTCATTTTAACATCTCACTGTTTCACATTATTATTGAATTTCTGTCTGTCTTTATGGCAACAGCCCTTAAGGAAAGCTACCAAACTGTGTCCACATTGTGCTTGTTGAGGAAAGAAAACATGGGAACCCATCAAGAAATTGGTTCTTATAACAAGCTCATTGGTGCAACTGTCATTGTCCTATTCTATTCCTCCTCCAGCAATAGGGGAGAAACCATTTCTGTTGCTTATTTTTCTGCTTTGCTTCCTTCATGTTTTAAAAAGGGCAGGTATGTGATCAACACTTTATCTTCCTTCATCCTCTTAGTTTTGATTATTGGATTTGCATGTGGCTGTCACATGCAGATGCTGTAACTTGTCACATGCTGTAACTTGTAACATTACCTTTTGAGTTTTAATTTACAAGAGTTTTGTTTTCACCTTTGTGTTTCCCAAGTACTTGCTTCTACTCTTTGGAAAGAGGCCGGTAACTAAGCACTTCTATAGTAGTTGCAAACCATTAAAGCCAGCAGTATCAGATTAACAAATCTGTTGGTACACTGGAACCAACAGATGTTGGTTGTGTGGCCATTGAGGATTGTGAGCAATGCTACAAAGGATGGCAATACCAACTACAACTGGAGAAGAAAATCCACAGAGAATTAAAAGTGATGTAACTAATGAGGTCTGGATGGATGTGTCCTTGAACGTCATGACAGAATTCATGTACTAGCTAGAAAATTAAGCTGATAAAATGAAACTTGAAAAAAAAAATCAAATTAAGATTTCCTCATGGGAATGTAAGAGGCAACAAAATATCAGTTAGTGACTTCATTAGCTTCCTGCCAGAATAGAGCCCCGGACAAATTACTTTCACCTTTACTCAGACTACAACACAGCACCACGAAGAAAGCTGCAATGTCTGTTGCACAAGACCCTGGTATGTCCAGGGCCTTACACTGTGACAGTTTTGCAAACCTGTTCACACTTAAGGTTCCCTGTATACAAAGCAGCCACCACAGCAAAGATCACACCACAGCATGGAGTAGAGGGCCTGTTAATGAGTGGTGGCAGAGTACACTCAGAAAAGTAGCTAATGATAACAAAAGGCTGAAAACATCTGTGCATTGCCTGGTTCTTCAGACGTGTCACGGAAATGACTCATTACTGGATCAGCCACATGAAAGGGCAACAGAGCAGGCAGTGCATTTACTGTCCAAAAACACATTGTTATTCTAATAATACACTGGCCTGCAGGCAGCCTCCTTATGCTAGACTTCTCTGCTGGATTTGCGACCTTGAAATTCTGAGATAAATGTTTATTGTGTGGCACAGGGTTTTTTTGGTAAATATTTGAAAGAAACTGGAGGAATTACTGATGCAAGAATTTAGGCTCAAACTAAGATGCTTTGACTAAACCAAAATGTCTCCCTGGTGGTTTTTATAAAGAATAAGCCTTGTACCATGGCTTGGGGAAAACAAAACATAATTCCTTTTATCTTTTGGTGATGATACCAAGTGGGTTGAACAGCTTGCCAGGGTCTGCTTAGTGGTTTTTGTGCCTTTCAGATGGTAGATACTTAAGCATACTTGAAAGCTCATCTCAATCAAAATACCTTTGCTGATCAGCTGTCAAGCAAACACACAGCAGACAAGAATTACAGTTCATTCAAAAGGAAAAAATCATTCCATGCTCTACTTCAGTTCAATTCTGTCTTCATCAGCACAGTGCTGCATCTTTAATATAAAGTGTAAGAAATGTTGTTCTTTAAAAGTTTTCTCAGTCTTGCAGAGAGCTGTTCTGTGGCTGACAGGTCCTTCCTGTCCCAGTCAGTTCCCAGACTCTAATTTTCAACACAGGTCCCAAAAAAGGGAGAAGAAAAGTATTTAGGTCTTTTGGCTTAATTTTCCATTTTGTTCCCACCACCAAATGTAAAATTGGGCAAGGGCTGAGTAACCATACAGGCACTGCTAAGTGTTTTCATCTTTGTATAAAATAGAAGGCTTTGTTCATTATCAGCTTGGACCAGATTCAGTCATGCTGCAGTGGAAAAAATAAATCAGACTCTTTCTCAAATC
Organism: Fringilla coelebs; assembly: GCF_963513975.1. NCBI lineage: Eukaryota > Metazoa > Chordata > Aves > Passeriformes > Fringillidae > Fringilla > Fringilla coelebs. The sequence continues at coordinate 9,921,437 of NC_140066.1, forward strand.
ATCGAATTATCCACCAACAGTTATCAGTAGCTAAGGCAGCAAAAAACAGTTGAGAGAGCATTGATCACAGTTCTTCAATTTAGTGTATGTACATCATCATGTACAAATATTGAATGTTCCTTATGAAATAAAGGTTCGATGAAGATGAAAAGATGTTTTAAAGCAGTAACAGCTCTCTGCTGGACTCCAGTGACACCTACTGGTAAAGAAAGAAGTTACCAAACATTTATTGAACATGAAGCAGCATTAATTTATGTACCTGCCCTTAGGATCGCTAATAATTTTGGCAGCTCAGGCTATGAGGCACACCACAATCAGATGTTAGAGTTAATGAAATAGCATATTTATTTTTCAAAATTGGATTTTGACTTCATCTGATTCTGAACTATTTGAAACGGCATTTTTATCACTCTGAAGATATTGTCAAGCCCTACATTTTGCTACTGGCAGCTGTAGATTAAGATAGGCCAGTGGATTTTTGGCTTGCTGGACTACACTGGACATATTTCCAATTTTATCCTTAGTGATTTCATTAATATAACTATAGTCAAAAAGTAAATAATTCAATATCTCTCCATTTGCTTTCAGGTGCATTCCTTTTAGCACAGATTCAAAAAAGTGAAGATCTCATGAGCAGATCAACTTACCAAGCTCATGGCTTTTCTTCTGACACCTCCCTGCTGTTTATTGTGCCAAACAGGTTTGCCACAGCTGTGTTAGTCTGGCAGGTCATACAGATATTCCTGAATGTCATTTTAGCCAGCACTTGTAAGAGAATACCAATAAACTCCTTAAGTGAGAGTTGTGGGACCAGAATTTCAATAAAACCTCACATGATGCAAGGCTTTACCCACAGAAAATGGATGCAATATGCATGATGTACTCAGAGACACCTCAGTTGCCAGCTGGGACAAGCAGAAGCAACACAGCAAGGAAAAGCAGTACTACAGCTCTGGGCACCAGACTCATCTCCCTTTCTACACTAGGCTCCATTGTGTAAACTAGCTCTGTGTATGGCCATGAATATTTCTGTTTGAGAAAATCTGTGACTGAGGGATTCCTTCTGCCATTGACAGGGAAATAACACTGGTTTGCAAGCCAGAGTCTTGCCAAACAAGTGGCCATAAACATCACTGCTGGAGCTCTAGCCATCCCCACTGCATTAGGAAAACTTGCCCTTACTACCTCTGGAAGGCTTTGCATTATCTTAGTTTCATCCCTAACACTGAGGTCCTTTCAGATATGGCTGAACAAAGCCATGAAGCTTTATACCTCTTAGTCCTGCATATCCTTCCTTTGAGGAAGCTTCCTGTACAAAAGTCTCTTTCTGGTTATGTCTAACAGTCTCCAGTAGAAACTGTCCCTGGACAACAAAAATGCTCTGTTATGGAGTGGTGAGGCAATGAACACCCACCGCCACAAATCCACACAAATCCAATGTCAAGGTATCAACCTTGGTATCTCAGAAGAAAGAAAGTACTGAATTTTTTTTTTTTTTTTTTTTTAGTACCAAAGTTTAAGTGGAAAAATATTTCTTCTGACAGAAGACATCAGGCAGATTTGCACAGGCAGGAATATTGTTATAGCTTACTGGAAAGCAGACAGCCAAGGTACCTTGGTTTTATTGGTAGAATACTTGCCAATTAAATGCTGTTCCCAGTACTCAACTTCTAAGCTGGACTATAAAGACAACAATTTCTAAAGAAACTGTAGAAACAGTTTTAGAAGTCAGGCTATAAATCTGCTAAGCAATAGCTCAATACTGATTTTACAACATGTCCGTAATAATGGCTTTACAAACCTGTGTACATAATTAAAATAGTAAGATATTAGAGAAATTGCAGTATGTTGTGACGTCAAGATCTGCTCAAAGAATGCCTTTTTTTTGTTTGTTTTTAAGCATGATGCATTGAACTTTTTTAGAGCAAAACTATGCATGATCCCATGGAAATTAGATGCCCAGATGTTACTCCCTGGCACTCTGCATTTGGCCCCTGGGTTAACCATAACTTCTGTAAAGGGTACAGCGTTGACAAACTGATAGGAACCTATCAGTTTGTCAACACTGATGAGCAAATGCATATAAAGGATACATATAGAAAGAACCATCCCATAAAAATCTGACTTTGTACTTTAACTAAACAGAGATTCACATAATAAAATTATTATACCAGAATTGAAGTTTCTTATAAATTAGATGTTAATTCCTCTACATGTGGAGCAAAAATATTGAAATTAAATTGAAGAAAATTCATCCAGTCCTCTGTCAGAGATAAGTGGAAAGCTTTCCTTGGCAAATGAGGGAAGCCAAGTAACCTGTTTCCAAGTTCCCATTCAAACCCAGTAGTTTAAATTTCTCATAATTTAAAAAAACACAAACTCAAAGCTATCTTTTATGTGAACAGATGCTGTGCTGTCTTCTTGAAGCTGCAGGCTTAGAGGCAGATTTTTCATGCAGCTGCAGAATGAAGTCAACAAGCCCACTCTGTTCCAGGGTTGCTATTCAGAACCTTTTGGGCATCAATGAAAGAAGATCACATCAATTTCATGCTGGTTTTGCTGCTCTACAAAGAAATGAGCGGCAGACAGAGACACGAATCATGCCTAGATTGCAGGGGGGAAAATGTGTCAAACTCCTCAGGAAAACAAGGTATGGAAGATTTAATCAAATATAACTTTTATGAACACCTCTTTTACTTCTGGGTACTTTGGTGGCATGGCACTGTTTCTGTAGCAGCCTCTACTCTGGCTGAGTTACAGACATTGAGCACCATGTGCAATTAAGAGCCACAAGTAGGGCCCCTGGATCCCAACTAGAACAGATTTGACAGACATTGGCCTCTGTCCCCATCAGCAGCATTTCCCTTGTGGCCCATGTACCTTTTCAGCTCTGCATCTGACATTAATCCTGTACTACAATCCAACACACTTGTTTTACAACATTCATTTAATTGTAATAACATGTGCTGGTCTTGAGAGAAATTCCAGCTGCAGGTACAGAAAAACCACTGCAGGCAGGGAAACAAAATGCCCAGAGAGTGCACAGTTCCCATTCTTGAATGTTTCCAAACCTACCCAGATAAAGCCCTGAACAGTCTGGTCTGACCTTTGAGCTGACCCTGTCTTGAGCTGGAGGCTAGATGAGAAACCTCCTGAGGTCCCTTCTCAGCAAGACTATTTTATAATTCTATGGTAAACTCCATATGCTAGTAAGTGCCAAGTGAGTGATATGCTTTTTCAAAATGGCATTATATATGCATACACACTAATACCTGTACATTAAAATACTTTAACTTCAGCTCTCAAATATTAAGAGCCTAAGCTAAAGCCCACAGAATACCTAACTCTGTGTAGCACTGATGCCGTGGGTTAGGATGGCTGCAGTGCATGGCTAAAAATACAAGTTTCAGTGCTGACTGGGTTGTTCAGATCAGCAGAATAAGTGTTCATGGCTAGACATTGGTTTTGCGGTATTCCAAGGGAGACGATATAGGGAATTAGTAGCAATTTGAAGGTGTGTGGATTGCCTTTGTTTTGCCACTAGCTAATAGCAAGCCCCAGCATTTAGGGGTTAAGAGTCTTGGAGGCAAAGCTTGGTAAAAAACAGTTTACTGAATAGTAATGAATAGTAATGACCATAATCAGAGTTAACTATGCTGAGACATGAACTTATAAAATTAGGTAAAAGTAGAGGCACAACAGAGGAAGGAAGGTATTGAAATAGAGTCTGTCAAAACCCAGTTACTGAGCTTTGCCATATCCTTGTCTTTTAGGACACTCAGCAACTTCAACCAAGTACATTCATAGTATACTAAGCTTATGTCCTGTTTATTTCTACTGATTTCCCATATTTTATGCTGAACTCCAGGAATTTAATCTGTATTTTTCCCCAGCACAAGGAAGTTAGTGTTAAGCATGCATACTAGCAGCATTGATTTGTCCAAAGTGCCCTCAGATTGGTAACTTGGATATCGAAAGAATGGTACTTCAAAATTCATCAGGATGAAGTGCTGAAGAGTAAACTCTGATCTGCTCCAGCCCATACTTGTGTGTTTCCTTTATGACAGACAAAGTTTTGTCTGTTTCCAACTGGAAAGTCTTTCCCCTCAAAGTAGCAGCACTACTAACTCAGTTGGGGGCCACAACTGTACTGCAGGTGTTTGTTGCCTGAGCCTGCACACTCAAACTACCTCTTCATCAGGTACAAGACTGGAAAAGGCAGAACTGCCAGAATGTCCCTCCTGCTGGTACCCAGTATAGGCAGATGGGAGCAAACTGGTGTGGCTCCAGCAAACCTGGTCTCATATCCCTCTGCAGGAGACACTTGAGAAGGTGCAAGACAAGCACAGATCTCCTTCCTCTCCACTCATGTTTCATTGTACTTAGACATGTTACAAACAACATTTACCATTCTGCTTGTTGGCAAGTTATGACTCAGGAGACTTCAGCACCTTCCTTCCTAGACAACAGGGATTACCATCAGATCTTTTTACTAACAAGATAAGCAGCCAGTCTCCCAGGAAACAGATCTATTCCACAAGATGTTGAAGAGAACAGCTTTGTACTTCTATCACCAGCTACTGGCTTGCTCAAATACATGGTTACATGTTTATTAATGTTCCCTGCTGATCCCTGCTGGACCCCAACTCATCTTTCTCATTAGACCCTGATACAACTCAGCACTAGACTTGTCTCACAATGGCTGTGGCTGCCACTGGGCCTTCTCTGCTCTTCCTGCACAAATCCCATGGCATTGGTGAGGCCACTTTCTACACATGCCTTGCTGTCATCCTCAGCCTCTGGCTCACCCATGTTGCAGAACAGCCTGTTATTACTGCTCCCTGACTGCAATCTCTCTTTTGAACAAAACAGGAACCTTAAATTTAGCCTAAAATAAAACCAAACACCAATTAGGAAATAAGGTGAACTGGAAAAGTCCTTGATGAAGGCAGTTCCCTCTCCCAGGTCCTTCTCCAAGCTCCATTAAGCATAAAATACAAGCTCTCATATATCTTAGGTACAGAACTATTCAGACAACTGGCCCATAAAAACAACACTTCAGAAAACATAAGATCAAACTTCTCTGAAGCTTTCTTTACACATCTCCTGGCTGGAAACCTGCTGCATGCCCCTAGCACCTTATACAATGAGTCAGATTCAGTAATCAGTAGGAAACAGAATTAGCAGCGAAGGCAAAGATATTCATGCACTGCAATTTACAACAAGGCATCTGTCTGTGCATGAATTAGTATTTTCCTTAATTATCTGTAATAGGAAATCCCAAGATTCTCAGCTGGCCCTGTCAGTCAATATTAACTACAGACTTGGAAAATGATACAAAAATAGAAAGGAAATTGAATCTTTCAGAGGCTGCAGTAGCACTTTACAAGGAATGCAAAGAGAACTTCACTGGGAACAGTTTTACTATTGGCATGGTTGGTCCCACTCCACTGCAGAGTTTGCCAGCACATCACACAACACAACACAATGTGACATTTAGTTAACTAGCAGCTCTCACACACTGCAAAGAGACTCCCAGAGACAGAAACACTGGCAAAAGCAGCCAGTCTACAGCAACACATGATGGTTATCTATTTATGCTCACCTTTCAATGCGTAATGGTTTGCCTTTTCAAAATTCAGATGATTTGACCATAAAGGTGATGTAGTCATGCAAAGAACTGTGTAAGGCACGCTCCTGATTTTGCCTGGTTGAGGAAATTGTGCAGCTGCTGTACTTTAAGAACAGGAGATCTACTGTTCCTTTTGTTGGACTTGGCTGTGTAATAGCCAGTCACTTGCTATAAAAGATGTAACCTGCACCTAGCAAGCAAGGAAGGCAGGTGTGGGGTAGGATTGTCACTCAGATATTAGGTGGTCTCACGTCAGGCTTCAGAGCACTGCTGGCACAGACACTCCTCAGACTGCATGACAAAGTCCATCTGCAGTTGCACAGGTTCAAGAGCACCGTTATCAAATGCAGCAACTACAGATGTGGTCTGCAGACTTCCAGGTCAGCCAAGCATATTTATCTTGGCCAGGTAGCAGCTATAGAAGACAGGACACAGACCATCTTGCTGTCAGTCCTGCACAGTCCTAGCTGCAACCATCCTGGAGACAGGGAGTGAAAGCTGGCAATCCACACACTTCTCCATTACTCTTACATAAAAAGAAAGCATGCAGTCTTTCCCATCACCATTCTTCCTTCAATCTGCTTCATCTGCTCACTGTGCCTCTGGCATTCCACATCCATCTCTCTTTACCACCTTTATTCTCTTCCTTTTGTAATTCTACATTTCCCCCTTGGCTTCTCTGACATGTTTGAGAGGAGAAAGGATGGTACATAAAGGCACTCATGCTGTGTCTCCATCACTGTACTTAGCTTTCATCCAGCTAGATACAACCGTGCTCTTTGGCTAAATCAGCAGAAAGTTTTACCCCTTCCACCATTTGCAAGTGTCTGTCCTTATATAAAAGCCTATGTATATTTAATATTTTTTAGATAGTTTACAATGCATCAGTAATTACGGAACATTTCAGATAGATATGAATCTAAAGGTTTTTCTACACACAAAAAACCTTCTTCATTCAGATTAAAATAGCTATGAAAACAAGAGACTTAGCTTCAGTTTCCCAAAACACTTTAAAAAAAAAAAAAGCTCCTCGCCAAAGTTAATAGCTAACTTATTATTCCTTCCCAAGTATTTTACTGTTTATCTTTTATATTTCTTGGGAAAAAACTTCAACATGGCAACCTAAAGTTCTACCAGATAAAGAAGCTGCATATGATCTTTCTCCCTGTGAGAGCAGGACTGTTCCTTCTGAAACAGTCATGACAGAGTACGAGACTAATTCGCACAGAGCATTGGGGACTGAAAGCATAAGAAGAGAAGTCAGGTCCTGCTCTGCAAAGGGCTGCTGGTGTTACACCAGGGACCACAAGAGCAAAATTTAAAGCTTTCTGAGAGCAGGCGAAGAGATCATTCATAGATTGGGGCCCAAGGGAAACACCAAGGCCTTTAAAGGGTTGAAGAAAGGCTCCAAGAAAGGGAGAGAACAGCATGAAGGCTGAGTGCAAAGCAGTATCCTTTGAGATACGCTAGCCTCGTGTATGTCAAGTACACTAGACATACTGGAAAAAATGGTAATTTAGGTTGAACATTAATTCTTACGTCCATGGCTCCATGATAGATTACACATCATATAAAAAGCATACAGAAAAGTGCTTAAAAAAAAAATCAGTGTCTTGTGGGGCAAAACTGATTTGACAACAAAGCGCAGACTGCTTGTAAGAAGGTGGCTGTGAAAACTGCAGCGGTAAGGGGGGAAAAAGGAAAGTAATTTTCCTGCCTAGTGGCAGGGTCCTCCTCTATACTGATGGAAAGAAACATAATTGTTACACTACTCCTACACTGAAAACAGATTCTTATGTACCATTAAGAGGATATATTTTTCCTTCCTTGCCTTTTCTAGAGTATCTGGTAATCAGACAGATACAGACAGACAAATCACTTTAAATATTAACTATAAGAACACCTATGATGATCATCATTAGTACCTCTCATTGTTAAAAAATAGGTTCCCTATGCCATAAACGTCTGGTGTTTTGCATAGTAATGCTGCTGAGGCAGCTTCTGCTGCCATAGTTCCCACCTGACCAGGCTATACCTGCTGCAGCATCAGAGCCCTCCAGGCAGTTATAACCGAGAGATGTAGTTCTACCTCCAGCTGGGTCATCCCTCAGCAAATTCACACCCATAAACACACAATTAACTACTGACTTCCTCTTTAGTAGTAGCCATAAGGCAGAAATAATTTCCTTCTTTCTTTCCAGAATAACATAGTTTTCTGTGCAAGCAAGGACAGGCAGGCCTTCTAGACAAAGCTGGGACTCAGGCAGACTATTTTTTGGTATGGACTTTCTGAATAGCTTTACAGGACTCTTAATTCATGCCCAATTTCTGCGCTACAAGGAAGATATACTACTTCCTTCCTAACTTTTTTTTTCCCTTTCCTCTGTTTTAGAAGGTTTTAGAAGGGAGAAAACCCTCTTTCTTGACACTATTAGAATGGAAACATATTGCCCCTTGCAGTCTTTTACAGCTTCCCACTAAACAGAGATCATTCTGTGGTGAGAAACGTGCACTGGGGAAAAGGAAATGTTATTGCTTCCCTTTTCTCAGTAGCCTGCTTTATGAGAAGAGCATCTGGCATGGCAGGCCTTCCTCATAAAGTACAGTAGGACTTGACTGATACAGCTAGAGTGGTCACATTTGAGTTGCAGTTTGGCCCATGGTGCACTGTAACAAACCTTTATCTCCTCACACTTGTAAGATAAAACCAAGTCAGAATACTCACAGAATAATCCTGTGCCACACAGATTATCCTGTCAGTATTATACTCTGGGGATTAAACAATAGGGTGTTCATCAAGCACCAAATAAAGTAGAAATCCTCACTAAAACAATTGTCTTGTGATTGCTTTCTGAAGCAGTAAAAGCACCCAACCCTCTGTAGAACAACTAGGAAGAAAACAAGTAATTTAATGGGTATATCTAAAGAAGCTAAAATAGAGCATTATCATCATTCATACTCAGCCTCCTTCAGCTCCCTGTATTCACTTTTGCTGCACTTCATTTTCAGTTCTCTGACTATTGCACAGGCTCATTGCACATGAAGAAAGACCTATACCTTTAAGATACAATAAGACAACAGATTATATAAATTACAAACTGTAGGGACAGCCTAAATAGCAGCAGATAAGAAGAAGCAGAGAGAGTTCTGTAAGCTATAAGACAGGCATTACCACCAGCAGCAGCACTGAGAAAAAAAAGGCCACATCACATAGAAATACAGTCACCAAAGCTACACAGGCTCAGACCTGAGTTTAAGTAGCACTCCTGAGCCAATAGGCAGAGTGTGTGGGTGGGAGTGTAAGATGAGGTTAATTAGGTCATTAAAGCCCTGTCACTCAGGACTGACACATTTTCATTCATCTTAAGCAGGAGAAAAAATGCAACACAATTCTTCAGAGAATTCACAGCTAAGCAAACAGTGTATTTGCACAGACCTAGCATATATTTGAGGAATTATACTGTCTCAAACAGGTATCACAGGTCCCCTTGCTCTTAAAATTTAATTTTCAAGTGATTATTGGCACAGCTAGCTCTGCACATGACTTATGCCTACACATCATGTGATCACATTCCTCACAGCCTTGTGACAGCTCAAAACATTTTTTTCTGCCTTTGCTCACTTGCATCAATCTTGGTGTACTGTTCTGAAAATGGTAAGAGCCCCACACTATCAGCTTCGAAGCAATGTGGCCAGTTCTCCTTCCCTCCAGCTGCTATTTTAAATAATATCCCACAGTGTCTTGCAGAACACGCCACATGTGTACCTTCCCAATACCAGGGATCTTTGTGTACCTAACACCAGGACATCCCAGAGTACAAGATGGTGCAGATTCTTGACTATTATCCCTGTATATTTTCCTTTGTTAGTATTATTGTTTGTGTCCTATACCATATGCTATTTTGTCATGCAGAGGAGCTAAAACTGGTAAAAGAAGGCATGAAAGAAAGTACAGCACTACAATTACAGTAGTTAACAGTACTGAAAAGTACTGCCCAACAGCAGTAACTTGCCAGGAAGAAGTGTTGTAGTGACATCTCCATTCTGCTTCCACAACTCAAACTATCACCTCTGCATGGTGCTTATTGTATGGTGTTGATGTGTCCTCTGTTTTCTCCTTCATTCAGAGCATTCATTTGCTCTGTTGATAAAATGAAGGGGGGAGCATGAACAGTCTCATGTCTATCTGATCTGCCCGCTTGTTAAAGTCCAAAGTTATAGAGAGCAAAAGAGAGGCTGAAAATCACTTGAGTATAATTCACATCAGGAACTTAAAGAGAAACCATAGTGAATTTAAATGCAACATGAGAAATACTTGTAGGATGTAATTTAAGCTTGTGTGATCACACTGTAATCTTGAAAGAAATGCTTTCTTTTTTACTTTTTACCTTGGTGAGTATGGCAAGAAAAGATAAAATGGCTATAAATGTTAGCAAACCAGCTGCTTTCAGGGGAGCAAGAGTGTTTTCAAACTCTCAGAACCTGATGTGAGCCAACAGACCCTAATGCCCTGACCAGCCTCACCTGTTGCCTCCACCCACCCCTCCTGATGAGGAGCTCTATTTAGCTCAGCCCTGGATGCCCTTTTTTTTTTTCCTTCTGCAGGAATGTTGCTGGGCTGTAGCTCTAGCCCTGCTGTGTCTGGGGCTTTTTGGTCTTTGGCTCTGGCTTCTCAACTTGACTGTGGAGCTGCTCCCTGAGGCGTCTTGTTCTTGTTATCCTCAGCAAGTCTCATCTATCTTAAAGTAATTGCCCAACGTTGTCCTTAGGAGTGTGCCTAGGGATTTAGACTCCCAGCTGCTCTCTCCTCACCTGGCAGCTTCTCAGGTAAAGTGGGGTTGGACCCTGGCTGGTGGAGGTCTGTGTTCTCCTTCTTGTGCTGCTGTGTCTGGTTTCCAGTGCTGGCCCTCAGTGTTTTCTGATACAGAGTTTTTTACACCAGTTTTACTTACTGAAAATCAAACTTTGAGTATTTCTTTTGATTTTCTATGTTTGTAAATGAGTGGTACTAACTTGATAAGGCTTTTATGAATGGGCTTAATTCAATTGCACTTCATCTGGTGATCCCCGTCTGAAAACATTTTATGTGAAATGACCTTCATCCTGTGATCTTTCCTCCTAGGAAACTTTGAAAACTAGTTCAGGCTATTGTAGTCAGCTTTTTTTAGACATACTGAGTCAATTTTCATTTAAAGCCTCATATTCAATTATTTTAATAATGTATTAGCAGAGTATTCTTCTATTTATGTCTGTGACGCTCTCATTCACATTAGAAATTGCTGTTGTATAAACTGCAGTGATTCTTATATGCAGCACAAATTGGTGTTAATCCTTTTTCTAGAGATAAAATATTAATTCTGTAATAGCTTAAAGCATGAGTATTTGATATTAAGTCATAAGTAAATAAGCAATTTCATCTCTCCTGTTATGCACCAAACTAAATTTCTCACATTTCCTGTGATCCTTCAGCTTCCCAAGACTGGGAGAAGTAAGTTTTCACTGAGTGAGTTAACAACTCTGAATTTTGGGGTTGAGATGAAAGTAACAGGGTTCATGAAATGTGTACAAATATTTTTAATTTATAAAGTAACTGACAAATACCAAGTGGGAACCAGATATATGTTACCTTGTGTGGGTTTATTACATGTGAAAATTGCTTCTGGCAAATGCAACTGAGAATTATTTCTACTGTTTAAGCTAAAGTCACCCTTGTAATAAAGCCCTGTTTAGGAAAGGCTATTCATGTTTAAATTTAATTTTTCATTTTTTAGTCTCTCTTGTATAACTCCAGTTTTGGACAGTGCCCCAGGACCCTTGACAGACTAACTGCTGCTGTATTTGCTAATTAAAATTTGCATATTAATTTGGACAATACTGTAGTATGTTATGGGCAGAAATTTGATGCTTGCTCTGGGTTGTCGCAATGGTTCTCAGCCCGTTTCTGGTTCCCCAGACTGTTTACTTCTGCAGCTCCCAGTTGAGGAAGTTCCTTACAAAGCGAGTTCCTTATGAGTGGTTGGTGTTCCACATATTTTATGTTCCAGCTCTTCTGATCATTACTGTCAGAATATGCAGTCTTTTCTCCAGTAACTAAGTTGTTTTGGTGCTGCTTTTTCCTCTTGCTATACTCAAATTGATAAGCTGTCTAGAAATATCAGGCAATATTTTTTCATAATACCTGAACAATTTCCAGCTGCACTAGAGCATGTGGCTTGAAGAAAGAGTGCTTCTCTTAAAATTGAATGTATTAGAGATCTATTTAGTGATTAATCAGGATCTATTAGATAATGTAAACTAATCATATTCAGGAACAGTAGATAAGTCAATGTTTAACTTGCTTTTCAAGCACTGAGAATTGCTTAGACCAAGTGGTAGTAGGGGAATAAAGTGGTGTACAACTGAGACTGTATCAAATATTACTACCAAAACAGAAACAAGGGAGGGAAGTTTGAGAAACATGGACCTCCACAGGCTCTATTAAGGCAAAAGACAAGTTCAACCAGAGCAGATTACTTTTCTGTGTTTATAGAAGGCTCTTTTATGTCTTTCATCACAACTGATAACCAAGAAAGAGGTCTTCTAAAGACTTGAGGTCTTTGCTAAAATGCACTTTGCTCTATTATATCAGACAGCCTTTCTTGGAGCTATCATTTCACTTACAAAAAAAAAAAGTAAAAATAGATGTTTCTTATAATATAACAAATTTGCACTGGGTATCCTGGTGCAGAAGATATGGCCCTGTAGTTTTGTCATGTGATAAAATAGGTTGTAAGTAAAAGTATCATGGCTTGTCAATGCTTTTACATGAAAAATCAATAGCTATTCAAATGAAACTACTCAGAGAAATCAAAATTAGCTTTCTTCCTCCATGCAGAGTGACCTATTGCCCATCCCTTCTGTATAAGACACTGCTTACTTAGACACAGTTAATTGCTTGTGAAGCAGATATGAAGCTTTAACAGCTGCCTCTGGCTGGGGCCTGTGTCTTATCTCAGAAGGTAGTTAATCTTTCTGTGATTGTATTTGCTGGAACAATGTAATCAAATGAAGGAACAAAACCTACTTTCATTGTTTACTGTTCAATAGATGAATTAGACTGTGAAACAGATTTTAAAGTAGTTCACCAAGCTCACCTTAATGTTATTGTTTTAAAGAAAATACTTCCACCCTCCTTGTCTAGCTTCTAAAACCAGAATTATGCTGTTCTTGAACTAATTTACAAATAACGAGGTGAACATCTATTTCACAAAACAGCTGTATCTATAAAATAGTTCCTATATAGTGAATTTCTGATAGTACAAGTCATGGACTTCTTTTAAGCTGTTGATTATTTTTTTAGAATAAGCATAGGCCTTTCCAAATTATATTAGTTCAACTAGTGAATTATATGCAGCAACATGCAGTAGTGTGCCTTTTCTCTGGGGGGGGTGAAAGGTATGTTTTCATCTTATCATGAAGTACTATTATTCTCCTCAAAGGAGGCTTCCTTCATTACCAAAAAAAAAGCCTCTAAGTCTGAATCAAATATTTGAGTGAAAGATTTTTCAAGGTCTTGTTAAAAAGTCTATGTATTTGTTAGCCTGCTGGGTGTGCAAAGAGTCTTTGACATGGAATTAGAGTGGGACTGGCTGATGTAAAACTCAGAATTGTTCCAAGCAATAACAGACCCACATTAGTTTACTGTAGGTATGGCTCGGTGTTAAGAAAAATAGCTTACTTTTGTGCTTTTCCATTTTCCTACAAAACCAACTGTTCTTCCTCAAAGACTGAAAGATGGTGAAATAAAAAAGTAAGAGTACAGAATAAATGAGAGCTTCAACTTGGGAAAATGGAATGGAATGAAGGGTGGGAAGAAAAAGAAAAGACTGGGATGAGAAGAACAGAGCAAGGTGAAAAAGGTGACAAAAGAAATAGTTCATCACAAAGGCAATATTTCTAGTGGAACAAGAATAGCATAAGTTGGGAAAATGAGCTATTGCTTGAACTATTAAGCTTTCACAGAACACCATTTAAATAGTAATGAGTGTAATGTTAGGAGGCCATCTTACTGTTAATTTTTTCCAGTTACACTCAATTTCCCAGCAGGACTCCAACCCCTAGGATGACATCTTCTGCACTGGTAGATCAGTGTGTACAATACTATATAAAGTTATTCTTTTCCTATACAAACTCCTGAAAGCCCCTCCAATGTCTGCCATTATGGGATTTACCACATGGTCAGGGGTGACTGAGAACTCACCTCTGAGTTTTGCTTGCACCAGAGTGTCCCTTAGTCTAACACAGTGGGCTCTGGTCAGACCTGCAGGGATGGAATACTCCTAATTTTTCATTTGTTTAGCAAAATTATGTGTTCATTAGTGAAATGAGCATATTAATATTTACTTTCCTGGCCAACAAAAGGGTTGCTAAAACTAGTTATGCTTAAATCTACCACATGCATAAACAAAATCAACATGACTCAGTTTGTTACCATAAGCTTTATAGCATTATGAGGTTTGATAGAGGTTAAGGGATCCCAGTCATGTTATCACAGTGGTTCTTACAGACCCTCTCCAATCTTATTTTATACCTGTTCATCTATATCTGGAAACTTGCCCAGTTTTTGAAAATAGCTTTATTAATGGAATTGGCATTAGCTGTGATTTAACCTGATTTGCTGTTTCCAGATAGTTGAGTTTTTAACTTGCCTTTCAAGGAAGTGACAACTTCTAGACACAAAAAGAAAGGACCAGAGGCATAAAACAAAGGGAAGGAAAGTAGTAGTGGGGTTTGAAGTTACTAAACAACTTTAGAATGAGGAGGGAAGTAACATGATCAGCATTTGCATTAAATTTTGGAAGTCTCCAAGGTTTGCTGGTTGCTTTAAAAAAATACTTGATACAGAATTTTAGAATTCATTTTCTCCATAAAACTAGCTTCAGTTTTCCTCCTTTGTAGGTGGTGGCAATGAGAAAGATACATCTCTTTCTCTTTATGTGCTACTCATTATTAGGAATATCAGTCTTTTGGTGAGCAAAACCTGCAAGAGACCTTTTCCATCTGCTTTGGACATTCAAAGGCCATTCCTGTCTGAGTACAGCTGCTCTTCAGAGGAGCCCTTTTTTTTGAAGAGATTATTCCTGTGACAGACTTGCTGTGCAAGTTTGTAATCCACTCACATAAATGTCAGAACCATTAGTAAGATCAAAATATTTCATGTCAATAAGTATTCCTTATGCAAGATACATTTGATTTGACTTATTAGGCTTATAATAGCTGTATTTTCTTACTTCCCATATTAATTTCTGGTGCTAGTTAGTGCTTTACTAAAAAGTTTCTTAATTGTTGTCCCTTAGCAAAAGACAGTTCAATTAGTTATTTTTTACTGATGTATCCTGAAAAAACCCTGAATATCCTCTCATAACCTTCTTGAAACAAAGATATTTTTAGTTTAGAAGCTCCAGGCAAAAAATATTGAAAGGGACCTATCAAGAGACTTATTTTGACAGTTCTTTTCTTGTTAAAAAAAAATCAGAATGCTTTTCGCATCACTTGAAGATATAATGTTGGGTTTTTCACAGGCAAGATTGTCCATCTTCTGACTAGGGCTAATGTCAATGTTCATGCAGGCTGCTTTTAGTAAGTAAGCTCCCACACCTCTAATGACTTTTCAGTTCCATTAGTCTGCTATGTATTATTGATTTCAGGCATTATTGATTAATGCTGTATGTAGATTTATTTCTGTTCCTAGAGAGTAAAGGATTGGCACCTCTGTTTGATGAATGGTATCTTAGTGCTTGGTTTTGTCAGTTCTGTGCTGACTCCTCTTCCTCTGCTCTTTTCTGTCCCCTTTCCTATGTTTTTTCTCACTTAAATGTTAGGTGCTTTCCATCTACCTTCTCTGTAAGAGAAATTTGCACTAAACTTGGAAAGTATTAAGTAGTACAGAAATGAGAAACTCATGCATGTGCAGCAATGTTTTTTTCAAAGTTAACAGAGTGATGTTTCATTTGTGCTGCCCCTTCCAGAGCCTGACTCTGCCCATAGCTGCTCTGCTCCCTAGGGATCAGTGCTGCTGCCGGCACTGTGCAGGCTCTTCAGCCATTGAAGCAGCTCCTTATCCCACCCCTCCCAGGTTCCAGAGTCTCTGTAGCTCCCAGCTACATGGGATAACTTGGTGCTGGATTTCTCCCAATTCATTCAGGGCAATACAGTGCACTTTGGGTTTGTGACCAAGCCCCATAAACCCAGATCCAGTTCTCCAATCTCTTGAATTCAAAGACTATGAACTTTGGCTCCTTTTATCTTTTTAACTAGTAACTTATTACACTATATTTGTTCTTCTAGCTATCATTTAGTCTGTACTTATGAATTGCTTTATATGTTGAATACCTAAACTTCAGTCATCAGCAGCTCTGTTCAGTACAAGCTATATATCTTGGGCTGTTTTCTGTGTACTGTTCTACAGCTGTCTGTAAACAGTTTATGGCTTATGTCCCTGGAGACTACAGACATTTTACTCTTTAACAGAGTATATAGCTCTTTTAAGTCCCTCACTATTTCTGTTGCACAGCTATAATAATTTGACTTCATGTTTTGCTGTCAGCACTGATAATCTATACTGTATTTCAAAGTCAGGGGGTTTTAAGTATTTAAATGGTATTTTGGGGAAGTCCTACTTCATATCAGGTTATCAAATGTCTGTGAGGTTCAGTCATTCAAGTTAATTCTCATTTTTTAGAATGTATCGCCTCCATCAGCTGTGGGGCAGAAACACAAACATCACATGCCTGTGTATATTAAGATTTAGGACTTTCATATAGAAGTTAATGCAGGTGATTGTAAAATAAGAGTTACAGAAGTTTTAAATGTATCTGGTTTCATGTGTCTGGGTGGTGTTTTTCTGTTAGACCTCTCACCTAACAGCCATTTTTTTTCCGCAAAGAGACAGCGGGAAGTACTCTGTATTAAACGGAGCAGAAAGTTCCTCAGCTGGGGACAGGTGGTTAAAAAAGTTTTCCTTCCTGTGAAGGAAAAATATTTAAATTAATTTAAATAAGCTGAGTAATTTCTATCTTTTGGTAAATAAATAAGTTGTATCCTGAATTTAAACAGTGTCAACCTTCTGCCTCATGCAATTCTAATTATAAGAAAACAAATTGCAAATTATTCCTCAGAGTTTAATTAGTTGCAGTAAGTACATTGCACAAAAGATCACCAGCATCTTTGACTCCTACATACATATTTTCAGAAAAGTACCTTTAGTGCCCTCACAATAAATATATAGGTCAAGTTCCAGAACCAGGGCTCCAAAATGCTCATGCAGAGATATGATCGTGATCATTAAAGGACTAAAATACTCATCTCCCTACGAGTGAATGTTTTTCATATATCCGTAACTCCACAGGCTACCAAAAATTAAGAGCCTGGTCCCAGTGGAATAGTTGGAGAATGAAAAATAGTCCCTCTGAAGTCTCCCCTTCATGATTTTTCTATGGTCAGTGAATCATGATGATTCAATTTCACTAAGCAAAGGTAAGAAATTCAGAAGCACCATAAAAGTACAGGAAAAGCCTGAGAAACAGCAGTGATTAGAAACTATTCCCATGTTTATATTGCATTACTGTGTTAGGTTTTTAGTTCTATTCAGCCTCTCCATTCTTAGGCTTAATTCTTATACAAAAACCATGTTCCTAAATCTTCAGGTAGTCTGGGTGCTTCAGTTGCAGACACTTCTCTGGAATGTGAATCTCAGCTCTAATCATCAAACCTTGAAAAGCTGAGCTTTTAATAAGACTATCTGGGATATTAAAAAAATAAAACGTTTCATTAAAATTGGTGAAGCAAGAATTCATTTTGAGAAGAATAATTTCACTCCCAATAATTAGAAGCAAGGAAGGAAAGGGAGCTTGGGTCTCAGCTGGTTCATTCTGGCAACTCTTTTGAAAGTTACTTGCATGTCATGAAGGGAGCTGCTAAGCTGATCTGAAAACTGTTTTTTGTAGTATGACTGTGTTTTAAATGATACAAAGCCTTCCAAGAGAGGCTGTGTTAGCTTTCAGATTTCTGTGCTTGTGCTCAAGCTAAAGAGCAATTTAGCTTGGACCAAAATAACTTCATGGTTCAGACTGCAGCCTTTCTTTTCCCAGACTTTTGCACTGACAACTTGAAGCTCCGTTCCTACCTACATTCTGAATCCTTTTACAAACCCACAAAAGCGCCATCAATGTTTGAGTTAGATCACTGAAATATGGGCTGAGAAGCACAGATTTTCTGACCTGCATGGTGTTAGAGGCTGAAAGAGTATTTTAGGGAAATCTCTCTGTATTCTTGCACTCTTTCCTGGCATGCTGCTTTCAGTCACTGGATGTGGGGTTTGATACACCTTTGGACTGACTCATAATGGCCATTCTCATACTCTACTGTTTATGCTCAGAGGATAGGTCTGAGTTTCTTTGGTATTGAACTTAAGAGTGCTGCTATGAGGTATTTTTGTTCATGGAGTAAGCAACCATTATCACTGTTGCCTTGTTTGCAGTATACCAGAGCAGACTGAGATCTCTGCAGTTGTCTAATGATGGTACAAGTTCCAACTGTTGCCCAAGGAAGTTCCTCTCTGAACTGAGAAATAAATAGCTCTGCACTCTCACTCTAAAAGAAATCCAATAAAGTAACTGTGCCACAAGTCAATGAATTTGAAAACAAAGAGACTTTGTGGGCTTTTAAGTATGTCCATGGTCAGGAATATAGAAGCAAAAGTTTGTCCTGATTGCATGGTTAGGATGTTTTGAACTTCATTTAAATTTATGAAAACAGAAGTGACTGTATTTCTCTTCTCCCTGACTGCTACTTTTTTAGTATTCATTTATAATAAGTAATATTTTCACCTCTTGAGTGAGTGAAAGGCAGCAGCAATGCATTTGTTTAGTAAAATATATGTTCATTAACGGCAAAGGCTTAACTTCTTGGCTGGATAGAGTTTTGTTTTGGTGGGGGGAACAAGAGAGAATAAGAATAATTATTAAATTATGTTTGGTAACTGAAGCTGCAAAAAGGGGTAGAAACACACAAAGAAAATGTTTTTGTGACCAGGGAGAAATGCCTCTTAAACGTCCTTTTTTTTTTTTTTTTTTTTTGAGGTGTT
Organism: Fringilla coelebs; assembly: GCF_963513975.1. Classification (NCBI taxonomy): domain Eukaryota; kingdom Metazoa; phylum Chordata; class Aves; order Passeriformes; family Fringillidae; genus Fringilla; species Fringilla coelebs. Next base: position 9,940,192 of record NC_140066.1, read on the forward strand.
CTGTAATTTTCATTACAGAAACTCTGCTTAGAAAAGAGCACATTAATTTTTCTCCCTAGGAAATGAAGTAGCTGAGTCATTCATTGGGAGTAAGATAAGGCCTGTCTAAATCTGATGATCATGAATCCACTTGTTTATTATGCAGGGAGAGGTCAGTCACTTCCTACTGGTGACATCCTTTCAGTTTGTACAAGAAGGAAACTGTATGGTTGTGTGCAAAATCAATCAAGCATCCTGGGGACTGAAGCCCATACTCAAGACTTGATGTTGTTCATGTGTTTTCTCTTTTCAAGAACATTTTTAGCCATCTGGAAAGGGCAGATAGAGTGCAGTGCCCAGCGTTCCCTATCCCATATATGAATTTCAGGATATTATTTCAGTGAAAATTTTTTACAGTAAGTAGAGATGACATGCTTGTCTATGTTTGTCTGCTCTGCCGCAAAATTATCCCCCAATTATGTTTTTGTGGTTTGCAACATCATTTGCAAGTCATAAGCAGGAATGCCAGTTCTGAAGGAAGTAGGCAGAACCATAAAACTAAACTAAAGTAAGAAACTGCAGTTTCTGAGGATTGGTGCCAGTATTTATCACTTTATACAGGTTTGCTTCTGAGGTGTGTGTGTATTCAGAAGGGTTACTCTTTTGCTTTTTAAATTCTGAAAACCATTTTTAGCTGTCCCCATTTTTATTAAAACAGAACCCTGACATTTTCTTGTAGTCATACTGAATTATTCACAAGTGCACCCAAAAAATTAAGCTGAGTATATTTGTTAAGCAAATTCATGGCATTACCAGAAAATGGAAGTCCTACTACATTTGCATTGCTCTATTGCTTAGAAATGTAAGGCAAGTCAAAACACAATCCCATCATGGAATAAAAAGTCTTTGGTCCAAAGAGCTTGCTATCAAAGTACAAAGAGACAAGAAATGGAGGTGTACTGGCAGGAGAGGGGCAGATAAAATCAGGTACTATAGTTCAGTGGTGTCAGCATGGCCAGCAGGCTGTGTGTGACTGCAGCCCAGCTATTGTCAATGTCTCTTGTTGCCACTGCCACCAGCATGCAGAACTGCATGGAGACAAGCAAATCATGCATGGTGGAAACTGTTCAGGGAATGATGGAAATGGGCATCACTGGCTGACAGGATGAGAGAGCTGGCAAGCCAGAGCTGTCTGAATGATGATAGCTAAGGGGGAGATAGAGAATCTATCAAGGCTTTTAAAAGTGAAAACCAGAATATCTATCTGATGTGGGAGAAAAGGGTGGAGGGTTGTCAAAGAAGGGGATGCAGGGCAACAACAGTTAAAGAAGGAAGTGGGGAGAGGATAGGATCAAAATGTAAGGGGCTTAGATTTAGTGGTATACAGTCTCCCTTGCAACCTTGCATTCTGTCTGCAAACTTGTGATAACTGTCCTGTACTTTCCATTAATTAAAGTTGGAATAAAAGGATGTCATAGCAACTGAAACAGAAGTCACTGAAGATCCAGAGGAGGCATTTAGCAGAGTAGGTATTAATAAAGGCCACACTACAGAGCTAAACAAAGAATGTGTTCATTTAGAGGCCCTGTGTTGACATTTGGGAAATCAGAGTCCACGGTGATAACAGGCTGGATGACAGCCCTAGCAGAAGAGTTTATGAAGAAACAGACATATGGCTTTATGCTTCTGTACACTGATAGTACTGATAGTATATCTGCACTGCATTCTGTTCTAGCTTAAGCATTAGGTCTGTTAGATTTCAGACTTTGTGTGAAGAGTTTTGAGTTGTAGCAGGGACAAACGCCTCATAATGTCTCTGTTCTCAGTAGCCATTACAGAATCCTGCCCAAATCTCATACAGAGCTGCAGCTGAAGCAGAATTTGGCGCAGGCTACTGCTGGCTCTTTGGTCTTGTGTAGGACACTGAAATTTCTTACAGACTCAGATGAAATATTCCCTGGCAATTTAATTTTCACTTGCTCATAGGCTCTTCTCAGAAACAGTTCAAATACAAGATTTTGAAAATTCAGTGATGCTAGTGAGTGATCTGTTTCTTCCTTCTTCTCCGGCTCCGGTTTCTGAAAGCACTGGGCACAGTGCAGTCTAGAACAGCAAAACAGGGCATCTGCAATGGCTGGGAGCTGCTGTGATTTGAGATGCCTGCTTATTAGTGCACCAACAGAATTTCCTCCCAACAGTGACTTGACAATTGTGGTTTGCTTTTTTTTCACCTACATAACCACTGATGGTATTTCTTGAAATGATAGGATTGCTTTTGCAGAGATGTAAGACAAGATTTGTGTGGCAGAAAATGTAATTGTATAGCCATCAGGGCAGCAAATGTATTCTCTGCAGATAATTTGTGGATAACAATGCTATTATCAAAGGAGAAAAATGATAATTCTTTAATACCAAGTGACATCCCACTTTGTTTACCCTCTGGTTATCATGAACTATTATTTCTCAAATACCAAGGTTTAAATTTTGATTGCTGCGTTTGGATAAAAATTGCTTCATAGTGTTCATCTTTCCTTAGTCTATTCATCAGAGATCTCTCTCCATTACTGTCCTCTGTCTTACCTGACAAGATATTTCTGCAGCCCCTCTCACAAGAGATTCAAGTCACTGAGTTCTGTATATTTCACAAGTAACTACCACATAAGCAGATGGGAGTAAAAAACCAACAATCAAAAACCAAGCAGAACCAGTAGTTCTTCCTGCAAGCAGTACAAGTTCTCTGGCAGTGCTGACCAAATCCTGGCACATGTGTGCACCTCTAGTGGCAGCCAGCATTTCGGTAGGGGGAAAATGCCTGATACAATTTCTCTGCAATTTTCTTTCTCGCCCCTTCCCTGTCAATAATCCTCCTCTTATTGGCATAGTATAGTAGCCGGGAAACACACAGTTCTGCTGTATCTCTGCATGAGCAAATCTTTCATAATGCAAAGATTTTTTTCAGCAAAAATTACAAAACAGCTTCAACACCACCATATGCTGATCCCACATTTCAGCCCACTGTCAACTGACTTGTATGTGATAGAGGCATGTTTACTAAGGGGAAGAGAATAACAAGGGAAATTTTCTTTAGTTTTGTATCTAATTATTGTCAAAAAGATGGGGCATTTTTTCTGTAATGATACAGCAACTTTTCAATTTTTTTAAAATATGATTTCTCCCTACCAACAGTATGCACTAAGCTGTACCAGCACAATCAGCTTTAATTCACACATGTGAGAAGGTTAGAGCTCTTATTTGGGAACTAGAAGTAGGGAAGCTTCCAGATGAAACTGTTTGAAAAGAGTTTGGCTAACCAGAGTTCCTTGGAGAAGGGTAGGCTTTGCAAAGAGGTTAAGCCACAGGAGACAGGGAAGGATGAATCTGAGGGCTCACTCCACAAATCAGGGTTAAGAGGCTTTTCTTGGTGGCACTGCAAATCCAACTTGGCTGGTTTTGAGAACTCTTAGTGCAACTACTTTGTGTTCAGATTCTGTGAGGAAGGACAAGAGGGACAGAGGTGGGCTGATCCTTTCAAGCTAGCTGCCCTTGAAGCCATGAACTCCCAGAGGAAGCTGGAAACACAGCTAGGGGAACTCAGGAGAGAAGCTGCTGGATTGTCCCTTCCATAGACTTGCAGCCTAATGCCATTTACAGAGCTACTGTAAGTGGACTGTTGGAGAGATCACTGGTGGAATCTTTTCATCTCAGTGGAAAATATTTTGGTTTTGCTAAGTATTAAAAAAAAAATCTTGTGCTTGAAGGAACTTTTCTAAGCCATCCTTTCTGGTTTGGCCCTTCTGTACTTGGCCCAGCCCTGGGATTCTCCCTCTCCTGCTGTGAGGCTAAACAGCCCAGAGTTAGAGCTTGCTGGCTGCACCCTACAGCTTGTGCCTTTGCTGTTCACCAGAGCTTGGCTACCTTACAAAATTAGAACTACCCATGAGGTGAATTATTCACTTCTATAGCACAATAGAAACCATGTTGATTTGATTGACTGTTTTCTATATTGTCTATTGATCGTTGAGGAGTTCCAAGAGTATGCTCCCATGAAAGGCCATACAGAACTTAATATTCAGTTTAACAATTCTATTTACAAAGGGTCTTCTTGCCTCCTGTGTCCCCTTGCCAAGTTGCTGCAGGCATTTAATTTTTATGATTAATAGAGCACACAGAAGATATATATTGCACAGCTCTCTCCCTGTCTTGTTTGGGGTGCCAAAGTTGCAGTGCACTCTCTGAGAACAGCTAAGAAGTGGGAGAGCTCCCCTCTGACAGATCTTAGCTGTTAAAAGGCAAGAAGAACACAGATGGTTGAAACCAGAATTCTGTGTAAAACGAGCAATCAGTTTTCACCTGCATATCTAAGCAGATATATTTGTTGCAGGTACCAGTACAAAAATAGGGCCCTAAAAATGCTTCTGAGGGAAACATGTTTTCAGAGGTTGCAGCCACTGAGAAGCAATACCAAACTAGATACCCGGGGCTCACACTATCCAGGGGGAGCTGTATGGGGAAGGCTGCTGTGGACTCAGATTTTATAGTGTGATTTTGCCTTTTGAAAAGCAGATACTGCAAATAAATGGACACTCAAATTAAAAATCAATAGTTCTTCCCCTTATCCTCACTTATAGGATTACCTAGCATGTCTGGAGGGCAAGCAGAGCCTATTTTGAGCACTGAGAATTGTCTTCCCCAAGACGTTTTCAGGAATTGTTGCTATTATTCCCCACAGCACAATGGGTAAAAGAAATTCAATCATTCAACTTATTAACAATACCAAACTTTGTTTTGTGAATGCCTCCTTTGTGGTAATTCAAATACCAGACCTGTGTCTGCACTCAAAAGTGGGACTTTACCTTTCCCATTTCTGAGTAGTCTGTTCCTCTTTCCATATGCTGGCCTTGGAAAACCTAGGTGAGGTTTCAGAGTTGAAAGAATCCTAGGTGAGCCTTTGTAAAGATGCCTCAGTCATTAATGCCTAGCTGACCATGCCCCTCGTCTTTTAGCTCTCCCAGCATTTCCCAAAAGCAATGTTTACCTTGTAGGCAGCAGATTACCTGTTCTTGCAGTGCACTCTGTATTCCTGGAGATGAGCTAACACCTAATTCCCCCCCACAGCTCCCAGCCAAAGAAGAGGAAAATGAGTTCTTTTCCCATCATTGTGAAAGAAATCTTATACTCATGTGGACTTTAATTAAATTTTATCCAGACATTCTCTTTCCCTTTTTCTGTTAGACAATTTTCTCAGTTTCCTGGAAGGGTCCCAGAGTCTGTGGTCTTCTGCTATTTTTGCCTGTAATTTATAAAAAACTGTGAACAGAAGTAAATTATCAGCAGCAAGAGGTTGCCTTGGGTCTGTGTGAGCTGGAGCTCATTCTGACACCACAGCCCTCCCTGAGCTGTGCTGTGCTGGTACCCAGAAAGGTGCTGCTCACACCCCAGTGCTTTGGCTCTGCCTGAGCAGTGCTGGCACTGCAGCAATGCTCTCTCTCCAGCATTCCCCCCTTGCCTGTGGGCTGGGGGTGGGCAAGATCTTGGCAGGGGCCATAGCCAGGAGAGCAGATCCAGCTGACAAAGGGATGTTCCATGTCACTGTGATGTCTGCTCAGCAAGGAAAGTTAAGAGAAAGGAGGATGCAGGGGGCATTTGTTATTACAGTGTTTGTTTTCTGTGATAACTGCTGGGCCTACTGAGGCCCTGCTTCCTGGGTATTGGCTGGCTTACTCCTGCTGATGAGAAGCAGAGAATAAGTATTTTCTTTTCCTCTGCTTCCATGCACAGACTTTGCTTTTGTTTTATTAAATTGCCATTATCTTGAGCCACAGGTTTTTTTCTATCTAATTTTCTCCTTCCCTCCTCATGCTACTGAGGAGGGGGAGGGATGGAGTAGCTTGCTAGGCAGCTGGCATCCACCTGTAAGCAGGGACTCTCAAGGTGGGAAGGCTATTCTCACCATAGTTCAATGTGACAGAATTCTGAGAGATTAATGCTAGAAAGGTTTTCCTTTCTCTAGAAGTTATTGGAGGGCAGTTCAGACCTGGGCCATAAACCAGGTGAACTTTATGCATGTTTCACACACAGAACTTGTGGCAGAAATGTTGGAAAGCTTTAAAATGAGCTGATGCCTTTGGAAAGTTCCTGGGGTCATAAACTGATATGTTTTCTCCATTAGGCTTCCCAGAAATAGAACAGAGGTAAGCTTTTGGTAGAGAATAAGCAAGGGAAAGAGAGAGAGAGGCCAAATTTCCCTCCTGATCCACAAGTCTAATGTTATGATTAACTTCAAGTGAAATAGCCTTAACTATAAAGAAAAACAGTTATTGCTCAACAGAATACTTAGAACTGTTCTTTCTGGTTTAACACTGCATATAAAGCAAAGAAAACCTGAGAGAAGAAAAGTTTTGTGAGTGATTTGCTGTATGTCTTTGTCCGACTCCCTGAGCCCTAGGGACAGAGTGAGATATCTCATACTTCAAACCTTGTACAGTTGTAGGATGATTCCTCGCCTTCCACAGAAGCAGAGTCATCACACATAAAACAGGGCAGCTGAATCACCTCTAGCAATTGGCCATAATAAAGGATCACACAACTACCATCATATGAGAACATCTCCACTGGCCATGAATCTGAGTGTTAGGTCCCATTTTCAGAAATAGTTTTCCTAGCTTTCAAGAGCCTAGCATTCAGAGAAGCAGAGTCCTAAGGCTAAGGAAGGATACAAAATGAGCAGCCATCTTTGGACTAGCATCTGCTTCCCAGTGGGAAAACTTTCCTTCTCTCCTTTACTCTGCATATTCTTTCATAATATGCTCTCAGGAACTGCTGAACTAATCAAAGTAATCTCTCTGCAAAGGCATGTATATCAACACCAAATCTAATGAAGCAGGAAGACAACTTCTATTATGTCTAATTTACTTTTAAAATATATATTTATTCTATAATTTGATTACTCTGACAAACATATTACAGGCTCCCCTAAAAATGCCAAAAACATCACTGCTTCCAGGCTAACTGGAAATGAAGTATTTTCAGTGCATTAACTTGTTGTTAAGATGAGAGGAAATAAAAAGAAGGAAAAATGCCATTTGTGACCCAGGGAAAAGGAGAACTTTATGTAGAAGTATGTAAATGGATTGAATGTTGGCATTGTCCAAAACTAAGACGTAAAGCAGAAAACTAAGAGGATCTAAGGAATGAGAATGTCAAGTCAAAGATCACATGTGATCTACTATTTATGCTAGATTGAATTGATACAATTGAAGATTGTATGTCTGAAACTTTGTCTTATCAGTTTGACAAGATCAGGATCCAACTGTGCAACTCCTTTGAGTACAGAGTTCACACATGGGAGACCTACCATTGCCTCATTTCTCTGCACGCCAATCATTTCTGTACTTTTGCTCTACTCCTTGATAAGCTTCCTTTTTAGATAGTACAAGCCATTGCCAGTTTCATATTGTGGCTTTCTGTAATGACATCTCCTGACTAATAGTAAAATGCAAAATTGTCTTCTAAAAAGGTTCTGTTCCCCAAAATGTCCAACACCATTGTTTGCTGCAGCATCCTTACGGTGCAAGCACTGTGCATGCACAGAGAGGTGGATTTGGAGTTCACATTAATGTCTTCTGAAGTTTGTACATTAATGTCTCATCCACCATTACCCTGATATTCATGTGTCTGATGTCAGAGAGAAGAAGGGAAGAGCACACTCTACAAAGTGACTATAGAATCTCAGACATTTGCAAAGATGAAACTAGTCAGTGGATCAGCCATCTCTGGGTGCAGTTCTGCCACAGCTGGTTTAAATCTGGCTTGGTTGTGTCTACCAACACTGCAGGGCAGGGACACTCAATGAAATCTCTCTGCCTTTCACAATGGACTTGCTAATAATTATTCTTTGGGTGTCACGGTTTGAGAGCATGTAGAGTCTAAGAAGTGTCTCTGCTGGTTAATGTTCAGTGGCCTGGTGACAGCAAGGATTGCTTCCCTCCTTAAAGGACTATCAAAAAGATTGCTTTCCTCCTAAAATGACTATCAAGGGAAACTGCAGCACTATAGGTGAGTGCCCTTCATTAGAGGCACAGCTCCCATTCACTCAAAGAAATGCAATCCTTCAGTTTATGGCTAGGTACTGCAGGTGTTCATTTAAGGAAAGGTACATGGGCAGAGCTGGGGGAATGCAGTTCCTACCATCACTAACACAGCCTTCTCACAAAGGCTTTCCAGTAACAGTTCACACCATCTATTTTTAATACCAACTGCAGTGAAGCTAATAGCTTGCATCAGGGTCATTTGGACTGTGGGTGGAAGGCCTAAACTCTGTGATACTTAGGCTGCAATATGTGCTAGAAGAGCTTTTTCACACACTGTGCCTAATTCTCTGTTGCAATTAAACTTCAGATTACAACAGTAATGGGCCTTCAACTGGGAATACAGCAATTCATGTATTTGCACAGTGGAATGTAAAGCCAGATTTGTGTGAATGAGAATCTGTTCATGTGTGCTTTACCTAAACACAACTGAAAAGAAAGCAGGCAACTCTTGAAACAGGTGGATATTTTCTGTTTTCTACCTAAAGTATTGTGTAGGGTTTTTTGTTCTGTTTTGTTTTTTAACTAAAGCGCAGAAAAGGATGATGTCAGGTTTTATCCCTATGTTTTGTTTATTTTTAGAAGTAGACCAACAAACAACCATGACCTTAATTCTACAAGACAGAAGTGCATACAAGCACATTAAATATCAGAATCTATTTGAGTTCTGACAATTTCAGCAGAACTGTTCACATGCATCTTCTTTAAAAGCAGACTACAAAAACTAACTCACCAATATGGTGAAAAATAACTGTATTTAAGACAGATTGAACTCCACCTTTTAACTTCTTTGTCTTCACACAGAGATAGTGTAGGAATAGCATTACAGTTCAGACATAAATTGCTCAAAGGCAAAAACCAGGTACCAGCACTTTTAAGTGAGAATCAGTTTTATCCTGTCATTGAAGTGAAGCTGGAATTCAGATGGAGCAAGCTGTAAACTGGGCATGTGCAGACTCTGCCCTCTCCTGTATTTAAATGGAAGCCGCTGCTGCCCTTTGCTGAGCTGATGATGGACTGAAGCAATCTGAACCTCTAGTGAGAAACTCTGCACTGGATCTCACACCATTCCAAAGAATCCAATAACCTGCTTCACACACACAAAGGTAAAGTGGCTGACTTAAATTCAGAGGACAGCTCTTTCTTCATTTTTGCTTAGCTTTTGTTCACCTGAATAATCAGCCCATTCAGAAGGGGATCTTCTTCCCCTCTGAGGACACCAAGAGCACCAGAACTGTGGAGTCCCTCAATGCATGGAATGACTCGGAAGCCAATGCCTACACACGGATGGATCTGCTTCTTAGAGCCCCAACAGTAAGTGTTTTCTGTCACTTAAAGCTGTGGCATGTAGATCACTGGCAAGGCTGGCATTTATAGGACTGTAAATGGACAGTTAAGGAGCATGTACATTTTTTATGCTAATAATGACATAACAAAACCATTTAAATCTTATTTTTATTCCTTAATTTATTTAATGCAGAAAGGGCTGTACAAGCAGTGTTTTTCAGCAGAGTTGCATGGACAGAAGACAGGCAGGAATGTCTAATGGCAAAGTGCATCAAATATGTTGCAAACTATCAAAACAAGATGTTCTTGAACGTTAAACTCCTGTTTAGCAGTTCAAACACAATGCTCTCTTGTGTTGTTATTCAGGGCGGAAATCCCCATCATTTCTGTAATAATCTGTAAGTGCAGTGGAGTGCTTATGTAAATGTTAAAAGAGTTATGTACAGTTACCCAAGAAAGTTTTTTGGAAGGTTTTCTCAGGTAAGTCCTATCAAAGGTCTTTGAGTTTTTATATACTAAAGAGAGAGACATTTTCTTTGCAAGTGTGAAAGCAAGAATCTGTTGTGATAACACTTCATTATGGAATTTTTTGGGTTTGCTAAAAATTTTCTCCATCCCACCCCACACGCCTGACCCCAAGGAGTTCAGAAGTCCTCTTCCCGGCTTTGTCTCTTAGAATGTTAGTAGGACTACAGGTTCTGTTCATGGACTGTTTTTACTGAAGTCTGTTTAAAAGTTTAAAATGAAAACACAAACCAACCTAATTTTTCAAGTTTTTAAAATCTATTTTTTAATAAAACCTGGAAAGCTGCAGTATGTTACAGAAAAATAAGCAAGGAAGTGTCCTGAGCCAAGGCACTTGAAAAACTAAATGAGATGGATAACATGTGAAAAAAGGATAGCAGAACATAGCAGGGAGGGAGAAAAGGGAATGGAGAGTGCATGGCAAAATGGAAAAGGATTCTGGGGACACAGTGATTTACACTGGAAAATTAAAAATTCTATGGTCTGCAGAACAATCTCATTAGCTGTCCCTTTCCTCTCGCTAGATCAAGTGTCTGTATCACCAAAATTTTGCATTTTAACTTGACACAAAGACTGGCTTAAGAGAGTTTCAGGAGTGAAAGCAGTGTGTGCTGCTTGTAGCTGAGATTAAATCCGGAAGACAGGATAAAAAATCTGCTATCCAAATTGCTCAACAGGGCAAGCATCATCTATGGAAAGCCCTGCTGTCTACTGGAAAGAGGGCTTAGCAGTTAGCGTCACCCTGCTGAAACCATAATTGAGGGGGATTACACTCCTCTCTGTGCTGCCTGTCATCACAGGGCAAGTGCCACAGAGGCAGGCTCAGAAAGCAGAGAAAAGGACCTGGAAAAGAAAGTAAGTGCTATCAGTTGTTTGAGGCCTCTTGTAGGTAGCCAGTACAAACACCACATGAGGAACTCCAGAAAATTACACTGTTTCTGGTCAGATAGTTTTGCTAAATTGTCATTTGTTGTAATGTAAAAGGCCTAACACTATCATTGGTTGTATAAGTCACACTGTGTAAATAAGTGGCTTCCTTACCTGATTGTAGGAAAATTAGGAACAAAGAAATTTGTACACTGCCGAAGTTCACATTGGACTGCCAAAGCTTACAATGTTTGGAACTGGGTTCTCTTCTATTGTAACATTCTTCCTGCAAACCCAGTGCCTACAGTTTGAAGTTAGATGAATTCATAAAAGCAACAACATAGCACTCCTATTTTCCCCCCATTTTTGTTGTCTTGTTTTACACCAAATTAGATACAATCCTTCTTCCATATTCAGGCAGAAGTAGCTGAAAAAATGTCTTTGACATAGTTTTTTTTCTGCTCCTTGCTTTAGAATTGGTGTCATACAAATCAATCAGAATCAGCACTGAAACATGTTCAAATGCCCAAATGACCTCATGAGGATTTCTTCTTTCCCTGCAGCTATAACTAAACCTGAACTTATACTCTTGGCATTGTGAGACTGTGAGGAGTGGGCTATATTGGATATTATTTACTATGAGTATTTGCTTGCATGGCCTTGCTCCTACCATTATCACTGTTAGCTTTAGTGGGATTTCAGAAATGAACATCTTCAAATGAACAGTACTTAAGTGATATGATTTTATTTCCTCACTCTGAAAATGAACAGATGTTTTTTCTCAGTAATAGTTGAATTCTATTCTTGGGACGTTGTCCTTTTATCACTTATACAGAAATACATTTCTCGTGCTATGGGGATGTGTGTTGGACTTTCAAAAATGGTATATCTTCAACTAGAAGTTATTCAGAGGTTAGCTGGTTTGGTTCATTTGGGGTTTTATATTTAATCAATTAGGAAGTAACTATATAGAAAACATTCTCTTTAGGAAACTGTGTGATAAATGGATTCCCAAGACAAAACAGATACAGGCATCAAATATTCCTGGGTTTAATATCTGATCTAGTCTTCCTTGTGACGTGGACAAATCACTTAGGAATTGTGGTTTTGGTTTGGATTGCAAAGGAGTTCCTTTATCCTTTCAACTGTCCTCAGATTAGTCTCTTGGAAGGTCTTGACAAACTTTATAGTGAAATAGAAGTTCTGCTCTATGTGCCTTAATGAATCTGTCCCATGGCTGATTAATTTTTACTCCTCTGCTTGCACCAAGCCTTGGTCTGTCTCTTCCTAAAGAAGCAAGCTGGTTCCTCTGATTGTCCCTCAAGGAAGAATTCTGCCTCCCTTGCAAGGAGCTATGGCAGCAGGTCATAAATATAGAATAATGAGGCTCCATCTTGTGCTGCAGCAAGGATTTAGACATATTTATCTATATAACATTTGCTTTTCTCCAAACTCCTAGAAAGCATCTCAAGTTTGTAAGTCACAGGCAAGTTTACTGCAAGAAAACTGCTAACACAATTCTGTTTTAGCTGTTTTGTTGGAGGTGGTAGACAAATATTCCTTTAGGGAAAACAGTGAGCATTTTAAGAAGGCAAACTTCATTAAACCTAGCTGCTTCCCTAGTGCTTCCACAAGTACACACTTAAACCTGCCAGAAAGGAACACACTGACATAGAGCAACTCCATAACTTGACTCTGCATCTATTAAGGCAAATGACAGAGTAGGATTTAGCAAAGGATTACAACTATACATGGAGGATTAAAATTTATGGAGGACTAAGATTTTCCTTTCCAGTGGATAATAACACTGTTTTAGGGTACAAGCAATTATTAAGACTCTTCTTAAAATTAAATTCCCACATCACTGTTTATTATGCACATTTGGTATATCTATGAAATGCCCAGCCCTGACTAAAGGCAGGCTGGTGTTTTGTCAGGGATGCCTGTCTGAACCAGTGTGGGCACTTCTTAAATTGATTCTGCAAAACTATAGTATAAATAAATAATAAATTATATGCCTTCCAGAGATTAAAAACATGAATTCTTACACAGCTTGAGCAAAAGGCCTGTTCTCATACACACCCAAAGTTATAAAACATGCTTTTAATCTTGACTAAAGCTTGAGAGTTGGATTTGTTGAGCCTGGGGAAGAGACAGCTTTGAGGAGACCTTAGAACACCCTTCCAGTACCTGAAGGGACTACAAGACAATTCAATGGGGAATTGTACAAGGACACAGTGGTAGAACAAGGAGTAATGCGTTGAAACTGAGAGGGTAGGTTTAGATTACATATTAGGAAGAAATTCCTTACTATGAGGATGTGAGGCTCTGGAACACATTGCCTAGAGAAGCTGTGGATGCCCCATCCCTTGGAGTGTTCAAGGTGAGGCTGGATGGGGCTCTGAGTAACCTGGGATAGTGGAAGGGGTCCCTGCCCACGGCAGAGTTGTTGGAAGTAGAGGATCTTTAAAGGTCCCTTCTGACCTAAACCATTCTATGATCCAAGACCCTCTCCCCAGGGCTGCTCCCAATCCCTTTTTCACCCAGCCTGTATTTGTGCTTGGGATTGTCCTGATCCACACAGAGGACCTCGCACATGGCCTTGTTGAACATCATGAGTTCTGCATCGTCTGACCTCTCAAGCCTGTCCAGGTCCCTCTCCATGATGGAATCTCTTCCCTCCAGCATGCTGACTGCACCACACAGTGGGTTGTCATCAGCAAAGCTGCTGAGAGTGTCCTCAATCCCACTGTCCATATTGCCAATGAAATGTTAACTAGTGCCTGTCCAAATATCTTCATTATGAGGTGTTTATAGAAAGAAGGCTGAACAGAAAACCTGCAAGGCAACACTGCTGTGTATTATCGCTGCAATTGAAGTAGTTGTTCAGAGTATTCTCAAAGGACAAGTGCTACAATATAGATTGCAACAGGGGGATTTTTATTCTCCCCTGCCAAACAAGGACTTGTACTGCGTGATGATAATAGAAGACAGAATAAACAGGGCTAATGCACTGGAGAAACTAAATAGAGAAAGGCTTTGGGAATTATCTGATTTCTTGATTATCCTGCTGACCTGATTTTCTCAAGCACTATCTTTTTCTCCCTGTTCTTTCTTTTGATTCCTGCAGAAGACACAGGGCTGAACTTGATACAAGCACGTACTTTTCTCTTCTACTATGGAAGCTGTGTCTATGTATGCAACTTAGTGATGGATTTGAAGTGCTTATGCCTGATCTAATGCCTTCTTGATCAACTGGTACCTTTCATTGATGTAAAAAATAATAATTGTATTTCCAGTGAAAATAGTGAAAATACTTTTTTAAAAATAATTGATTTTTATCTCTTAGAGAACAGCCGAGTTGTATCCTCTGGTAGAAATCCAAGGCCTACATCAAGTCCACACTAAAATGCGAATTTATTCCTTTTGATGCACACCTTTTCCTGATCATATATGTAGTTTTATAATTTATGCCCTAGCACTGCTCCAGCATAAATATTATTCTTTTATTTTTTTCTCAGACTTGACACTTGTATTGATTCTGAACTTGTTTCATTAATAAGTGATTTTAAAGTCTTCTATTTTCCATTAACTAATTTTTCCTCTCTTGCAATTTCTCTGTGTATTTATATTTATCTTTCAAATTTTTCCTTGTCCTTAGTGCTCCACAAATTTAATTCACATTAAAGCCACTTCAATCTATTTTTGTAGCCAAAAGAAGCTCCTTTAGTTACTTCATTTCTATTACATTGATCTAGTTCTGATTAAATTGATAGCTACGGGGAAAAAACATCAGAATTGTCCATTCCACTAATAATCATAATTAACTCTCTGGAGAACAGCTGTTTAAAAATGTTCTATCCACAAGACTAAGGAGAAATAAAACCGACCCAAACTGAAGAACACCTGATCTTATTTACTTGAAAGAGTTTTATCTCAGACTCTCCCTATCCACTTGCTATTAGTATGGGATTATTTTTGTTAGTTAGTTTACTGGCAGCATGTTGAGCACAGCAATTTCTAGCTGGGCAAAATGCCCATTGATGTTAATGATGTTATGACAGCTTCCACTTTGCTGCAGGAACCTGAACCATAAATGCTGTGATACTGTCATTCAGTTAGTGTATCAAACTTAACATTTTGCTTCAATTACAGTAACAGCCAGAACTACATTTTCTTTCTCTAAGATCAGAGTATTTGTCCAGCATTTCATTGCCGCTAATGTAGAAACCCAGGGAGTGTGCTCTGGTGGTTGAGGATTGCTGTGGGCAGATCTTCAGAACACAATGCAATCTCATCCAGAATTCCAGGCACTCCTGGGGCTCACCTCTTGCTACTGACATGTTGGTTTTAAATCCACACTGCCTGCAATAACTTCAGCCCAACCTCACAGATGTATTCAGAAGTAATGTCCACTTCTATTGTCCAAAAATACCCATTTCCAATGCTGCAATTGTCAGACTTGGCTGCTGAATTCTGCTGTGAGTTATTAACTGATTAAGACACAAATGCTTCAATCAAGTGGTTTATGAAATACTTCCCAGAGAGCAAAATACGTTGATTCAGGCAGACCAAAACCAGAACTGGTGTGGAAACCAGGCATAAGGTGGAAAGGATTTGTGGTTTAGTTTTTCTGATCCTTAATTTAGTTTCCAAAAGACTCTTGTTCAAGCTGCCAGGCTTTTGGTAATCAGCTCTTGAGGGCAGCTCAAAATGCAGTGTTATTCAGTGGGAAAAATGAAGCGGCCATACTGCTAAAGGAGTAAATGCCTATTTATCCATAGAACATTACTAAGTTAGAGGAGTCTAGCCCTTGATGTCAGAGGACAACTGAAATTGTACTTCACAGGTACAGAAACTTTTCTGAAATTAAATCTGTAGGAAGCTTACTTCTTGTCAAATACTGCGTTACCTGATATCAGATGCAAAAAGAGACAGGTCCCTTCCTGTCTCTTTTTCTCCTCTATATCCTTATTTTTCTTTTGGGAGAGAATAGGTTGCTTTTCTTCACCAAAATTCTAAATTGACAGTAAGTATAAATCTTTTGCCCTTTGCACTGCTGATGGCATATTTACGCCCCAAAGATGATCAAGAGTAAATGGAATTTGAATTTTTTCTGACTTTTTTTGCTTGTTCTCTTTTTGCATTCTTGACGATTTTCCCTTCTAGAGAAGCACGTGCCAGCTTGTTCAGAAAAGTTTGGCAATATACCTATGACCTCTTATTTGCTCCACAGAAGATGACAGTGCAAGATGTTCCTCATGCCTTTCCCACAGTGGATGTCCCAGATCATGCCCATTATACAATTGGAGTTGTCATTCTTATAGTGGGGATTACAGGAACTCTGGGTAATTTCCTGGTCTTCTATGCTTTCTGCAGGTACCTTTCTTTTGAATGTCTTTTTAAAATATTCAAATGTATGAACTTGAGCTGTATCCTGTGTGCTGCAAACACAGTCCAGGAATACTGTCAGACTTCTTCACTAGCAGAGTAAAATGCACCAAGAGACAATGCTGTAGGAGAAGAGTGGCAACCTGCCATTTTCCTCTTTCTTCCCATTAACCACTGCCACAGCAAAATTGTTAGCGAGATTTCAAAGAACCACCCAGATATTCCAAGCTATAGAAATGCAACCAAAGCAGAAATGTTAAAATGGATTTTTTTCTATGGGCTGAGTCTGTATTAAACTGATGGGCTGGTTTGCACCTCAGTACCACACATATCTACTCTATTTTAGATGTTTCCTTCCTCCTGTTTCTTGATAGTCAGTTTCTTTCTTCCCCTCTGTTCATTAGTGGCCATGTCCCACTTTTTTCACATTTTCCAACACTTGGCTTGTTTCTTTTTAACTAAAGCCACATTCCAACTTTTCTATCTGACAGAAATTGGATCTCTGACAACAATGTCATATGCTCACCACTCCTGTTCACTCCTCATTCTGTGTCTGATTTGTCACACTGGAGCAGAGCATTGACATGATGCTCAAACCAGTGAACTTCTACAATGTGATTGGTCTTTAGGCACAAATGTAATAAACCAAAATAACAGCCACAAATTATAGGCTTATTTGGCTGTGTTAACTTAGATCAGTGGAGTGTAGATGGAAGTTGCCTTGGTCTCAAGCCTGTACTTATGGGCAGTAGGTTTCAGCACATTCATTCAGAGTAGAATGGCATACTTAAGTGAGAATGGCAGCGGCCTTAAGAAGAAAAAAGGCGTTGGCATGCAGATCAGATATGTGAGGATGAAGTACATGAGCCAGCTTAGCTCTTTGGATGGTCCCATACAGGAAATCCAGTTGTGGCACTTCCACTTCAGGACACAGCTTGTCTTCATTTGAAGGTGATATGAAGACAGAAAGGGATACTGATAGCTAAGTAATGAGTACATCAGAAATTCAGATAACAGTTTAGGTGCTTACAAAGCAGCCTCAGGTAATGACAAACCATAAGAGACCAGCTGCCTGAAACAGAAATGTGTTCAGTGACTTTGCAGACCACAAACAAATACACACAACCCATTAACACCTACTAATAATACCTCCTTGCTCCTAAAGTGACAGAAAGGGGATGGTGGTCCTAGTGATTGATTCTGGACCAGTGCAAAAAACCACGGTTTATTCACCTGTTTTTCTATTATGTCTAAGACTGAAATTGAAATATAAGCTAAGTAGTTACACTGAGCCCCAAAGTGAAGAGCTCTTGGTTGAGTTTTTATGTGTACCCTTTAAAACATAGTACTTTAATATTATGAATAACAAAAGCAGGCAGAATACACTGAAGGCTGCGTATTGCTTTTTTAAAGACAGAGTCTGGGCCAGTGAAATGAGTGTCACAGAGAAGAACTGATGTAAAGCAAAGGGCTTGATGTGATTCATAGTGATTTTGCTTAATCCCTGTATTAGGAAGCCACTGTTTGATCTTATCAGCAGTGGAAAATGCACGCCCCTTCTCCTGCTTAACACAGCCCAGATCCAGACATCCATACTGTACACCAACTCTAACTTCCTGCTAATTGTGGGCATGCAGGGCACTGGTTAGAATATTTAAACAACAGTGTAACTTATCCCCATCACTGAGCTGGTTATCAAAGCAATCCTGTAAAATGCACAGGAATATAAGGGTGTAAAACTGGGCCTTGCTTGTGTTCCCTCATGAGGGAAACAAGAAGAACTCTGCTTTACCATGGGGTGTTTCTTGGGATTTGTGAGCTCACAGGAAGGAGTAACAGCATAATTAACAGTGCAGCAGTGTTTAGCAACATTTCTTCTGATCTCTGTAGGAGTAGGAGCCTTCAGACTCCAGCCAACATACTCATCATCAATCTAGCTATTAGTGACTTCCTGATGTCCATTACACAGTCTCCAGTTTTTTTCACCAGCAGCCTCTACAAACACTGGATTTTTGGTGAGAAAGGTTTGTATATATTCTTTCTAAGATTTCACTGTGTTTGTTCTTACCATAGTGGCAGTTCATCTATCTACCCTCAGGTACTCTTGCAATATTGAGAACATTTCTCAACATTGTACATTCAGTGTTGACATAAACATTTCTTTGAATATTTGTGTCTGTGTGCAATAAATAGACTGCTATCAGGAGAGGAAAATTACATTAATGAGACAGATGCAAAGGCATCACTGGCAACATGAGGCACAGCACTAATCTTCTTGCCAGCGTTCTCCCCCAGTCACCTCATGACTTAGTTACTGTCAGAGTCCTTTGACAAAGCACTCCCCCCCCAGCACAGTGGCTAAAAGTCCTTCTAACCTGCTCTGTGACTTGCACCTGGTATAGTGAGACAAGAAAGCCTGGAAAATCTGATTTTTCACAACAGAAGTTTTACACTTCCTGTATAGTAAGAAAATGTGGAATGAAGGTGCTTTCATTCTTCCAATATAACTGTTGTAAATTGAAGACTAGTCTTTGCTTCTTGAACAGGTACTGACAGAAAGGAAACTCACAAAATTAAAATTGCTATTTTGATCTCTGATGACCAAAAGCATATTTTTACTTTACTTCCCTTAAGTGCTTTTTTGCATACAGGTTAAAACTAATCCAAACCACTGCTTTTAATCGTTAGGTTGTTTGAACAAATAAAGTCACTCATTCATGTACTCATAGTCTGAATATTTACTTCAGCTAAATTACTCATTAATGTGTTCATATTTAGTTCAGTTTTGCTGTCCTTGAGATATGAACAGTACCAAAGTTACTATGTCCCATTGTTAAGCAAAACAGCTGCTTCTATGGGACCTGCAGTAAAACTGGAGTTAAATGAGATATTAATGGACTGCTGAAATGATCCCACTAGAAACACCAGAAATCAATGAGTGAAAATATGTTAAGTATCACTGTCTCCAGCAATTGAAGCAAACAAAATCTGTGAAGTTTATCTCCATGGGTAATGTAATTAGCAAGATAGACAGCAGCTTTGAAGTAGCATTATAACTGCAGGGAAACTCAACTTTCACTGCTTTACAAATTCCAGAAGACGTTAGTTCATAAGAAGCACAGACTTGAATTCTCCTAGAAATAATTAGCATGGGTAGATTAATTTCACTGCTACTTCTGTCGTCTTCATTGCAAGGCTGTGAGCTGTATGCCTTCTGCGGAGCTCTTTTTGGCATTACATCTATGATCACTTTGATGGTGATTGCCTTGGACAGATATTTTGTCATCACTAAACCTCTGGCTTCTGTTGGAGTGACGTCAAAGAAGAAGGCCCTAATAATCCTGGTAGGAGTCTGGCTGTACTCTTTGGCTTGGAGTCTCCCACCCTTCTTTGGATGGAGTAAGTGAACTGGAATAAAACTTTTTTGCCCTCATAGTCTTGGATTAAAGACCAGTTAAAGGTACAGAAGGGGGTTGAATTAATGAGGCTTGAGTAGACCAATTTGGAAAAAAAGAGATTAAATACATGTTGAAACTAAAAGTTTCTAATCAAAAGAAAAGAATGCAGTGGTCATTACAGCATATTATATTACAGTGGCACTTTTCCTTAAGCACATTACTGGCTGCATAAAGAACAGTAGATAAATTCATGGCCAAAATTTATGAAGAATGCGCCTGCTCGTTATCCCATGTCTACTTCTTGAATCAAATTTAACAATATATAAGTTAAATAAATGTATTGGTGTTATTTCAGATGAATTTTCCTCCCCCAAAGCGCTGTCTAAGACAGCAGTGTCAATCTAATTCTTTTCATTCACATAAGAGTCTGAGCATTTTGCCATATCAGGAGATCTTCAGTAAGTCTTGACTGTGTTTTGGATGGACAGACTGCTCTTGGTGTTGCCCACATTCTCCATTCACTCATGGGTTTGTGACTGGCTTCCAATAAGCATGGCATTTAGTAGTAGCTAAAATGCCTTTGTAAATGTGGATTTTACACGTGGAAACTGCAACATTCATACAACACCTTGATCATTGCAATTTGTGATAAAGCAAGTTTCTGTTATTCTTCCTCATTGCAATCTGCCTCCCTACCATCAAGTTTTTTTCCTGAGAGTCACCAGTTGAAGTCACTATGTTAGAATGAACTCATCATTCAAAACCCCAGCCCACCATTATGCTCCCTAATTCCAGAAGAGTGTGTCTGCCAACTGAGGTGAGAACATAAACATGTTTGACTAATAAAGGATGCAACAACCAACTCAGGTACTGAGTACAATTTCAGGAGAGTCTTGTTATTGTCATATTATTGCTATTCAGGTCCCCCTAAGCATGAAGCACACTTAAGCAGGCAAACTGCAATACTGGCAGAAGTAGTCTTTGGTTGAGTGAGGAGCTGTTAGAATAACAAAATGACAATATAGCCTTAGATTATAGATTTTCAGTTGAAGAAGGTGGAATAATTGCTTGAAGGGTGTTATTATCTTGTAATTAGATTGTAATAGTGCCCACAGTATGAACTCTCACACTGTAATTAGATGCATTTGAGAACATCTGGTGCAATATTTTTAAGAGCGGAACAGAAAATATCAACGTAAACAGTTAAAATTAAAATTCCAAAGTAAAAAAACATTGCTATTGCCAATTTATTTACTTAACAGTTTGAAACAGTTCCTTTATAGATAATCAGTTTTGTTTCAGGCAGAACATTAGGTATGTATAATTTTTTTTACTTCTTCTACTCAGCTTTACTTCATGACAAAATGATTTGGTCTACACAATAAATCTTTCTCTTTTGCCCAGTGAATTTCTCTTAACTGCACATGCTTAGAAAAGTGGTACCTAGAGCAATTGGTTTGACTCCTTAGGAAGAAAGCAATTTGACAGGAAATTGAGATATTTAAAAACAATACAAGTTTGGTCCCAGACCCAAATAAGTATTTGAAGAGATTCCATTTGACTATGCAAAATTACTCAGTTTTCTGAAGCCTTAGACTGCTAAGCATAAATACAATAGGGAAACAAAAGAAAATAAACAATTCTTCATGTGAAGAACTTTCATATCCTTTTAAATCCTTTTTCCATTTCAGAGAATAGGACTAAATCCCAAGTCATTCTGACTGTCTTCTCTAACTTCTGCACTCAGAATAACATTCATTTCGTGGTTTATGCCTTCTCCTGTCTTCCTTTCTAGGTGCATATGTTCCTGAAGGTTTGCTGACTTCCTGTTCCTGGGACTACATGACTTTCACACCATCAGTCCGTGCCTACACGATGCTGCTTTTCTGCTTTGTCTTCTTCATTCCTTTGATTGCTATCATATACAGCTATGTCTCGATCTTTGAGGCTATCAAGAAGGCCAACAAGTAAGTAGCCAACAGTCCTAAATTTTTATCCTTGCGCTTAAGCAACTGTTTGTTTTCTTAAATCAAAGAAAAAAAAAAAAGAACAAAGGAAAATTTGGACTAGTTTCTCACATTTATTTTGTAAGCACAACTGAAACAGAGAACCAAACAAGAATTCTGTCAATAGTCAACATAGTACGACATGATTCTTAGAAGGGCTATTCCTGAATTTAGGCCTGAGCTTATCAGTGTGTTATCTAATGACATGGAAAAGGGTGCAGAAATTAACCAACCAGAATAAAAACAAAAGGGACCTAATGACAGTGCATCAATAACCATTTCACAGAAAAATAGATAGACTTGAGCTATAAATTTAAATAAAAAAGGAGATTAAAGATTTAATAGCAGGACTCTGAAACAAAAAGCTATTGCTTTAAATGTAAAGGGCAGTCTGCCACTCCATGTGCCATCTGTGGGTACCAGATCTCATAGATCCCAGTGGATCTGGTCACTTAGCTCAGAAGTACAAAAGTGATAGCAAGATAGCAAAACAGACCTAGGGAATCAAAGACTCCCCTAAATGTCTTTAATTCAGCATTATTCAATTGGCTTGAATACCTGCTTTATGTGAAAAATCTTTTCTGCTATTTTTTTTCATTGAAGCACATGTGGATTTTGCCATTGATTAGTGCAAGAGAAGTATATAGAATTGGGAAGCACAGGTTACATACTTGCATTAATGTGCAATAAAAGTGCATGAGTTTTAGCCTAAAGTAGCAGAAGAGTAATGGTTGTCCCACTTAATGAAGCTATATGCTCACTTTCCTACCTTTGTTTTTTGCTGTTGTATGCTTATTTTCCCTAGGTCTATTCAGACATTTGGATGCAAACGTGGAAATAGAGAGTTCCAGAAACAGTATCAGAGGATGAAAAATGAATGGAAGATGGCCAAAATTGCACTGATCGTCATCTTGTTTTTTGTCATTTCCTGGTCACCATACTCTGTTGTTGCTCTGGTAGCTTTTGCTGGGTAATTATAAATGTATCAGCAAAGCAATATTCAGTGAAAGCAGAGGTGGAATTGTAAAAGCCAGATGAAAGTCAAAACTACTTGACACATTTGACCTCTGAACCATGTCCAAAACATTCATCAATTTAGGAGTAATATTTAACAAATGGGGCACATGCTGACTGATATTTTTTTTAGTTTGACTTTAAGATAATTTTAAAAAAAGAAAAAGAGAGAAAGAAAACAAGAATATTATTACTAGCAACATAAACTGCCATGCTGAAGATTTCTGAATGCATTCTCTATGCTAGGACATTTGAATTATCTGAACTTTATTTAGCACCAAAATGCTAAATAAAGCACTCCAAAAAGATCCTCCGAGGGGTTGATTCTCCTTTTTTTCTCTGCTTCTTTAATCTACAAAAATATATTCTTTTTTTTTGTGTTACATCAAACTGCTAAAATTCCTTACATGTATAAGCAAGTTCAAAATTAGTACATACATGTGTTAAGAGCTTTCTGATGCTGGAATTTAAATCACCAAAGCATGTTCTTCATCTTTTTAATTGTCAGCATTTCATACAGTAATTTCAACAGAAGCATGACAGCATTAAAACATGTAGCTTGACCCCAGATAGTTGATACAATCCAGGCATAAGTAATGGATTGGGAATCCAGATGCCTTGGCTCTGTGAGATTATTTCTCCCACCTTAAGATGTGAATCTTCCTGTGCTTCAGTTTAGCCTCTCTAAAATGTGTGTAACTATCTCTTTTACGAAGGCTTGTCACCTGCACAACCTCAACTGGACGATTCCTATGACAGTAAAAAACACCTCTCTTTTTATTTTTCAAGTCACAGATAAAAAGTAAGTTTGCTTAAAATTGACACACAGCTCAAATTTACTTACTGTGGAGCATTTTGGGAGACAAGGGTGATTTTGTTACACACCCAAGAGAGAGGGCCCTGCAGGGCTTCGTCTCAACTACTTAGAAAGGCAGTTTCCTAAACACAACACTTCTAAAATCTTAGGTTTAAGAAGAAAAAAAATACTGAGGGGAGTGGATCCTCTCCCTTTGTATGCAGACAGGTGAGTCCCAGCTCCAGGGAACATTTTCTACATCAAGGTAAACACATTCCTCACTGATAAACACTAATCCTTTGCGTGTGTCCTAGTGTCCTGTTTCCTGTCAAATGGAAACTTAGGTACTGGACATCCTCCACTGGTGACATGTGACCAGTTAGACACAGAGGAGAAGCAAGGAGACACAGAAATGAAGCATAGCTACCTTGCAGTACTGTAAGAGACCTAAAAGAAAATCAATTAGGGGATGCTTTAAGCTGACCATTTTGTAGAATCGTTGTGCTGTTGTGTACAATTCATCATCTGCCTTAGGAGGATCAAGTACCTGCTGAACTTGACTTCTGCTCCATGTCTCACACTCTCAAAAATCTGAACAAATGAACAGTGTTATAATTCTGCAGTATGTTAGATATTAGCTTTTTTGAATTTTCCTTATAAAGATATCTGGAGAGCGACATAGCTTCATTCAGATTTTTTCCATTTCTGAGCTATGTCTTTTAGGCAACCAACACTACTGTGATTTTTCAGATTAACAGACCAATGTTAATGTCTTCTGTGATATTTTATTGCAAGGGACTCAGATAAAATCTTGCTGCATGCTACATATGGGAGGAAGACGTGGAATCTGTGGCTATAGTCTACGACTCAAGACTACTCATCTGACAGAGCAACAACATATGAAAAAGGAAGGAAGAACCTTAATTCCTTTAGAAAATATTTTGAACGGGGCATAGTGAGCTAGCACACAGTCAGGCTCACTAATATTTTTGGTCTACAGGTTGCATTTTCTGGATTTTCTGGGAATTATTAGTTTAAACACAGGAAATATTAGCTTAAACAGAAGGCTTTGCCACTCTTTGTTTCTGTTAGCTGAACTCTCCATCAGCCTTACCAATTGTCTCAGCTCAGGGTCAAAATCTCCATTCCGGTAAGGTCACACTGTATGTTATCCAGAATATGTGAAGACTTAAACCTCTAACCAATGTTTTTAAAGTATGATCAGGAGAAACAATGTTAAATATTGCACATAGAGAACATCCTTATCCATTCCAGGGAAAAGCCTTGTGAGGTGAAATGGCACCTCAACAGGAAGCTGACAAAATGGTTCTTATACTGCAATTGGCAAACCATTTCCACCTCATCACAGAGCATATATATTCCCATAGTATGATGAGAAACTTCCTCACCAGGATGGTAAAGGCTGACATTGTCCCTAGGTTAAACAGCATGGGAATTACCACAATCCTGAGTCATAGTAGTGAAGTACTGCCAGAGAAGTCCCAAGAAAAGCATATTTCTCAGAAATCCAATTAGACTGATGTTGATCTTTACAGGCAAATTATGTAGAATTTGTTGTCTCACTGTTTTGGTACAGGACTTCTTATTAGAGCCTTAAAGTCTGTATTGCCACTGTATAACTGCATAGACAATGCAGAACTCAGTAGTAAATATATGATGTGTTTGCATCACTCTAGGTATTCCCACGTCCTAACACCTTTCATGAACTCCATACCAGCTGTGATTGCCAAAGCTTCTGTCATCCATAACCCCATCATTTATGCCATCACTCACCCCAAATACAGGTAAGTTCGCTCTTACAAGCTATGTTTAATATAGTAAAGAAAATCTGAGAGTAAATTTGTCACTTTTAGGTCTAGTACCCGAACTCTCCTTCACCCATTCATTTTGACTGTGTAGGACAGCCGCCCTCCCCAGAACACTCCTCAATGCCATAGAAATGTCAGTGGAATTTGTACTTGGAACAAACTCCTGAGCAGATGGTAGTTAGAGATGTTTATGGATACTGATCTATATTTACCTATTGCACGATAAAAGATGGAAACCTTTCCATCTCAAATGAAAGCACCACACATTTTTAACTGTCTTCATGAGAGGCAGACATTGGGCAGTGTTGGAAATAGCGCTTTGTTACATTAACCAGGTCAGTGAGAGAGGCAATACAGTGAGCCAAACCACCTCTTCCCTATTTTGTGAATCTTCCTCATGTTTCTCAAGGCTTTCATATTTCAGGTAGTATTTCCTCTGACAGGTAAAATGAAGGGTCATTGCCACTCCAAGTTCAGATGCAGGCAGTGACATTTGACAGATGGCAGCAATGCCACAGATAGGCTGTTGTTTCACCACTTACAAAGACCTAATGATGAACTGAATACAGAAGAGGTGGGCTGGAACATCTTCGTGGGGAAGGAGGAGAAAAGCTAGGCCAGAGTTTTCCAACACTGCATATGAGCAAAGTAATACAGTAATATAAATGCACATTCTTTACAACTCTACAGATAGCCAGATACCCAGAAACAGATGTGTAAGAGGAGCTAGAATAGCTGCTTAGGGGAAGATTAAAATAATTCATTATGTAGTACTTCTGTGAGGTTCAGTTTAAAGGGGCAGAATTTTATTTTTGCCCTGATTAAGCTGAAAGCAGATAAAATATTGTTTTAATAGCTCCCTTCAGTTCCAAGAGTTATATTTTAATGCCCTTATCCCTGCCAAGCAATAAATTTGAGTTCTGCAGAACACTGTGAAAAAGTAATCTTGCAGGGTGATTGTATATGAGATATCTGATATCTGGAAAACTGTTTTTGTACCCAGTAATTTTCCAGTATATGCAGCATTAGTTCATCTCTCTGAATAAATGTATTGTTTATGATGATTGAATTTTTGTGCTAACAGAAAATAAATCTGACTGGTTCTACCTCTTATCCATTTAGAAGAGCAATTGCAACATATGTTCCTTGCCTTGGACCCCTCCTGAGAGTTTCTCCTAAAGACTCACGGTCCTTCAGCAGTTACCACTCCTCCAGACGAGAGACCGTAACCAGCCAGTCTTCTGAGATAAGTGGGCTGCAGAAAGGAAAAAGGAGACTGTCTTCTCTCTCTGACAGTGAATCAGTAAGGGAGACACTTCCCATAGACCCATTTTTAATTGCAAAGCAATTCATCTTCATATAGAGTCCTTCCAAGTGGTATATTCTTTAGATGAAGTGCATTATGGGGCTTGTTATAAAAGCTCCAGAGAAAGTGGAGGGACAAAGCAAAATTAAAGACAGAAGGCTAAGTGTAAAAGCAGAATGTAGATCATTTTCTTCTTCATGGTTGGTGATACTGCAGGAAGAATGGAAAGATGGAACAGGAATTTGAGGAAGTAAAGTGTTACCGATAGGAAAGGCTTTATAAAGCCTTACAATAAAGATAGCATAGAGCTCAGTTCAAAGTCTGATCATACTTTTAGGTTGTGCTTGTCTCACCACAGATCTGCAGTCTGGATGCAGAAAAAAGAAACTGCTAGTCAGAAAATAGTTCTCTAGTGAAAGCAAGATTGCAATGAAATAGATAATGCTTTCTGAAAATGGGATGTATTTGGAAACATATTAATCATCAGATTTAGACAAATCAGTAAATCTATTACAGAATATTTCTCACAGAAGACCTCAACAGCTTGCTGCTGCCAATCTAAGTGGAAACAAATGTTTTACACAGCAGCTGAAAACAGGACAAGTATTTGGCATCCAGACTCCCTTCTGTAACTCAAAGTTATATTACTAACTAAATAGGCATATTAGTTAGTTCATTGCAGTAATTTTAAACTAAATTTCCAAATAACCAAAAAGAAAAATATTTCTTGGCAATTCTTTTTCACAGTCAGGATAATAGCTGTCTAGTCCAGCCAAGTGCTGAATTCTGACAGTTGTTTTTAACTGTGACATTTCAATTTCTTTGCCCTCTCTGTTCTTTTGACTTCTTGGTCCAATCAAAATGAAATACTTCTGGCTGGTAGCCTCCAGTCAGGTGGATGGTTTTAAAACTGGCTAACAGAAAAGGAACATCTTTATATTGCATCTCTTACACTGCAAATCTTGATTGTTAAAAAAAACAACAGACTCCCTCAGTAACATGGTTTTGTTTTCCCATTAATTGGAACAAAGTTTATAAACCAAGGACTCCTTACTGAAACAAAATATTTCTAAAGCACTGATTCTGCCGTCCTGTGACATTTGCTTCTATTTATCTCTGCTTCCACCCAAGCCACTTTGGAAACTTTGGCCCTAATTCCTCCAAACACCTGTGCTTCCTAAATGGATAGTACTGTGGAAACATTTTCTCCTTGGAGCTACAAGAGGCATCAGAGGAGTTTCAATTCAATAATAGATTGGAATGAAACATTATTTTCTTTCAAATTTAGCAGTGCATCCTGTGGAGGAAAAAAAAAATAGTAACCTGAATTTTAGATGCAAAAGAGTTGATAGTTTTATTTGTACTTCTTATAAGCATTTTATGAAATTATATATGGCAGAACTTTTGTGAAATGTCTTTTATACAATGCCTGTCTCTTTTATGATTTCTGTCTAGGTAAAATTGGGGCAAACTGAATGAAAGTCTAAAGGACCTAGAGTGAATGTTTTTGCTAATTTTATTAATTTTAGGGCTGTACTGAAACAGAAACAGATACTCCCAGTATGTTCTCCAGACTTGCCAGAAGACAAATTTCCTACAAAACAGATAAAGAGACAACTCAGACTAGCGACATAAGAGCCAAACTGACAAGCCAGGATTCTGGGAATTGTGGGAAGGTAATAGACTGTGTAAAACCTAAATTCCCTAACAACTGACAAGTTGACAAATCTGCACATTGTACCATAATTAATCATGAATGTTCCTGCCAAGATGATGCGGATAACCTATGAGTTAACACAATGAGTAATGACTTACAGGCTGCAAAAGGTCATCAGCTTTTTATTCCCACCCTGGTTCCTTATTCAGCTTTCTTCATTTCATTTCTGCTGCTGTTTTAGAGAACTTAACATCTGAATGGAGAGTTGTCTCATGTTTGGTTTTAAGTGTGTATTTAGTAATATTTGTCTTTCACTGTCCAAATTACTTGATTGTTCATGGTTGTCCCACTATTTGTTACCAAAAGAACAAATATGGTAAGATGTAAAAAACAAGGCTATCTTTAATACATCACTGCTTTTCAGTCAGTCCTCTGCTGTCCTCTTTTTTCCCCTATGTACTTTGCATATGTCAGATATTGTAACATACCTTCACGCCATTTACATCTGTTTTATCTGTGTTCATTTTTCAGACAGCTGTAGATGCTGATGACATATTGATGGTGGAACTGAATGCCACAGAGTACATGGCTACACCTACTGTAAGAACTATTATTTTAATATTTGGCAACAAAAACTAATGACAATCCCAGTCCCTGAGCACAAATAAAGTTGGTTTTGAGATGCAAAAAATTACACAGTATTCTCAGAACAATGCAGAAAACATGACCACAAAGAGTAGACCATTGCTGAAACTAAGCAGTTGAACATAGGTATTGCAAGATTCTTCTGAAGTTCAGCTTCTTCAATGAACCTGAATATCTTCTTGAATTTAGTAAGTCCTCTAATGAGGTCTGTGATTTCCTTAGTTGGAGTATGGAAGCATTATCTTTGTGCCATCTTTATATTATTAATTTATATACTAAGCTGAGACAGCCATTTTGATGGCTCATACCTCTGAGACAGCCTTAGTCCTGTGGCAAGTACTGCTGTACAAAGTGATGTTGTTAACTAATGTTCTCTGTTTTGGGTTGCAACAAACATGTAAAACATGCAGCTTGGAGGAAATCAAGGTCAATTTTTGAATTATGCCATGTCACCTATTTAGTAAGATGTTGTATGTTGTATTAGTGTCTGTTTCTTCTTCATCTAACACAACTACAGCCTATGGGTAAAAATATCTGACATCTCTCACAAGCAAGTCAACTTGCCTTAATTCTCAGCAGACATGGAAATAAAAGCAAAGAGCTGACAGATGAAAACAAGGCAGCACTAACCCCAATGTAATACAATCACCTTAAATTGTCTCATTATTATTAGCAATGATCCATATGAGCTATTGTGAGCCTAATCCTAACTGATTTTTTAGCAAGTGACAGCTAATGCTGCTTATTGTCAAAAAATGCTAGTTAATCTTTCCCTCAATTTTTACCTCATTATGTAGTTTGCTTCCCCCTTCAAATTAGCTATGCTGTTAACACTGTATTTTACTCTTGCCCAATGACCCTAAGTAGTCCCTCTTTATGGAGAAACTCTTTACCTGATTGAATTCATAGTCTGTCTGAGCATATTCACGGTATTTCTGTTCATAGTTGAATGTGCTGTCATTAGCCTGGTCTTTCTTCAAAGCAGACCAGCACTTATGTAGCAAATGCAAAATCTTTAATGCTTTAGTACGTTAGCTTGTTTAACAGGTGGGTTTTTTTTTTTCATAAGTTATTCATGAAATATTAAAAAAATGTTCAGATCTACTTTTCCCTCCATCATTTAAGTTTACTTTTCAGTCAGCCATGGGGAGTAGCAAAGTGATAATACATGTCATTTTTAATAGATGATTCAATGGGATCTCCTTATAGATGCTTATGTTGTCCATTTCTTGTAAATTTTTGCATCCTTTAGAAGAGTGAGAGCCTGAACAGTATTGGACAAAGAAAAGGAGAGTCTCACCAGGGATCATCTTCAGCCAAGATACCCAGTATTACAATAACATGTGGCAGTGTCCAAGGAGTAGATCTGCCTTCTAGATGCAACTCTGGTTTCCTGTACCCTAAATCCAGCAAGCAGAACAAGAAGCCCAGCAGTTAAGTGAGTAGTGCAAGCCAGAATATCACCTTAGCAAACAGCTCTGGAACAGCTGTGGACTGGCTGAATCCAGAATACCTTCCTAGATTGGTCTGAAATGCTCCAACGAAGACACAGCACAAGACAAGCAAGGATAAAAACATGAGGAGTGATCTTTTCAGCATCAGAACTCTCTCCAGTGGATCAGATCTTGTAATTTTCATATTTCTTGTTTATGCAGCTCATGAAAAAAATTTCTTTCATTTGGATTTTACTCTGCTCATACATATTCCCACCACTGCACAGACCTTACCTAGAAACCTTCTAGGATTAATGTGAGAGGGAAGGGAAGTATAATATTCAAAACTGGCTTTGTTCACTTAATGTATTAACTTCAAAGCTATTGCAGAGCTAAAGCTGAGAAATTTGGAGGGAAATGTACATTTACTTCCTGAAGATGGTTTCTTCATTATTGTGAAGTTTCTCAACCAAATGTAAACTTAATTACACAGTCAGTGCCCCCTTCTCTCATTAATGACACATTTCTCCCCATTTTCTTCTACAGTCCATTGAAAGGCAATGCACTTTAGCAGTAATTTGAAGTCTCATATCTTTATTTTAATTTCTGAGACAGGGAAAGAGAAAGGAGTAACACTTGAGGAAAAGGCTATTGTCCTTTCCATACTTTGCTTCTTTTTGAACAGTGGCTTAAGAGATGATTTTTAACCCATTCTCAGCTAACTTCTACCGAGCTATAGGAGATTATTATGAAATTCCTTCTGACTTTCCTTTAGCAGGTTTCATGAGAAGAATGCAGAACAAAAAGCAATGTTTGTACTGAAATGTCTTATGGGTAAGTCAATACATCTGATTTCTGCAACTTCAAAGTTGTTTGCTCTTTGATGTGCTTTTCAAAAGTAAATATTGAGAGGACAAGATGTAGTTCCCCAAAAATGGTTGTTCTAGAGATGTGTATGAAACCACATCATCCCCACTTTGGCATTTTCATTTTCCCCTTCTCTAAACATCAGCATTTGTATAGCTGAGGGTTTTCTTCCACAGTGACTAAGTCCATGAGATTGTACTTCTTTCCCCTGAAAGGAAAGGGAAAGAGTTCTATCAATAGTGACTTTCAGCTTTTCCCTGTTGTCTCTCCTAGTGCATAAGAAGTGAACGAAATTCATTTGCAATTCATAGCACTCAGTGCAAAGTGGGGCTGAGCCGAAAAGACCAAGGCACAAAGCACTATTAAAACAGTTCTTCTCCATAGGCCCTCCAGCAGATTTTCCCTTTGGTTGCAATAAAGGAGGGAACCCAGCAAGATATTTTCTGTCCTAAGTAAATAAATTCTTCCCTATGTCGCATCAGAAGAAGCCATAAAATCAATAAAAATGTAATGAGCTTATTTTGAGGGGGAAAATCAGTGTGTTCCAGAAGGTCTGGGGCATTGTTTTCAAGTAAACTACAGGAAATTTAGGTTAAACTGAAGTTTATTAAAGGAAGGTTATTGAAACTAAAAATGAAGGTGATAATGACTTCTGCAGCAGACAAAATGTTAATCATGAAAAAAGTGAGGCATTCAGGGTGGTAATAAACTGCCAAAAGAAACACACTGTTCAAAATCCAGTGTTTTTTTGTAAATGAAATCATAGTCATCAGAGATGGAAAGGAGCTGTTACAGACTCTCCCTTCACCTACCACAACAGGATATTGTCACCCAGCAGAGGACAATATTAAACTGATAATATATACAGCTAGCAATAAGGAGAAAGAAGAGAGAAAGCATCTTCAAAGAGGTAACGTATTCAAAGATATTCCGCAAGTCTAAGGGGTTCTATTACAACTTGCTCAGGCTTTCAAAAATATTTAAAAGCATGAAACATGCAATTCTTTCTTTGTCATGAAGGCCATTGACACTACTGAAAGATAGGAAGAAACATTAGCAAATGCTGCCTGTTTCATATGGGTCACAAAAGACTGAATCTGTCATAAAAATAGGTCTAACTCACACATGTTGTCTGATGTGTTAATAAGGAGTGTATGATATATGTCACTAATAGCTAGATCCTTTGCTCCAGTCATGATTTTGTTCCAAGCAGTATTCTTCAAGACTGCACTCTGCACTCTTCTGCATTCCCTTCCACTTTTAGAGGGTATATAAAGAATACTTCCATGGCTAGAAGAGCTTTATGAAGTCACTATTGAGCATGTTGTTCTCTGTATCCTTCAACTCCAACATGTATTAGAGATTAGTTTGTATCTATAAAAAGAACTACAGCTGTTCATGCTCATCTACTTACAAGAGACTTGTAAAGCATATATTAATTAGGGAGAAATTGTTTGTGAGCACTTCAAAACCCTTGTGTGTACTCTCTGTATAGCTAACAGCTTTGCCTCCTTTCACCTCTGCTATGTCTATAAAAATCATACAGGGGAAAGCCTACAAAATTCATCTCATCTGAATATCTCTACAAGTGGTTCCACACTGTAACCCCTGCGGCATTTGGAATAAATCATTATTAGTTCATATTTCATCTCATCCTAGCAGATTTATTTGTGTCCTGTATCCTCCACTTGGCAGCCATTCTCTTGGTTTTGCTGTCTCTTTACACCCTTCAACACAGATGACTGATGGGATTAAAATAATTTTGGACTGAGATGATTCACGTTTCACTTAAAGTCAACTGTACAGGCTGTTCTGCAGAGACCGCCTGTAGTTTACCATGCGCTTGGACATGTTCCAGTGACTTGGAGTGTGACAGGACTAGGGCAAATCTGAGACACTTCCCTATGGCCTTTTGTACTCCAGCAGCTGTTCACAGAGCAGGCTGCTGGCAAAAGCAATGGCAAGTGGCACTGGGAGTTAACAAACAGGCTCTGCCCCTTCATGGGGGCACAAACTCAGGCTTGGGTCATCAGTGAAACTGTTTGGTCTGATCATTCAAGCAATTCTGCAAAACTGCTGAGCAATTGGTCACTACTGCTGGACCTGCAAAGGATGTGCCAAGAGCCACTGCAGTGAACGGCTGCTGCAAGCCAAGACTGAAGGACTGCATAAGGCAGCAGCCACGCGTTGCCAATCTTTCCAATTTTCACATACAACCAGGGTCTTACTGTCTGTGTTTTCCAGCTTATGATCACATTCCATGCTTTTGTAAACTTTTTTACACCCACCACTGAACTGAAAAGTTTTATCATAGAATATGACATTGAGTATTGACATTTCACACATTCTCAAGTAAGAATAGCAAACAGTATTTTCCTTGAAGTCATGTGCAAAACCCACAGCAAGTTTGACATTCAGAAGTAAGCAAAGACACCTCCAATGCTTTTTTGGGTGTTTCTAGAGCTTTAGGGTGTAACATGGGTAAGTCACCGTTCCCATATGTGCCCATTTTCCTCAGGGTGCTTGGTGCCATTTTTTCCTCAGGCCATCCCAAAAAAGTGCCACCATGTCCCTTCATCCTCTGATCCCTCAGTGAAAAGTGCTGCTGTCCCAGTAACTCTGACAGGGCACCCATCTGTCTCTGCTGCTGAAAACACTGCTGAGAGAAAGCCCGTATCTGCAATGCAGTGTTAGTATCACACAATGGTATTTCAGTGGCTAGTAACAAGTACCTCTGTTCAAACACCTGTGTTTGTAGCCTGGGATTTGCTAATGTCATAGGAATGTTATAAAGTGGTTGATATAAAAGCAGTCTTAAGTAAATAAATTCTTATTAGTGTCATTCCGAGCAATTTCAGACATGAGTCAGAATCCTGTACACTAAATGATTACTGTGCCTCCCTTACCCCCTCGAATTTATAACCTAAATGCTCATTTTCAAACTTATGCAAACTTCAGAGTTGACAAGATTTACAAGCTGTCCTGTTTACTTCCCTTCTAAGGAGAACAGACTGAGCATATCATCAGTGTAAGCTTAATAAAGGCAGAAAAGTTTCTCCACAGCAAATCCAGCTCAGCAGTCTGATACAAACCAGTTATAAAATTTTTTTTGTGTATTGTAGGAAAACTCTTATTTTAGTTACAGCAGTTCTGGAAGCACCAGGGCTCTGCTGGACACATAGCACAGAAATTCAGTATACCCAGCTTGTAGAGCAAAGAAAATGCTACAAGAGTCACATCAGTGTAGGGAAAAGACCCACTTTCATTTGGCTTACTACAATCCATACTCAGTCATAATCCATCATAATCCAGATCTATGACTCAGAAGCACAGCAGAAGTGGCCTAAGTAGGTCTTCTGATGCTGACTGTAACTTGGAGGATAGGTAGAATGTGTAACTTGATCAGACTTGAGTCAAGCCTTAGGTATGGTGTAGAGCAGAGAGAGCTGCAGCTCTGATTAAGCTGTGCCAGTGCACAGACATAACCTGAGAATAAAGCTCATCATGCACATAAAAAATAAACATGACATCTATGTAAATAACTTGCTAATGAGAATTTTTGTGGGGAGTGTTTTACCCACAATGTGAAAGCAAAGCCATTGCTCGTTTCCCTCAACATCTATCCTTCCA
Organism: Fringilla coelebs; assembly: GCF_963513975.1. Classification (NCBI taxonomy): domain Eukaryota; kingdom Metazoa; phylum Chordata; class Aves; order Passeriformes; family Fringillidae; genus Fringilla; species Fringilla coelebs. Next base: position 9,974,909 of record NC_140066.1, read on the forward strand.
CAAGTGTACAAGAAGATGGTTTGGAAACAGACACAAAACTCTGAGACTACATCATTATATAACACACAGTCTCCAATGTAAAGTTCTGTAGAGGAGCATTTCCTGAATAGGCTGTGGGACACTTATAGGCATACTTACAATTGCTGCAATGTTTCCCACTGACTGGAAAAATAAAAAGGAAAATTTATACCCTTCCACACAGTGCCATGCCTGAAAGGGTCCGAAGCAAGTGACTGTATCGCTAATGTAGCAGCATTCCCCTCAAAAGCCTCAGTCCTTCAAAAATGTATTAAACACACCCAGATGCACCCTTTGCTGTGAAACTGGCGGAACTGCCTTCTTATAAAGTTTTTCAAATGCCTAAAGTTAATCATATGCATAAATACCTTCACAACCCCTCAGGACACACTGGAGAAATGAAGGAGCCAAGGGTATGTTAGGTCAGTACTAAAAGTTAGTAAATTTTAAAAATATTTTCCAGACTAGTATTTACTGCTAATGCCATGGAACTTTAAATTCATATTTTTTCTAAGTTTTGGATTTTTTAAAGCCAAGGCTAATACTGATAGGTGACCTGAGTTGCAAATTTGATTTGATGTAGAAAGCAGCAAGCACTTTGGTATAGCAAACCCTTACCGAGAGGAGGAATGACAGTCAATACAAGTTTGAATCTTGTATTTAGTTCAAGATTCTATTTTTTCTTTTTTCCACGTTTTCTGTGTGACCTTGGGAAAATTACCTAGTCTTCTCATATCTAAGTAATTCTGTCAGTGAAATAGAGATAATATGCTCTTCATCATCATGTGGCTACTCTCAACTAGCTTGTACAGTTTGTTCCAAGATTCATAACTGGAAATAGATTTTTTTTCCATTTATTTTATTCACATTTTCTTCCTTTACTGTACAGTAATCAAAACATCTGAACTACACTATCACATACGAAAGACACAGATTGTTACTGAAGGGGATAAAGGATGCATAGGCATTCTATTTCTCAACACAAATAATTTACAGATGCCCACCACACAGACTTCAGTTGTTGTTTACAAGTAACATGAGTGAAGTAGAATCAGGCATTTTATTGTATGTATGTATTGTATGTATTGTATGTAGCATGCAATTGTGTACATGTTTTTGATCAAAAGCCCTATATGAAATATAAAGGTTTGTCCCTTGAAGTGAGCAAAGTCAAACAGGTGGTAGAACCATTTTTAGGGTTTTCTGCTCTTTTAATGGAGCAGAAATTGTTCACAGAAGAAGGGAATCCTTGACCAGCAGTGTCATCCCAGAAACAAGGGTAATGTAAACTGGGTGAAGCACTACAAAATCAAACCAGCAAGATCTCCACTAACTTCCCTGAATGTTGCCTAGAATGAAAATCGGTGAACAGTGTATGGTTTAGCTGGCTCTGAACATCAGACAGTTGTTTCTGCCTTGTCCAGACATGAGTTGCACTTTCAGGACCAACTTCTACTTTCATGCACAAAAGAGCTCCATTAATATAAAAGGATGTAAAATAAGGCACTTCATCAAAGCTTGAACTCCAAAAGCTGTTAAGAATAAAGTGAGGCTCACCATGAAAGGAAGGAAAGAAGGCAAGAATAAGACTATACTCTTAAAAGCTTATAGAAGCATTTCTAGTGGCTGGAGCATGTGGCTATTATCACAGCATGCCAGAATCTCTAGGGTAACTGTCCAGCGCTGACCTGTGACTTCAGGATCCCAGCAGTATTAACATACACCAGACTGGTCATGATTACAAACACATAACCATAGAATACAACATATGACAATATATTCAGTAATACCTCTTCCCTTATTTGTCTATATTAGATATGCAAATTTACCTTTAAAGAAAACAGAAAAGAAGGAAGAGAGGTTTAAAAACAAACAAAGAAAATTTGGTTTTCTTTTCGACAAAAAGTTTGAGATCTAAACTTACAAGTTCTTTCCCAGTGTGACTGCTCACCTTCATCCTCTTGCACAGACTGCAGCAATCCTGCTTAGCTCAGCCCACACCTCTTAGAGATTCTTCTCATTTTCCCTACTTCCAGCTATGAAGGACAAGTCAACTCTTCTCTAGTTAACCCACAGGGCCAGAGGGAGGGTCCTCCCTTACACTTTCCATGAAGCTGGTAAGAAATAACTGTTTGTCCGCTCACTTCCCTTTCAAACCCTGATCTCTTGATCAGGACTTAGCTCCTCTACCTGCCAGATTCTGCAGTTGAGCATTCCTTGACACTCATCCCATGGACAGTTCTGCTTTCAAGCCCTCCCAGCAGTATCACCATCTTCTAATTTTTAGTAGTTCACACTTCTAGTACCCCCTTCCAAGCAGCCCCAATGCCCTCAGGTGGCAAAACCAGCAGTAATTAAACACACCTCCCTCCTAGCTTTTAAAGGAACTATTTATGCTTCCACCTTAACATGTAAACAGATGGAGTCTGGGCTTAGAATAACCCTCCAATTTTGATTTAAAAATATGAATCCTTTTGATGCTGCTGTCCTCCGCTGAAGCCTCTGAGTAACAGAAGCACATGGCAGAACCCTTAATGTGGATTGATCTTATTCAAAGTGCTAATTTCCAGATGCACTTGTTAAAACTCACTTTCTGCTGCTGCTCAGTGAAGTAAGAAGAGAACTTAATCTGATGAAGGACAGAGTTGGGGTAGTAGCATCAGGCAGATGGGTGGTTCATCACATTCACTGCATGGATTCCTTTTGAAAATCATTCCTCTGAAAAAGAAAAAGCCACACCAGCCTTTCAGATTCAGGATCATTATGTTCAGTTAGATGAAAAGTAAGTTTCACGCAGAAAGAGCTGCTCTCTTTAGGCACTCTAGATACCAGATTTTTTTCACCTGAAGAAATGACAACCATGTAAATTCCATGAAACATGATGTGAAACTCCATTTCAATAAATCACCTACTTTAATTCTTGTTTTACCCCAAACTGTGATGATAGAGTATGACCAAAGGCAAAAGAAGGTAAATAAGAAAACACAATTCAGGATATCCATTAGCACTACATCAAAATCAACTAACTGCAAATAAAGCAGGGAATCCAAAAATGTTGAAAACCAGTAATATGAAACAGCCATCTTCTCTTTCTGTTTGTGGGTCAGAAAAGGGACTCAGAGTACTATCTTGTGTCAGATTTCTCCTTGCTGCTTTCACTGAATCCTTGATTTTCCGCACATGCAGGAGCCAGACCATATTGATTCCAGAGACAAGGCTAAGGAGGCCACAGCACGTGTTACAGAGCTGCACTTTGCAGTTTCCCTTCATTGTGCTGTTTCCTGAAAGAGTCCCATCACAGCTGAACCTGCTCCATATTCACTGGGTCATAGTACAAAGACAACTTCTTCTTAGAGCAGTTAATGAACATGGCAACAGAGTGAGCTGCCTGAATTCCAGCTTGTAAAAATAAAATTACTGCAGGAGTTTTCAAAATAACACAGCTGACTGTCCAGAGTCACTGGAAGCCATTTTTGGGAAACCCAGGATTTGGGGTTTAGGATCAGGGCATTTCTTTAGCCACAAGATGATCAAGGCCAGACGTCATCAGAACAGCCATAAAAGTAGGAATAGCATGATACCAGTAAGACAAAGCAAAAGAATTTAGATAATCAGCCATACAAGGTGAATCCTGATGGGAACGGGATGTCTCATTCATTACTTAAGGGGAATTCTCTGAACAGAAAATCATGGTAATTAAACAACTTCATGAGGATCATAAATCAATTCTGAATCTTTCACTTAAAAACCAAAAAGTCCAGTGCCAATAAAGCAATATCCTCTACTAAGCACTTTGTATCTTTGTGACTACTTGCTTAAGATTTTCTCAATATTAGCATTTATTCTCCAGTGTTGTTTGTCAGGACCAGCAACAGAAATCTGAAAAAGGATTCTGGTGGTCCAAATGACATTCAATCGAACTTCAACAACTGAAAATCTTTGGATGTCCCAAATGCAACACTCACAGCTATTACAGATACAGTGCAAGTTACACACCACAGTACACTCAAAAAGTTGGTTGATTTGACAAGTCAAGAGGATCCCAAAATGTTTCTGTTTCAACATGTCACTAACTTGCAGGCACTTGTCTTTCTCTGCTTCCTCCTTCCAAGATCTAGTGGCTTGGTTCCAGCAGAATTATTTGACTTCAGTAAAATTTGACTGTTACTAGTTTACTTGATCTAAACTTGAAAGAGCTCATAAGAGGAAAAAGCTCATCACTGAAACTTTTATTCTGTTGCCTCTACAACTTATATCCAGCATGTAAAGGAAAGGGCTGAAGAACAAAATATAGAAATGGCATAAAGAATAAGACATTCCTGTTGACTTGTCTGGGAGTTCTATTCTTGTTAACTCATGCATTATTTTAAATAATGGGGGAATTGAAACAGGTTACTTATACAATAGGATCCTGAATTTGTATCACACTTGTCCTCCCAGAGCCCACTGAAACTCAGCTGGAAAGTTTGGCTGGACCTAAACAAACTTTGAATTACTGAAACTGCCAATAAAGTTACAAAACAACTTTATTTTACTTATTGGGATTGTAGAGATATGGTCTAGAACTTTGTTTTACATGGTGTGCCTTTCTTTATTAGTCCTTCATTTTGCTTACTGCCTGAAAACATTGTGCAAGGACAGAGCTGATTGCTCAGTTACTGTCCAGTGAGTTGTATATTTAGCACCTGACCATCAAGATATTCTTGATCTTTCTTCAAGGATGGGCACTGAGATGCCAGAAAGAAGAAAAACATATACCAGCACTCAGGCTCCAGCAGCAGCTAAGATAAATTTAGCTCACAGTTTCCTCAGCAAAATTTATCCCAGTTTTCAGACATCCCAATGAAAATTGCTTCAATAAAATCAATGGGCTCAAAACTGAAAAAAATAATCAGCTCAAGGCAACAAGTAATCAAACTGAACAAGACTGCTACTCAGCTGACACTGCTTTGTGGTAAGTATCAAAGATAGTTCTGAGTCAGAGTAGGGCCTTAACTCCTTCTGTGTGTTGAGCAATTTGATTTAGCACAGTACCCAAGATTATCTGTAAAAGGTCATATCATTTACTCTTGGGGTGCTGCAAGGCAAATTCAGGAAGGTTCTGCATACTCAAACACAAGATTAACAGCGCCTGTTGTAAAAAAGATGCAATGATGGATTAATGAATCTTCATTGGAGAGATGCAGAGAAATACCAAATGAAACAAATGGGAAGAGATTCACCTTTCCCTTTATACAAAGAGCCTGTATTTCAAGCTGAGTATTTACAGTTAAACGAGTTAGAATTAAGAGAACAACATTTATTTAGCCAAACTAACTGAAAATATTAATTTTTAAGAGAATTTCAGATTTTATTCTACCTAAAATCAGTGCACTAGACATTTGTGCTGACATTTTGGGGCCAGATTCGCACAAATTTAGCATGAAAGTGGTGAGGGTTATAAGTCAAGCAGCATTTCTGGGGATCATCCTGCTGACAATCCCTCTTGAATTACTGCCATAACTCTGTTTTCATCCTATACCAGGAATGTTATGCTAATAATATAGACCAGGGAAATTATAGGAACAGTCCAAGGAGGTTATTATGGGGACAGCCTTCTTTTTCATGTTTGAGCAACACTCTAGAATTGCAATTCACAATGTTCTATTGAACTGTATGCAACAGCTTCACATTTTGATTATTTTGTTTTCATGTTTGTTTGCTCCTATATGTAGGCAACACTAGGAAGCCTGCAAAATTACTAAGGTAAGACTGAAAACAGGAATGATGAATCTCTATCTTACAAGGATAAAATTACTAAAGTCAAGTCCCTAAAAATATGATCCTCATCTGAGCTGTACTTGCTACATGCTCCTAAGATTTTCTGCAAAAGAAAATAATTGTGGAGGTCCAAAGTATTAGATTCCTTTGGCAGCTTTTTTGCCAGTGCCAGAACACAATCCCACATGAATCACACTGTTAAGTGGACATATCTAAAGTCCTAATTTTAAATAAATTCCTCCTAGTCTTTTGTCAGAAGGAAACTGAAAACTGTGAGTTCTTTTGAAAATTGCCCATTTATTTGCCAGTGACAGAAGGAACAAACCACTGACTCTCCTGCCCCCTTACACAGTATGTGCAAAGAAGTGGGAAAAACAGAACTGCTAAGCAATCATTAATGGAACAGCCTCATTTACTGGAGCTGATACAGTTTGGATAAATGACAGTGCAAGTGCAGGCCAGATCTGCACTCCTCTGAATGCTAACACTTCTGTCTGAACAGTCACATCAGTGTTGCCACAGAGAATTAACACCTACACAGCCCATCCAAACCAAAGGCAGTATCTTCTTCCCAGCTACTCATTCCTAAGTAGGGGATCTCAGAAAGCCACACTCATTTATTTATGAACTCAGAACCCCTTCAGCTGAGCAGAGAGTGAGATAAGATGTCAAAAGCATTATTCCAAGAGCAAGCATATCCACACTTTGTGCTGCAATGTCTGCACTTTACTTGATAATTTTCCTAATATCATCATTGGTGAGGAGCCACTCAGTACCTGAGGAGGCCAGCCTTGTTGGGTAGCAGTCGTTCTTTAAATTTCCATCCATGGTGGTTGCACCTTCAGTTTAAAATTACTGCAAATAAACTGTGCAGACAGCTTACTGAAGTACCTGATAAACCTTATGAAACCATACTGCAGAAATTTATGGAAAATGAGGGGCCTATCTACAAGAAAAACAATGTTTCTGAGAATGATCTGAGGCTGAACAGCTGACAAAACAGTTTGGAAGATGAGACTGTGATTAGAAAAAAAGGATGAAAGACTTGCAGAAAATTAGCCCTTGACAGAACTATCTGGATTTTCCAGTAAAGGAAATTGACCAGGCTGGAATGAAACTCATGGGTCAAAACAAATCACACCAAGTGAGTCACTGAGGAAAACAGACAGCTAAATCTATCAGTAAGCTACTTTCCAGAAAGCAAATAGGATTGTTTGCACAAGATGGCCCAGCCAGCGTAGTCTCAGTGCTCAGCTTTTCATAGTAAGTGGTGATCCTCATGGTGTTTCAGAGAACTATTCCAAGGCCATATTTCTGAAACACAATTTAAAATATATGTTTAAAATATGAGTTAAAATACTGTCACTAGTGCTAGAAAAATGGGACAGAGGATTCTGTCCCTCCAAATGGCAGACAAAAGTTTCTGGGAACAAGCCTGTAGGCTCTTTCAGACAGTGCTGAGCAGGTAGAGGTCCCATACTTTCAAGTTCCCCACTCCTGAGTGACCCATGGAGAAACATACAAGCTTGTGTATTTCATCCTGTTCCAAACAAAAACAAAATCTGAAGCAAAACTGAACCACCACTCATCAGAACAGGATTATTGGCCACTTCCCAGTTATCCTTGCTAATACTTTTAGGGAGCAAAAAATCAAGTTATTGAAGGCCTTGGAAAGACTCAGGAGTAAGTCCTTAAATATGATTTTTTCTATCACACATAGAATGGGATAATCTAACAGAACATAATGAAATAAACATAATTTCCCACCATCTGGATCATGTTTTCCAGCCTAAATCACCAAATATGCTACTTTATGAGGTTGCTCGCCTCATCACAAGACGCAAAATGTTTCCGTTGGGGATATAAGCCAAATTGTCAGTGGAATATTTTTGCAACTACTGTTAAGTCGCAATCCATATGAATATGAATTTTGGCCAAAGATAAATACAGAAATAATTTAGATCAATTTTTCCTGGTCTTGTCTATGCATCCTGTACAGTGGACTTGAAGTGCAAAGAGACTTGAACCTCCATAAGACGAGAAACACTAAACCTGAACTGCGACCCTTTAAGAAGGCTGGAGCCGAGAAGCTTCTTAAAAGGGCTGTGTATTTCAGCGATTTCACTGCTGTGTTTGTCGCGGCCCTTTCGGCCCCTCAGCGCGGGGGTTTCGCCCAGGGCCCGCCCGCGCCGCCGCCCTGTCCCTGGTGCTGACCGGGCACGGCCGCTCCGCTGCGCAGCCAGCGCGGGGCCGCTGCCCGGGACCTTCCCAGCCCGGGGAATTCTCGCTCCTGGGCAAATCTCAGGGGGCTCCGATGTCACGGGGCACCGCAAGCGTTTCCAGAGGTTCAAAGATTGGGAACAGGCTTTTCTTTTTTAAACAATTTTTAACTAACTCATAAAGCAGTGGCTCTGCCATTGCACTGACAAAACAGCTGACTTTCTGCAGGCTGCTTTGGGGGAGCATAACAGAAAATGCCAAAAAAGCAAACCAAACAGAACTGCTGAATAGAGGGATGTATGGAGCGGGCTGCCTGGTCCTTGACAGCACTCAGCAGGACCATGTGGAGGCACCACAAGGCTCAATCTCTTAAATCATCTCAGCATCAGTATCCTGGTGGGCAATTAAATTGTTCGTTCTGCATTTTTTGTCTTCCAAACCCTTTGTCTTCTCTCGGGACGTCGTTTTAACTTTTCCATTTAACTAAAGCGACCAATGCTTATCAGCGCCAGTGAATCAGCGGGAGAAAACAATCTCGCTTGCACTTTTCCTAGGGGTCAGTGAATGAAACCACCGTTCTCACTCGTGTTCCAGCGGCGAGCAAAGGGGCTGAAGGCAGCGAGCTCCAAGCCCGCAATTCATTAACACGCAACGCTCAAGAAGAGCTTTTGCTGAACTTGGGCAGGACAGCAGCCCCTCCCGGCCGCCCTCGCCGCCTTCCAGAGCGTTCCTGGTCCCACCCGCGGGCGCAGCCCCCCCCCGCTCCCGCCGCCATTTCATCCCTCGCATCCTTCCCTGAGGGCTCAGACGCGGAACGCCCGCCCCCCGGGATACCTGCTGCCCCGGAGCTCGGCCGAACCGCTCCCCACAGCTCTGTGTAACCTTCCCGCTCTGCCACCGGGGTGCCGAGGTGATCTCGGCACAAACTCGGATATTTACACACCGCCGGCAGCGGCTTCTCGCGGATCGGTCCCTGCGCCACCGCTTGAGGCAAATCCCCTCCCGCGGCGCCTCGCCCACCCAGCGCCCCCTCACGGCGGGACGGGGAACAGCTGCCTCCCCCAGCGCCGCACTCCCGGCGGCCCGGGCGCTTTAAAGGCTCCACCTGCGGGGCAGCGGCTCTTCCCTTGCCTCGGGGGCGGGCGGGTGCCTCAGCGCTTCCCTCGGCCCCGGTCGCGGCCGCCCCCTGGCTGCGGGGGCGATGTCCGTGGGTGCGGCAGCCGCGGCTCCCGCGGAGGCGGAACCGGGACCGGGACTCCCCCGGCGCGGCCCGGGCAGCGCTGCGCGGCCGAAGGTGGCGGGGGGCGGCCGCTCGGCCCGGAGGTACCGGTGAGCGAGACGCTGCGGTGCAAGGTGGGTCGTGCCGCGACTACAGCGTGTCTGTAGTGGGAAATTAAACCCCGGAGAGCCCTCACTGGGAAGGTAGAAGCGAGTAGGAGAGGCTGAGGTGTAACTTTTGGGAGGCTGCTTAGTTACCTTGCACCCTTGTGGATATAGGCGCGCAGCTACATCAGCGTGCTGTGGTGATCCCTGAGGAATCTGCGATGGCCAGATTACACTGACGGCACAGGATCCCTCTCGTAAGACTCGTTGTGCGCTCCCCGAGCTGTGCCAGACCTCGGGCCGTGAGGAGGCAAAGCCTGCGCTCTAAGATGTCCTGTGACCTCCATGTCAGAGCTCAGCCCTCCTGTGTGGAGCTGGCTGTGATGTCTTTGGGTTTGGATTTTTTTCGTTCGCTGTTTTCTCTTTCCTGAGGCCAAATAGTCAATTAGGTTCCCCTGCAGCAAGGCACAGATTACACTAGTTATAGGATTGCTGTAAACTTTCCTGTTTTCAGCCCAGACTTGGAGAACAGCAATGAAAACTGAACAGCATCACATTTTGCAGACTTCTTTTTCTGCTTCAAGTACATGAATTAGAAACTGAGCACTGTGTTTTAATCCAGTTTGCTGCTGTTGACTCATTTTCTCACCTAAAGTGGGTAACCTAAGTATTGTGCTCTTGTTTATAAACAGAAGATGGTTAAAACAACAGGTGTTTAGGTGTTCTTTGCCTTAAAAGAATAAATTTTCTTATCATGGAAAGATAAGTGCCATAGAAGTCCTAAGTATTACATGGTACAGTGTCTTTAAAAGCAATGACTGAAAAGCTGGTAAGATGAAAACTTCCTAACGTACACCTAAGTCCTCACAGTCTGGAGAAGTATCTTCCCCTTGCCTTTCATGGTGAATCTGTGTCTCCACAGGTTTCCAGTTTAATACAGTTACCAAAAATCTTCATGTCTTTAAAAGTTTAATTCTGACTAAACTTGTGTTGTATACCAAATCTTTTATGGTAGTGAAAGGAGGTTGGGGTAGGGAAAAAAAGGCCATGCAGCAGAGAAAAAAAAGTCTGATATACAGGGGGCTTTATTTTTTGTAAAGACGGAAATAGTCATGGTGAAGGATCTAGAGGGAGGGGTAGATAGCAAATTCAGTTAATTGGTAAAGAGATACTGGCAGGAGCAAACAGGAAACATTTGAGCTGCATTTCTGAATGCATTCTATTCTAGAGAAGGAAGATAATATTCTATCGTTATATTGCTCTAGCATATCTCCCCAGCGTTATCAGCTTTTTCTGGAACCCACAAAGCACAGTCTTAGTAGGGTATTGACACAGCAGAATGTGGTAAAGCCAAGTGTGATAGAAAATTTAGCAGCTTGAGAAAGATCAAGACTTAGGACATCTTGATAAAGGGGCTAAAATGAACTCAGAAGTCCTAAGGTCTGTGAGAATTGGAGGATTTTAAATCAATGGGTGAAAGAAAGCCGTACATGAAGAACAAGTAGGATTAGCTCAACTTAGTTCAGAGTTCAGCAGTGAAGGAAAGGAGATCACCATGAACTCTTTTGCAGAATAGTCTTACTTTGGAAGCAGTATTGAACTTGTGGGGAAAAATATCTTTGCTCTTGATAATTAATTTTATATTCAGTTTGCCACTGGCAAGGTAGGAATTCAGAGCTAATTTTTTTTTTCCATCTCTAATGTGTCAGTTTCAAATTGCTTAGCACTGCTTAGCTAATATATCATAAATGTGTATTATTTCCTCCTATGGATGACAGTGAAGATCAGTCCCCAAGTACAGGTGTTGATTTAATGTGAAATGTACTTAGCATTGGGTTGATTCAAAACTTTGGAAAACTCTAGGATTGCCTATATTGAACAACTGGTTCAAAGCTTGGGTTTTCTTCATGCATGTGTTTAGTGAGTAGTTTCTTCAAAGGCTCCATTCACCTTGTGTATTTTTTGGGGGGGGAGGGTTTTTCGGTTGGTTGGTTTTTGTTTGGGTTTTTTGTTTATTTGCTTGTTTGTTTTTCCTAAGGGAAAGTCTATCCAGCTTGTTGAATATCCTTCTATTAAAGAGGAGATGGTAGTTTATTCATGCACGGCACAAACCTTTCACTTGCCTAAACATAAAACACTGAAACCATGGCCTTGTATGCATCCTTTTATTTGCCAGAGATTCATAGGCAGTTGCAGCTCAGAATTCAAGCTCTCAAGCAATCCACTTCTGAAATCCTCGATGATCCAAATGATACAACCTGTTTGCTGCAGTAGCAGTAATTCAAGTCTCCCCTGTGCCACAGGAGCTAAAATATAACCCCTGACTAATGTGTCCAGCTTTGTGAAGTAGTAGCAACTTGAACAATTGGAATTTCCATTACTTGTTTCCTTCCACCTTAATTTAGCATTGACACTAGTGGCTTTTATTTCATTCACTTCACGTCTGTGCACTCCCGAGCATGCAGTTGTGGCTCTCCCAAAGTCAGCTCACTGTAATAGGCACAGCACGGTCTCCTAGCACGTGTGAATTGTTTCCGCTGGTGTAACATCTCTGCTGGGCTTGGGGAAGGACAGCTCTGCTCGGACTCAGAGGCATTTGCTGGAGGTGGTGGCACTCTCCTCTGCCTGGTACCCATCCAGCTTCCTTGCAACTGTTCCCATCAGTCAGCCGGGAATAGCTTGGGGCAGGAGGGGAGCTGCCTGGGGAGCTCTGGAAAATCCTCTGATTTTATATGTGTAGAGAAAATGTCACCTTGCGCCTGGAATACAGTTTTTGTTTAAATGTCACCCCTTACATCAGTGACCTCATCTGACTCAGCACTCAGCATAGCTTCTCTCTGAAGGGAGGGGAGCTTTAAAAGCAAGTCATGGATTTTGACGTAGCCAGGGAATGTAGGGAAGAAGGCACACTGTGACAAACAAAATCTGAGCAAACAAAAATTATTTTTGAAACAGACTAGCTGGCAATTATGTAAAGTAACTTAAAACCTAATCTAAACATCAGAAGCCTCTGAAAAAGAAGGAAATTGACAGTTCTGTACACACAGTTTATTTCAGCCTCTGGTTTCCCAGGTTTTGCTGAGGTTTGTGCTGGTAGCTGTGGCAGCGCTGTACCTGCTGCACTGATGTCTCACCTTTGAAAACAGGGCAGGGCTGAAACAGCCATCTGGGTGGATCACCAGCTTTGTTATTTAGAGGCTGATTGTACTGAAAGTCTGTAGAAGGTGAGAGCTGTGCTAAGGGTGTGCCTAACAAGTGGACCTGTGACTACAGCATGAGCTTCTGTGGCATTTTAACTTCATTATTAGGAGCAGAGGGCTTCAGGCAGGCAGAGGGGATACAGACACTAGAGAGGTTTAGAGAGAGAATATTCTGGACTATTCTTTCTCTGAATTGCACCTGGTAGGGATAGTGCAGATGCATGAAAGAGCTGTGGTCCTGGTGTGTTGAAGGGAAATGTTGGCCAGGATGCTGGCATATCCTCTACACTTTCCTTTTAAAAATGCCAAGCTATGCTGAACATTCGTGCAGATATGGACAGAAACCAAAGGAGTAGGAACAAGTGACCTCAGTTTAGCATTTCATTCAAATGACAGAGACCCAAATGCGATACCCGCTCTTGTTTCTTAGCATGCCACTCAGCCTGAAGGATCTCTCAGATCCTTTCAGATGTCCTGATAAGAAAATAGCATGTTAGAGATGTGAAAGTAGGACAGAAGCACAGTGTTTGATTAAACAGCATCTCTGTTTCTTGGTGCTTAGCTCTATTCAACTTGTTGTGCAGTTTTATTCTGTTCTGAGTTTTGTTCCTCCCCTTTTCTGTTATTTATGCAAATAACTGAAGATTTAGGTATGGGAAAGTAACATGCACAGAATTTTATGTCCATAAAACTGTGGTCTTTGTTCTAATACTTATTTATGTGACACTGTCTTCATTAGTGAAGCAATGACTTGTTATGTTTATCTTACTCCTGCTTTTATTCTGTTCTCCTGAACTCTTGAAATGGAGCCAAGAAAGGGCACTAAAAACAGCAGTGAATTCCTAGGAAAAAACCAGCAGTGAATTCCTAGGAAAAGTAAAAGTACAATGAGAATATACCTTCAAACTTTTGTGTGTGCATGTGGCTTTCAAAAAAAAAAAAATCAGTACTTGATAAACTGGCAGGGTAGGAAGCTCTGCTATTTTAAGTCCAGCAAGTCGGTTTTGCCTCTCCTCAAAGTAATCATCCAAACATCAGTGGTTCTGGACTCACAGAGGACAGGTTAAAAAACTCTTAATGTAAATATACTTTGGAGGTATTTGTGAGACATCAAAACCCTGCTTTATTTTCAAGCTGTATCTTGCTATTTGCTTTCATTTTGGTTGGGCCAGTTCCACTGGCTTAGTGCAGCTTTGATTTAAATCTGTGTGAATTGCTGTGGTTTAATGTGGACCTCTGGCTAAAACAGAGGTTCATATGGTTTAGTCTAGTGCCTATGCAGAGATTAATTATTCCCTTGTACAAATGGCTTTTCTGGCACCATGAATATGAGACAGAAACTTTTATTGCTTCATGGTTTTGAAAAACTATTGACCATCTCTTTAGACAAAGACTGAGTTCCTGGTAGTGTTTGCTCTCTGCTGTTTTGTAATCAGATATTTGTCATGTTTTAAGGTAGGTGTATTGGCAGGGTGATCAATGTTCAAGCTGAGCTGCCTCACTCTAGTGCATTGAGTGGGCTTGCTTGTCTTTTTGATTATCAAAGTAAAACCCATGTTTGAGGGACATTTTCTCCCCCTTTTTAAATAGAATGGCAATTTCTTTCTAACCAGAGGATAAAAGAGGATAAGTGCTACAAAGGTACAGAAGGAGGGTTCTGGAGGTCCTGCACAAATTAATGACTTGAAAGGGGTGAGGGTTACTTAATGTTTGTAGCTTTACCCTGAGAGCAGAAACTTTCTGTTTATATCTGTAGTTCTGCCAACAGCTTCTTCCCTACCCTCGTGCTCTCTGTATTTTAGCAATTTCCAATCTAGTGCAGAAATGTCATCCAGCATTACTGAACAAGGGTTATAGTTTTATGGAACTCCTAAGAACTGGAATGTAAACTATGAAAAAATCAAGGAATTAATTAAGGCAGCAATTAGCTAACTATTTGTATTCTTAGCCTTTAATTCAAGTGTCACATCTTTAGAAGACTTGTATTGAAACGATGGAACAAGTATGTAGTGAAACCGTGCTTTTGTCACAGAAATTATATGCTGATTAGAAGTATCCCATGATCTTTCTGTATTCAGAAAAAATAAATGTTAATTTTTCCTAGGGAAAGCAAGGGCTCTGGAACTAAGAGCCAGACATGAAGTTGTGGGATTTTTTTTTGGCGATGCTAAATACATGTAGTACATACTTTTTTCAGTTTAACAAAGCATTGCAAAAGAAGGTTAACATCTTCTTGGTGCCTTTTCTGCTACATGTGGAAATATCTATCTAGAAAGAATTTGTATTATATGTCACAATGCAAGATACCTATGTGCTGAAGCAGAATTTAAAAATGGCTTTGTAGTTGTTAACAGGTTAGTGAAGAGACTTGCGTGTTTAGGATTTTAGAATGGGATTTTGTTTGCTTGTTTTTTTAAAACATGTGTTTTGTCCATAAAGTAACTGAGCAGCATGAGGGGCTTGAGGAGCCTAGAAAGATCTGTCCCCTTCCATGGGGACTATATTAGACCTCTGAGTCATGAAGTCTTTGCATAGTAGGTGTCTGGTTACAAACCTTTTATGGGCCCTCCTCAGCTGGGATATCAGCATCTGCATTATAGCTCCCATCTATTCTTAGGTGGTATCAGAGCACAACTGAACAGGCAAGGCAGAAAGAGAATTGCTTTCGTAAAACCCTTCCCTGTTCTCCGTCCGGTTTTTCACACTTTTTTCTGTCTGCCCCGTCCTTCTGTCCTGCAGTGCCCTGTTGCTGCCTGTGAAAGTGGTACAACATGGCTTACAGTGTGACTCTGAATGGACCTGGACCGTGGGGCTTCCGACTGCAAGGGGGCAAGGACTTCAACATGCCCTTGACCATCTCCAGAGTAAGTGTGCAAAAAAACCTTGTTGAGCTTGTTTGGGTTGGAAAATAGCAATCATGTACACTTTGACCTGGCCTAGCAGAATTGAAGATCTTTGCACCTAGGTGTGAATAAAGACAATATAATCTGAACAAGAAATGTGCCAGTTTGAAGTACAACCTGGCATTGATAATGCCTCAGGAAGGCAGTTCTGGTTGTTATATTTTTATGGATGGTGATACTGTCTCTTTTAAGTAAGCTTCCAGTTCTATTCTGTACAGTGTTGTCTCTTTTTCTGCTGGTAGGGGCCTCACTGGTGTAATGTGGGGGGAAGGGAAAAGAACAACTCTGAATAGGAATATAGAATTATATTTCTAGAAAATAAACATGTAGCTCCTTATAAGTATGTGAAGTCAGATGTTAAAACTGAACAAAGACAGGGATGTGTCCCCTCTTGTGATGGGGTGCAATAGCTGGATAAAAATTAGACATGTCAAGCAGAAGGCTCAGTAGTACTTAAGATACTGTCTTAAATTATGCAGAAGCCTTCCATTTGTAGCTGACAAACAGCATGGATTTAATAATTAATTACCTGGTGTATCTGTCAATTACAGCCATGTATCTCCTAGCTGCCTTTTTCTTTTCTCTTCCCCTTGAAGCATTATTTTAAGGTGTTGCAATTCAGAATTCCTATTACCTGAATTAGCTCTGTTTCTTAAATATTTTTAACATTGAATGGTTTTCAGGAAATTTGTGTTTCCCTTACCTACTTTTCTCTTGTAAGACAGTTCTGCGTGATTTCTGGTAGCTCCCTTCTTCGTTTCTTGTTTCTGATAGTCTCAAATCTGCTCCAGAATGTTCAGGTCTTTCTAGAGAGGTTTTGGCTCCCCCACAAATCACCTGCACAAGGCTTATTTTGCAGTACAGTGA
Organism: Fringilla coelebs; assembly: GCF_963513975.1. Lineage (NCBI taxonomy): Eukaryota > Metazoa > Chordata > Aves > Passeriformes > Fringillidae > Fringilla > Fringilla coelebs. The sequence continues at coordinate 9,991,200 of NC_140066.1, forward strand.
CAAGAGAGGTTACTTACATAACAGCATGTAAGAGAAATACCAGAATGATTTAATCAGACAAACAAGTAGAATGCAAATAAAAGGCCTGCTCCACTCAAAAATAATAATTAAAAAAGACATCTACACTGCTTTTAAAACTATATTTTTTTTTCATAATGAAAAAATACAGTCTATTAAGTTGCGGGTACAAAAATTTATATCTCTGCAACAAATGTGATTCAAAGTCAGTTGGTGAGCTTCTGAAATCTTACCTATGCTGTTTTATATTTATGCTGTGAAACTGTATCATCTGATCTCCCTTGTTCTTATGCACATTATCTCTTTCTTGGAAGACAGAGCCATGTTTACCTTAATACTATGATGATGAGACATATTTTTCATAACTCCTTTTGCAGCATAGCAATTATAAATAAGGCTGTTCTGGCAGTTTTATCAAAAGCAAACAAGCAAAAAACCACCTAAAATACCCCCATCTACAAAAATAAACTCCCTTCATAAACTTAGATTAATTTTGCTCCTGAAAATAGTGTTGGTATTTCTTTTTTCATCCCACCCAAGGTAAGTACAGAGAGGTGTCATCATATTTTTGTAGGTGTTTTCATGACACTTTGCAGCCTGCACTGTATGATGTTGATTATTTTCTTATAAGTCATTCAGTCATACCTAGAGTCTGTTAGCCATGGGCCAGGGCTGTAGCACTTGCAGTGAATGTGACACAATCAGTAATGAAAAGCCAATTGTTTTCCAAAGAGCTCATTGTCTCAGATTGTAATCTGTGGAAGTGTAAACACTATGCCCAAAGGCTGTATGATTTTTATGAGGCTTTTGAGAGCATAGGAGGAGCAGAAATGAAACTGCAACAGCTGAATTCCCAGAGGTGTGGAGGAATTAGCTCTTCACTGAGCTGACTGCAATTTCAGCCATAGCAGTGTCAGAAAGCACTGTTAAGTGTTTTTAAACTCCTCCCAGTGAGGCCCAGTTTTTAGCTGGGCTACAGCTTTGAGATGGGATTGGATTTTAGAGCTTGCCTTATGAGGGCAGAAGCAGACATACCGAAATTAACATAGCCTCTTTCAGGGGGAGTTGGGATAGTTATGCCTGCTGATTGTGATGGTTTTGATTGGAACACAGTATAATACATGACTTTTTGATGATAATCTGTTTTTTTCTTTGTCATCTGTCACATAAATATATCTCCAAACAGATCAGAAATTTCAATTATAAGTGAGTTGACCTATGAACTCAACATAATTGCAGTCTTATTGAGGTGGGAAAAGGGAAGCTGTACTTACATTTTAAGATATTCCTGGTGGGGAGGAGGGGAGAGAAGATAACTGTGAGGAAGGTGTTCTTCTTGGAAAGGGCACACAGCTCTAAATGTTGCTAGTGGGTGCTGTACACCTATTTATGGACTGGTTTTGATCCACAGCTGCCCTGAGATGAGATTAGACTTTCTATGTGTAAGATGAGTCCTAAACTCCAAATACTTCGTCTTAAAGAGTATTATAATTGCTTTTAATATCAGATGTGCCATGGCCCTTTTGGCTGCATGTGCACAGTGTCCTTCTAAGCCTGCAGACTGGGTTTGCATGCAGACATGTTCACCGTGCTCTGAGTGCCCCCATTAAGTAGACTGTCTGTGAATACTCCACAGAGAACAGAAGAATTCCTCCTTTTTCATGAAGACTCTGTGTTCTTCTGTTATGCTGCAAGAGCATGGCCTCTAAGCTCCTAAGAAAAATTATGGAAAGAGTCTAATACAGCAGGGTTGTTCATCCCATCTGTAATATTAGACCGAGATGTTTCCAAGCACCCTCCCAAAAGAGGACACCAGTATTGTGCCATTATGAAGCTAGCCCATGCATAGACATAAGGTGGGTGTCTGTTGACCTGCACTCTGTCAGTGAGCCCTATAAAATTCCCACCCACCTCACACTTTACCTGGAGAGCAGTGGAGAAATCCTGAAGGTCTTTGAAACTTGCTGAGAAAAGCACAATACAGGATTGTGGGATTGCTAATGCTTCAGGAAAAATGTTCTTAACACCGTGGATGAGGAAGGGAATTACACAGAGCTGTTTGGTATAACAGTTCACTTCTAAAGAAGTCTTTAAAATGGTGCCTCAAACAGTGTATTTTCTTCCATTCAGGTAGGCCAAGGTGATCAGCTCACTGCTGAATTGTCAACAGCATAATGCACAGGAGTCACAGTCAGTCAGCTGGGTGACAGGTGAAGATGTGTTCCCCTGAAATGGATTGTTCTGCTTATCTGTTCTTTATCTAAAAATAAGTGCCTGACTAACATAGGAGATGGGAACAAGAAAACAGGAGACAAAAACAAGTAGGGAAGAGTTAAGATCGCTCTGCAACATTCACACTCCTTTAACAATAGCATCTGTATACTATCATCTGTATACTATTTTCCAGTCACCGCCCTGCAGACCATCCTACTCACTAAAAAAATTCTGTTATGAGATGTCAAATTCTGTCATCAGATGTCATGAGCAGGTAGCAGACATAGAAAAACAGTATTGACAGACTTAATAAAGCTAAGCATCTGTTAGCCCTGCTGAAATGAATCAGACTTGCAGGTTGTTGGCAGTGCTAAGCACTGTCACCAGTGGCATGATCGTATACATAAATCTGGTCTTTCCAAATTGATGTGGGCAGCAAAGCTGTTTATTTTCTCCTACTGTTTGAACTGTCTGGAAGCAAGCAGAATTCATTAATTTTATAGACCTAATCCTCTGTAAGAAGGCTTTTGGACATAGTTAATTATCTAAGTGCTCAGTTGCCATGCTACCTAAGATGGTGCGATTGTACATGCTTGGATGCAATAACAGAATATTTTCATATAGTTCTGAGTCTTTTTTTCTGAACAGTAAATTTTTCTAGTGAGACAGGCTGGCTTGAAGGTGGAGCTGAAATGTGTGAAGGAGCAATCATTATCTGAGGTAGTGGAAGTATTATCTAAATCACTGTGGTAGCTCATCACTGGTATATTCACTCTGTGGTTATCTATACAGTTTTGTATTTCCTAATAGAGAGGTTTTTTTAACTGCTTGGATTCCAAATCAGAAGCCAAAGCCTGAAACAGGAGATAAGTGTTTAAACAAAACAATAACATTCAAGAAATATTTTTTTTTATTCAATTAAGTGATGAAAAGGTTGAAGTCTGGTGAATATATAAGTCCAGGGAGGGAAAATAGCAAACACTTCTACAAAAAGAATTAAATTAGCTGATCTGCACACTGACTCTGCTACAAGCAACCTGAAACAACTTTTTGAGTCTGGGGGAAAACCCTGGTCTAGCATTTTGCAGTCTGCAGGAGCAGGAAGGTTTTTTTCTCAGAGTTGTTAGGCTCTTTCCTTTTATCAGCGTCTCTTGCTGATTGCTTCCTGTCCCTCCTCCCCTCCCTAACATACATATGCCAACCTCTGGCTGTCACTGCCTTTGCTTTAGAGGAGCTATGTGAGAGTATTCATTTCCTGTGGGCTGGTGTCTTACAACAGGCAGCTGAGGAGGGAAGGCAGTCCCTCTTCACTTTTTTTTCTTCTATTCTTGAATGCGGGGAAGCCTCAGATGATCTGGGTCAGGCTCTGTGCATTCTGCAGCTGTCCTTTGAATGGCCATGTGGTGCTGTACATAAACTGTAATCAGAAAAATGCAGTTTACCTGTATTGAGTGAACTGAAACAATTCAGCAAGTTCTCTTAAAGTGCTGGTACCACATCACCTGTTAAGCATCCCCCTTTGCTGAATCAGACTGCTGAGTCGCTGTCCTAAAGCTGCAGCTGCAGCTTTGAGAGGGTTTTTCTTAATCTCCAAATAAGAAGTCCTTCACTAAACCAAAAGCTATAGATTAGTATTTATAATAGTTGATATTCTACAAAACTAACAGATAAGTCTTATGTCCTCTAGGAGTCTAGGAGTCTTCCTCTTCAACCACTACTCAGTAGAGATTTTTCCTGTTTCCTTTAAAGTTCAAATGACTGAGTCAACTTCTGAGAAGGAAGTGAGCCATTTAATATAATGACTGTATTATGCCTAGACAAACTGTAGTAATTTCTTATGCCTTAGCAGTTTCACATTCTTCCAACCTTCTTACAGTTTAACTCAAAATAGTTTCTTGTCAGTGGAAGGTTAAATACTTCCAGGCCAAATTTTCAGGACACTCCAAAAGTTTACTATCTATTTTTTTGATAGAACAACTATTCTGTGGGCATCAGCATTTCTTTGTGTTTAATTTGTTGATTACTTCTCGAGTAACAGTCACCTCATGTGAAGTTAAAGCACTGTGAATTTTATTACTTGCAATTATTTGTTATATATACAAACAATGTCAGTATCCTAGGAGAATGCCAGTTATCTGATGTGGTATGTTTGCTTTCAAACTAATTTGCAAGCCAGTTCTGGTATGTTTACAGCTACATCAGAAATGATTGTGTTTCTGTGAGCCTAAGCCCTACAAGTAACTCCTCAGCTTCCTGATTTGGTATTGTTTATTTGAGATGTTCCAGTTGACAGCATCTGTACTGCAAATGGCAGTTCAGTGTACAGGGCATTTGTATGAGAAGGTTGCATGTCTCATCAAACACAAGTGTCATGTCTATTCAGACAAGGAAGGAGGGAGCAAATTCTATATTTGAGTTTCATTTAAATAATACTTTTTGGACCAGAGAAATGGGTCCTGGCACCTGGAGATCAAAAAATCCCAGTTTATTGGGGAGGCAGTTCAGGTCTCTGCTGTGAGTAAAAGAGAGGTTTAAACATGGCTGTGCAGGTGCTCTAAGAGGTAAGGTGTTAGTTATCCTGAGGTAGACAGCATTTTCCGTCTTGATCAAAAATACTGCGTCAGGTCTGAGAAGTAATCCCAATGGATGTTTCACCAGAGCCACTAGCACTTTAAGAGAAGGTTTGATTTCAGCAAACATCCAGTTTTGTATCCAAAGCAGTTCCAGCACAAGATGGGTTATTTTTCCCTCTGGGTAAACAGTCATGCTAGAAGTAAGAAGCTTTTGTTTTCTTTCCTGGCAGAAAATATTCTGAAAAATCCATGAAGTTTGTTGTTGTAACTTTAAACTCAGATTTATTTGTTGAAGAGTGCTTTTATTACAATTTTGTTTAAACTGTAGCATGATAATACAATGGGATATGAATGCATGTATTGTACTTGACTAAATAACTTTCAGGAACAGCATGTAGCTAGCTGCAGCCCTTGGTCAAATGATTTCTTTTCTAAATCAAGTAGTTACTCAGAACACAAAGGAAGCCCCACTTATCTGTTTGTGTGATTAAAGTAATCACTAAATACTAAGTCCACTGCTGAAGGTCAGGGGTATATAAGGAGTATTATGTGCTCTGCACAGATGCTGTGCAGAAATCATCTATTTAAGTCTATGTTCATCAATTCTATCTGTTTTGCATTTAAGGAGAAACAACACTCTGGTAGAATATAGGCCAGGTAAATGTGAGTAATGGCCTGTAATAGCTGAGTTTCTGGTTTAAATGGTGTTAGATCATTGAACATGGTATTCTGACTGTTCAGACACAAGATACATAACCCATGGGTTTGAAGCCCTTTCTTCATTTTACCTCCTAAGTGCTTTTTAATTTGGAGTGGTATTGTAGCTGAATCATCAATACTTGTGTGGCATTATCTGTGAAAAGAGCTCATTCTATAAAATAACTGGGCTGAATAACATTTATGCAATTGCCGGTTCAGTTGATAAAGTAACTTTGCAGCTTTGTTTCCTGCAAAAGAAAGGGAATTGCAGCTCTTCCCTTGAACAGGAGGCAGATAGTGTTAGCTCTGGGAAACATGGTCTCAAGACTGGTGAAAACTGAGTTCACAACTTGGGATAACAGCAGCTCTTGTGGTTTTATGGAGGAGGGAGGAGAGAGTTTTCTTTACATAATGAAACAGATCCACAACTCAAATTGAATATATTCCTTTTTCACTTGTTTTGAGATTTGACAGTGTCCCCTGGCAACTGGATAATGTAGTCTGACACATTGTTTAGTCTTTGACCTAGAGTTTATTTGTATGAGAATATAGTTGATGTAGTATTTCAGGAAGTCCTCAGATTTATATAATTATTATTGAAGTTAATAATTTTGCAGATCCTTTAGAATGAGTAAACATCAGGGGGTAACCATTAAATTATGACTTTAAAGCTGCTGAACTGTTAGTGCTTCATGATTAAAATGCACAATAAGCTTTTTTTCAGGTAAAACTTTTTATTAGTGTCTGATGTCTGAACTCTGTAAATAACTGTCTTAATAACACTGTAGATAACTCTGTCATTATCTCCATTCTGAATACATTATTGCAAAATATTCTCCAGCCACAAGGAGAAATTAGCTCTGCAAATATGTTATCATTAACTTTCTATACTAGCAACAGCAGTTCCCATCTTGTTGTTGAATTAGTAGCATAAAGTGTATGTTATACTATAACGATCAAAAATGTGGGTATTTAAATACAAAATAACACCAACCTTGAGTAGCAATGTAGAAGTATGAAAATGGTGTACAAAATGTAATAGGCTTCACTATACTCTAGCTTTCATGGCGGGCTGCAGCTAGCTGAGAAGACAATCTCATGTAGCCAGTTCATGTGTAACTAGAAGTGTCTGCACGGGGGTGCCTGAGGTGCCACCATTTTAATGCATAATATAGCATTTAGTAGTGTCCAGTGTAACATGAGATAATACTCTTCTTTTCCACTGAGTTTTGTTGCAAGATTAGCCAGGTAAATGATTAGTCCCTGTTGAAAGATCTTGAGAAGGGGAGAGGAAAGAGGGAAATTTCTGCTGACAATTGCAGCTGCAAGTTTGGAGGATATAAATGAATTTAAAACCTTGTCTGGCAATGTCAGCAGTACTGTGCTAGTAGAAATGAATAATGCTAATTGGAAAGGAATGGTTTCTATGCACAGCATGTTAAAGGGCTGTTTCTTCTGTGTTAGTGTAATTAAAGCCTTAATAAAAAGGTTACCTGAGAACAAAATATCCAAATAGGCTTTCTGTTACAGTTGTCTAAATTTCTAAATGCTAATTTGGTAGAAGTATGCTATGATATTTAATAAATGACATTCATTAATTAATAAAAATTTTTTGCTGGTACAGAGTGAGGACAAAGACTTCAATAAATGCACATTATGCATTGTGTTAAGGCACATTGTGTTGACCCTTAAGTCACGTTATATATTTAAAAGCTACCAGGTATCACCTGTCAAAATGTGTTGCATAGTTTATGATTTTTTTTAAAGTATTTTATTTATCTACTATCATAAAACTCAGGTTGTAAAAGAAATAAAAGCTTGGCCACATAAAGCTTGCCCTGAAGCTTAGGTCAGCCTTACTGTTGGGTATCCTTTGCAGACAGTTCTAAATTCTTCTGGTTTTCGGGTCCATGAAGAGTACAATATTTCCCTAAATGTAAAGCTGTTTGTGTTCTTCTAAGAGATTTACACGAGAAAAAGCACACAATAAATAGAGGGAAAAAATTCATTTTCAGCTTACAAATGGCTCCAGATGATATCTTGAATGGGCTTCTACAAGGTGACTCTTTGGTATTGGTGGTTAGCAGCCATTTTCCAAAACGTCAATGAGATCTTGCTCTTCTTTTAGGAAGATGAAATGGGCCAAATGTCTTAAAGGCATGCAAATCCCCTGACAAGGGTAGAGTTACTTTCTGCACTTCCCACGTGCGTAGCTGGTGTTGTGATCATCGATGCCACAGGTGTTTAGTGCCTGGACACAGTGCATAAATAGGTTTTAACCTTTCTCCAAAATCCTTCCAAATACACTTGATTTGTAGCAATGGCAGCTGAGGATTAGGAGGAGCACAGCCTTTCACATGGTCTCGCCCTTTTCCCACCTTTCCCTTACTCAGAGTCCAAATTCCAGCTTCTGGGCTATTTTCGCTCTGTGCTCTCTTGCTTAGCCATACCTAATAAAGACATAAACCCTTATTCTTATTAAAAGTAGCAGGCTTAAGGGCACATGCTTACTTTAAACAATTTATGGGTTATCAGTTTGAAGCCAGCATTAGTGACAATTATTCTTTGTGGCATGAATAAAAATATTTCCAGTGCATTGTAGTACTTACTATACCTGTTTGGGGTGCTGTGCACACTCTTGAGAAGCCTCTGTGGGACTCTCATGCTATATTTAAAGCATCCAGTAACTTAGGAAGCTATTTTGAATTGGAACCAATGCTACGTTTACCTCAAGCTTCTGGAATGGGACATCTTATCCAAAACTCCAAAAATACTACGTGTAACCCCAGATTCTGGTGCATAGTGCCAAATCTGAGTGCCCTGGTATTAGGGTGAATTTGGGCAGCCTTTTCTTGATCCTGGGGGTCACTGGGACCTTCCTGTTCTATTTGAGAATGTCAGCATTCTCTCCTTACCTAATCATAGTGGATTCAAAAATGGCTAAGGGCAGTTAGTACTATGGCAGGTGTTTAAAAAATGAAAAGTCAAAGTAAGATAGCCTTTTTTATGAGCAATGTCTAAGGTTAATTATTGTAGGAAAAAAATATTAGTCTTTCTGCTATTTTTTTTTTTAACAAGAATTGTAACCTAACCTACTGTCACAATTCCTTTCCTGTCTAAACGATTCTTATCTCACTGTTTTGCTTAAATTAACTAGCAAATTCTGCAAGATTAAATCCTTTAATCCTTTTGTCAACTGTACGGGGTGAGTGGATGAGGATCTCTCGATTTCATGTGTGCTTTGCTTTCTTCATGATAAGAAGTGGTCAGCAGTCTGCAAGCATCAACAGCTGAGTGGACAGCAGCAAACCACATCTACCTAAACTGCAATCTCTTCCCTGTTTGATTGCCCACTGCTTGGTACTGCTTCTTTTCAGGGCAACACTTCTAAAATTGAAGCACGTGCTTGTTTGCCATATAGTTCTCAGTAGTTCAGGCTGAGTACACAGAGTTGTGGGTATCAGACTGTTGGCACCTCATAGGAAGGGTGAACAGATTATTGATGTCCAGAACTGTTTGGCTGTTTCACCCCTGAGGAATAGCAAAGATCTACTCTCTTTGAGGGAGGCTTTATCCCACCCTTGAGGGCTGTGTGCCTCAGCTGTAGCAGCCAGCTGCAAGGACAAGTACTGATGGCTTTTGGCATTCATCCTCACTCCATGTGAGATTGTTCTCTGCTGTCTCCTCTTTCCACATGCCTTGGATGCTTATGTGGCCTCTTTCTCTTGCCTCCTTTCCTTGCTCTGTTCCCACATACTGCCTCACCAGCATGTGCTAGCCTTTCTTTGTTCCAGCTTTCAATGCTGTTCAGATTAAGTGCACTTAGAGTGGAGGAGCAAAAAGAGGAAGACTGCATTTGGGAAGTGAAAGACTTGGACCCTCCAAAAGGTGTTATCATGTCCTCTAGAGCCATGAAGGGACAGAGCAGGAATGTGCAGAAAGGAGCTGGCTAAATATGGTGCCACATGGAAGTTCATGACTGCTCTGTGTGAAGCTGGGGGGTTTCCTGTTTCTCTGATTCTGTTCTCTAGCCTCTGTTAAGAAACTCAAGCTGCAAATAAAACCAATATGACTTCTGTGTTGACAACAAAGTGCATCTTCACTGACCTTACTGGAAGAGACTTTGCTCCTTTTACAGCCACACGTCGCATGGTCCACAAAAAGATGGATTTGTCCTGCTCAGCAGCATTTCCCTTTCCCTACATATCTGTGCTTAATTTTCTTCATAGCAGTTGTTCCTCACTCTGCAAAGTGGCATCTTAGGTAGTAATCTCCAACTTTTTCTTTGAAGAAAATATGCTGAGCATGGATAGTAAAAACACAATAATATTCTTTAAAATATATTTATAAAAATTACAAAGTGAGAACATTCTCATAAATTCCACATGCCAAAACATGGGGATTAAGTTGTGGTGAAGGGAAACAAAACAGAATAAACTTTTTTGATGGTCTAGATAATTAGTGAAGTAATTCAGTTTTAATTTCACATCAGTTTTATCTAGACCTAATTCTTTCCTAGGAAGAATGAGGAAAAAGTCTAAAGATTGATAATTTACATGAACAGATTACTCTCTGGAAGAAAATGAAGTGCTTTAGTTTTTTTCCAGTGTGTGTGACTTGTCGTGGAGGTTTTCCCAGCTTGTGAGAACATTTCTAGCAACAAGAAGTGATCATCCCTTCTACAATATTGAAGACATATTTGCAGTGTGATTGACAAGATGAGGAGGTGGTATATAATTTCTATGCATGTCAAGGGACTTGCAGTGTATGAAACCAAAACTAGAACTTAGCTGCTTTATTTATCTCTTGAACAGATGCAGTACCAGCAGCTGCAATAAGATCTTTTATACATTCCACCCACAATTCCCTGGAGTTCATGTGTCCTAAAGACAACCTGGAAAGGAGGCAGGACACTCTCTTGTACAGTATTACATTTTATAAGTACAGTGTGAAATGTTGATCTTTCTCACAGGGAAAGAATTCCAGGCTGAATCTGAGTTTCATGCCATTTGATGTTGTGGGTAGATGTCTTTATTTCTTGCTAGTCTGAGTGTTTAGCTTAAATGTTTAATTTGGTCTCTAAATTTTGTTTTAATAAAGCTCTTCATAGACTAGAAAGCAGTACAAAGTAGTTTTATTATAATTTAGCCCTTATTTGCCTTATTAACTAAACCTTTAATTAGTTTTATCTGAGGGAAGTATTGTTAAGAGGACTGGTAAACAATATTACTTCTTTTGTCTCCATTAAGTCTTGATCCTCCTCCACTGGTTTTGCAGAGATTGGAGTGGGTTCCAATATTAAATGCATCTCCAAGCTTCGGAGGCCAGGAAAGAGCTCTCACCATGTAGTTGGTTGTTAAGCCTCTTGGTTCAATTCATGGATAAAGGGTTTAGGTAGGAATAAAGTTTCCTTGCTGGTGTTTAATTTTAGAACATCCACAGTGAATGTTCTGGCCTGGATGCCACAAGTCTTTAGTTTCAGTCTTCCCATAAAGCATCTTGGCTACTGTCTGAGGCTATTTGTGCCATACATCCACACCAGTGTGCTGCTGCTCTTGGATACACTAATGCTGTGAAGAGAAATGTTTGGAAAATACTCTCTAAAATATTATCTTTTTCCACTGCAGACAACATAATTTTACCATAGCAAAATAGGGATCAGGAGCTATTGAGAAAAGCCCCCAAATTGCAAAAGTTTTTTTTTTTTCTTTTTTAAATAAAGGGTACATGCCATCTTTTGAAGCTGTTCATATCTTCTTACTGTTGCAGCAATGACAATAACGGGATACTCAGTAAAAACTAATTTTCTCAGTGTATCATGAGAGAAGCTTTTTTCTGGCTAAATTGTAACACATTAAAAGAGATGATGGTGACCTCCTTGAAGAGGTGAATTTGAAACATCTAATTGTTTCTTAGTATTTATTTGAATATTTTCATCTATTTATTGAGTAAAGTCGTAATAATTAACATCTCCAAATTCCTGGGTTTTATCTGTTAACAACAACAAATAATCAAGTAAAAGCATATTTTAATAGAAAGATATCAAATCCTGAGAACAGATGAAAAAGGCAGTGACTTGCAATGTCCTTGGTTCATTTTTAATTGAGCTCATTTTTAGTTGGAACACAAAAGTGTTCTCCCTATTTTCTTTGCTGAGTGCCTACTGCCTGGGACCTGTGTATTTGTCTTTGGATGCTAATGGCCTAAGAAAACCCCCCTCTTTTTCTTTTTTTAAATTTTCTTTAACACTCATGATGAACAGATATTCCTGATTACATATACATATATCTATATGTGTATCTTTTCTGTGCAATTTGTCACACCATTACTTACTTTTTGCCCAGTTTACCCTTGCTTTGATATCAGAATTAGTAAAATCCAGGCTGTTTTGATGGTATCTTTTTACTTTTTGTGCAGCTTAGGACAAATAGCCGTTGGTTGGTTGTGCCTCTTGACACTTTCCTCCCTTCCTCTGGTGACTTGTATCACTTTATAGTGCAAGTAGGTTGCACTGTGATAGTCCTCAATTCAATTAGATAATGTAACAGAGATAGTGCCATGGCCTCATATTCAAGGAGAGCTGCCTATAAGCTGCACTTAAAAATTGATAATATGAATTTTAACATCCTCTTAACTTTAAAATACTTTTTTCACTTCTGTGATCTTTGATATTTTCTTGAAGTCTTTTTCCTTTCCATTCTTACCTCTGACACTTCCCTAATCTGTTTTTTTTTTTTATGGTTAATTTTCATTGCAAAGACCAGCAAGAGAGACCAGGACAGGACTTTATTTTTTGTTTAAAATATATATTGTCCGTTTTGTGAGATGAGAAGACCATGTTATGTGATATCCTTTTTTGGTGGCTTCATTCCAACCCACTGTTATTGACAGTCTCATCATTAATATTACTGTTTGTGTCCTCTAAGTAGAAACCAAAGGAACTACAAGACTGAGCCAACTGTGCAAATACTAGAAATGTAAGCATATATTCCAAGATAGTGAGGTTGTTAGCAAGCATTGTATGTACCGATGGATATCTAAACTGCATGTGGAAATTGCCATCTCTCACTATCAAAGCATTGGGCAATATGCTCTAGGACTGGGATGGTATTTTGAGATTTAAATTTGGGTTAAGTAATGTCAAGACAAATGCCAGTTTGACAGAAGAGAGAGCACTTTAAGCCTATACACTGGCAGGGGACCATAAGGAAGAAGATTGAAATCTTGCCTGGCAATTGTCTTTCCATAACAGTCCTTTTAGTCTAGTGAACACAAGATTAATCCATTGTAATTTAAACAAGGAAGTCCTACTTCCACTTCACTGCTTGCTTGCAGTATTTGCTCTCACGTTTAGAATAGACCTGATTCATTTTTTGCTGTTCTGTGTTACTTTAAATAAATTGTGGTGCTGGCAGTTGGAAGGAATGTTCCCCCAGAGGGATAAAAAAACTTCACAACCAACTAGAAAACCCCAAGAAGCAAATTGTCAATAGAGTGAGAAATTACTGGACCTTTAAAGAACCAAAGCTATTCACCTCATAAAAGTTTTAGTAGAATATAATTAAAGAATTATTTTGGATTGGTATAGTTGAGAGTGAGCCCTAAGTTGCTGTGACATGGCCAACTCCCAATGTCAAATCCCCTCTTCCCCCTCTCCCCTAGTTTTATCAAAGTATGAAAGTCTTGACTGAGTGAGATGCTATTGTTGGCAAGCCTTTGATGGACACTCCTGGAATTTCATTGCAGGAGCCATGACTTCTGTTTTATCTGAAATCTCACTGGCTCTTGATGACAGACAAACTCTGTTTTTAGCATTGCACTGAAGGTCAGGCAAATGACTGGTTTCCAAATAGAGTAACTGAAGATACTGGAACAGATTTATTCCTGGTATAATTCCACTGGTTCTATGAAGTTACAGGGGAATATATTCATCAAGAGAACCTTCTGAGTTGAAGGATAATTCCACTGTTCTCAATCATTTATGTATAAAAAGAGCTTGGAAAACATACTATTTAACATAATGTTAAAATTCATCTGTAAGAGAAATTCTACAGTCACTAAGATAGGGGCAATATTTTTAGCTGGAATAAACTAACTCCATTAAGGAGACTGACCACCGTAGAATGTAATTTTTTTTCAATATCTGCAAATCTAGCTCTGGCTTCTTTAATTGCGAGTGAGGTTGAGGTTTTATGGCTGTGTAAATATTTTACGACTAATCTAGGAAATGTATCCATTGCCTAGGCTACTTTCCTAATTGCAGTTGGGATGACTCCATTATTTTTTACAGATCTTTAATTTTAGTTGCAGTTTTGGCACTTGATAGTCCATCAACTGACTATCAAGCAGACTGGTTAGATATTTTATTTAATTTTTGCAAATTGTCTGTGACCTTAATTCATACAGAAAGCAAAAACTGATTTTGCAGATGGATGAAGAAAATGAAAACTTAATACTATACTATCATTGGGGTATTAGTAAAGGAATAATCAATGTCTTTGTAGAATGACATTGCAAAGGCCAAAAGTACAAGGCAATGTGAAAAAATTTTTGTGGGAAAAATTTGGTGAGATCACAACCACAGTGACATTTTCACACTGATTGTGGAAAGCAGAGGAGCAAATGTCATCTTATGGATACACGAAGTACAAAGTACGGGAGTTTTGGGAGAGAGGTTTAGCTAAGGCTAATGAGGAGGAGCTTCCTGTCTCCTACTTTGTGGGAGTGAATTGCTCACTCTAGGCTGGGGACATAAAGTCATAGATCAGAGAGATTCTTTAGTGAAAACTGTCACCTTCTATGCCATGTTGTCCCTGAAGGCATAGGACTACTTTGATTACCAACATTCTGTGGCACTGGGAGTTGGTGCAAAAATTCAAGATTTAAATTTTTACAAAGAGGGCACGGTCAAAAATGGGAAAGAAATGTAAACCATGTTTTCTATTTTGTGAAACAGATTCAAGTATAATTTTTACAGTTCTTTAGTGGAAATATATCCCTTAAAGCTCAAAGAATGTGTTTTAATAGTTTGGTCTTAATGTCTCCAAAATGTTACATTTCAGTGAGCTTTTCCTTAGAGGTGGCAAAATGTTTCTTTAATGACAGATACCCAGACAATCATGAAGTACAGAGAACTGTTGCCATGACAAGGCAGGATTTCTTCAAATTGAGTTAGCTTTGTCTCTAATGCTGTACCCTGAAGGCTCCACTTTTCCAAACCGTTCACAACACATGCTTTTATAAATCCATCAAACAACCCTGCACTTTTTCTATATCCTATGTTTTAATGTCAAAGCAAATCTGTGTTCTACTTGTGGCACCTGCTGTGGCGCATACTTCAGCTACTTCGGGGGAGTACTAAGCATACCACCATACTTAAAGTCCTGTCAACATAGCTGTGATAAAGACCCTTTGGAAAATGTATAGCTCCACCCTAAAATAATCATTTATCATAACTCATAAGGGAGAATTAATTGGCATTTAGTATATGTAATAATATGGATTAGTGCTCTTCATGAACAGGGCTGTGTATAAAACCACAGGCCACCTAGAGGACTACATTTTAACAAGGTAAAACAACTTTTGTGACAAATAAACTCCACTTCTAAAAATATGCTTTGGACAGTCAATATATTGGTAAGTGGTGGCGTACTAAATATTTTTAAGTCAGGTTTCAGCAATATCAGTCTGTGTTACTAAATACAGAAAATACTATCATAGCTTAAGATATAAATTTACATTAAAAATAAACTTTTTCCATTATCAATACCAACAGAGTTTAGATGGTGGGTTAACAAAATGGTATGTTGTAGTATTACTGTCCACTATGGAAATATGTGCACTATGCATTCATAAATGCTATGTCTATTGTTTATGCAAAAACATATAGATTCTTCAGTTTTTTGGCACAGTAACATATTGTGACTGTATTTGAGCATCTGCACTATCTACACATGGATGATGTTTCCCAGTTGATTGTTTATTACAGAAAGCTAGAAAGGGAGTGAAAGGTTTTAAGGCGGGAAAAAAGAGTTATTTTCTTAGTATTGATTCATGTTTACTTCAGAAGGTTCTGTAGTAATCCTTTCTTCCCAGTGGGGTAAGTGTACAACTCTGAAATCCAGTCTCTCCTACATCCATTATATGTATATATTTTTTTAATGGATCTCTATGCTTCATAGGTTTGTTATGACAAGGAGATGCTTAACTGAACTACAGACAAATGTAGACAGATCCTTTTGATCCTGTGGAGGATTTTTCTGACTTTCTGCCACTAACGTGGGTTGGTTGTCTGCATTCTGCCAACAAAGGCAACTTCAAACTTTAATTTCTATGATTTAAGCCTATATGTCATTCAAAAGTTGCAAAGATAGTGTGCTTTGAGTGTCTACACTGGAGCAGAAGACGACTCTGGTACAAAGAGGAAGATGCATTACACATTGACTTTGCAAAATGGCAAGTTATATGTGAGTCTCTTTTGTGAAGTATTTGCTGTGGCCCTAGCCATAGTCATTAGAGAGCGTTCCCAGATGTAAGGGTGAAATGAACTTAAAAGTTCCTACTTTGATAAGAAAAGCAGGGAGGTTGCTTTTTGGTACAGGAGCATCAGGCTGCCTGTTGTTCTTAATTTTACTTCCATACTTATAAAACCAACATGAACATAAAACTATAGAGGAAATAGAAGAGCTTTTGGAACTTTATTGTAAATTCCAGTTATATTTTCTGAATGTGATTTAAAACAAAATCATAGATGTCATGCCTGAGGTGAAAATGAACACTCTGATTTACCATTGCCTGGCAGTTATGAAGGCATTTGTAGTGCAAAGCAATTAACAGAGGAACTGAAATATTCACATTTGCACTGAAGAGAATAAATTTGTGCAAAGTAATGGGGAGTTGGGACCGTGATATTTTTGCTCTACTGAAGTTTTATTTCTGGTTATCTAGTTGTTAGTTTTGTTGTCAGGACAGAAAATGTTCTCTGGTTCTACAAAACAAATGGGCTGGGGTCACATGAAGAATGTGCACAATGGAATTAATTTCCTGCATGAGACTCCTTGACTCACTAACTTTCACAGCAGGTTTATTCACATCTTACTTGGGGAAGGTACTTGTAATAATGCAGTTTCAAAAGCTGCTAATCTTAGAGCAGTTCTGTTCTATGTCCTGCCTTCTTTAGAAGGATTTAACCACGTTGGATATTCACACTTTCAGTTCTTGATTCTGTTTTTTTGCTTTGGTTTGTTTTGGTTTTTTTCCCCTGAGAATTGATTATCAATGTACCCACTGATATAAGCACAAGGCTTTTTAATTAGACACTGATATACCATAAACAGCGCACAGCCTTCTTATCAATTTTTACATAAGATGGGCATGACTTTGTGTCATATCTGAGTTGTGGCCAGCAAAGGCTTAGCTTGACAGCCTAGTGCTTTTTTCCCCTCTGGATGATTGCATTGCACATTCTTTCAGGGTCATGCATGATAAAAAAGGATAAGGGGCCTTCACAGAGACTTGACCAACACCTTATTGTCTGTGGAGCTTTCACCTCTGCACTATCATTTTAAATCTGGTCACAGAGGCTGCAACAGATGCTAGAAATACTACCTAGACTGCAGAGCAAAGTAGCATAGAGCCTGAAACTCATGCTTTCATATAAATTCTGTTTGTCTGTGGTATTCACAGAGAGCAACAAATGAGATAATCTTAGATATTTTGAAGTGGAGAATATCTTGTTCTTCTCTGACATAGCAAGAAACTTGTAAAATAAGTTTTCTCTTTCTTTTATGTCTCAGCTTCTCTTTTTTTCTTTTCTTGTTTGTATTTTTTATAAGGAACTTATTTAAATGTCTGGATGATTTGTTTATACCAGTCCCCTGTGTCATTTGCCCAAAATCTTGTTTGATGTCTTGTTTGTCACTGTGAAAGATGCTGATTTCTTTTATTCCATACTTGCATTACCCTAAAGGACAGAGCCAGGGAAGGCCTGGGCCCCTTTACACTGGGTACTTGCAGTGTGTGGAAGAGCCTTTGATTCCTCACTGTTTAAAAGCAGAGAATTTCCTCCGATTCCTGGTGTGTCCCATATGAAAGAAGACCACTAGGTGAATCTAGGCTTTTATGTTTTCCCTGAGTGGTTGATGCATATAGCTTTGATATCAGGTACTGTCTATGCTTCATATTTTCCTCTGCAGCCTTATGAGTCTCTCCAATTTGATAAAATTTTGCATTTAAAATGCTATTTCTAGTAGTGAATATTCAGTAATGAACATCATAACATTCCTCATGAAATTAGTTCAATCTTAATACAAGACAGAATAGTAGGAGTCTTTTTCTAGTTCTTACTTTGGATAGCTGTGAAGAGTAATGTAATGAAATATTTCCTTTATTAACATAGAATAGGACGTAACTGTGTGAAATTCCTTTCACTGGGATGCGTGCTGGACTGAATATGACCCGGAAGATTGACTAGTATAATCTAGAATTAAGGAGATCTTTTCTGAGGATTTTATGTAGGAGATAGATGAAAAGTGTGAGCAGAAGGTAGAGGGTGAATTTCTTTCAATCCTGAAAATGATATGAAAATGCAGGGGGCAAGGCCATTCAGAAGAAAATGCCTGTCACCAGCTGAGACAACCAGATGGACATAATATGTGGTACTATTTAAAACAGGTCTACTAAAATTTTGGGAGCATCTTTGGATTTTATTAGGCAGCTTCATGTAAAATGCATGTGTTGCTCCTGTATCATTTTTGTATGCAATCTTATAGTTTCTTCAAGGGCTGTATAATTCTATAAATAGAAGACCCATCCTAGGATAAAGAGAGATTACTAATATGGCTCCATTTGGCACTTTTGTCTGCCCCTGGAATCTTCCCAGCTGTCCAATAACCATCGAAGCATTCCTGATTTTCATTTATTTCCGCTTCCTGGTGTCTGAAGTAAAAGCCTCCTGTTTGTTAAATAGCTGCATATTCACTTTGAGAAATGTTTTGTGCTGCCATTGCTGTTGTTACAGTGTTGATGTTGATCCCATCAAAGTTCCAGCACTGAGAGTTTTAAAATATTTTCTCTGCAAACATGATTAATGAAACTAAGCAAAGTTACTGAACAAGATGTGGTAAGAAGAAAAAGGATATAAAAAAAATGAAAACAGATGAAAAATGAAACTAGAGAGGGTGGCCAAGATCAAACTCTGACAACATATTAAAAGTCAAAAATGCCTACAAACTTTGTTTCCAAGTGGGTGTACAGCTCTGAAAAATATCACTGTAAATGTAACTGCCTAGAACAGAGAACTGTCATAATTCCATCAGTCATAATACTGTCTGAATCTGAGATTTGCATGCTGGTATTAGGGAATACATCAATCTGCTTTATAGCCATTTTTTTCTTTATGTGGATCAAAATGTCACTTTAGTTTAGTCATTCAGATGTTTGCTTGATGAAAAAATAGTGATGAAGCTCATTGTCCTGCAGTTTAACTAAGTCCTCATTTAATATCAAAGTGGAGGGTTAACTTTTTCTTTCTGTGTTCCTTTCATTCCTCATTTGTATCAGGCAAATAATGGTTTCACTAGCAGCAGGAATCCCTATTAAAGTAACTGTCATATTTTCTCATCTATACAATTCATTGTTCAGCAGTTTGTTTGGTGCCAAATGAAGGGGAAAAGACAAACTGGTTACAGAAAGGCATACTACCTTAGACCTTCTGAAATTCTTTCTTGGTCAAATGACAACTTTCTTGCTGCCTCTTCCAAACCAATTATTTTGACATACTCCATTGCAGAAGACAGTGTCTAATGTGGCCAAGGAAAATACTGTTAAGGCAAATTCTGAACTTGATTGCATTCCTTCCATGGATTTAAATAGATGTCCTGTGAACATTTATTCCTTAACAAAATACACAACCGGATTATCATAATTAGCATGTTTACTCTGGAAGAGGAGAGGAAAATTTCTAATTTGGACCAGCAGAGTTTAGAAACTCATTGTGACTACGTATGGAGCTCATTACAGCCTCTGCTTGCAGAGAAAAATGTCTGCACTTATCATTAAAGAAATTAAAGATAAAAGTACAACTTTGAAATGGAAGTGAGGCACCCTGCAGATTAATTCTGTTACTTCTGCGTAAGTTACACAGCCTAATGATCCTTAAGGAGCTGTGCTCTGAACTGAGCATGAAGCATATCTTAAACTAAGAATCAGAAGCATATTCTTCTCTCTGAAGCCTACATAAGTATTCCAAGCAGGCTAATGATGATTTTGACTCAATTTATGCTCCTAACTTTTATTACCTAAGAATATTTATTAGAAATGAATGTTTAACCCATTTTGGAATACTCCCACTAAGTTCCTAAAGCATTGATCATGCTACCAGACTGGTAGAAATACTTGATGTTTCCAAGTACAGGTAGTCACCTGAAAGAAATAGGAATGTACAGAGGAGTGAGAGTTGGGGGAACATATGTTGTCAGCATCTTCAAGGCCTTTCTTGAAGCACTCCATTTAAATGTATGTGCTCTGGAAGAAAAACACTGCCATGTCTTGTTGCTGCATACACCAGTAAGTGGTGAACACCAAATGTAGATGAGATAAAACAGGAAAGAAGCAGAATACCCAAAAAGGAATTGGCAGAAATGTTGGTCCCCAAGTTAACAGGTAAAAGCATCACTAACCAGCAATATCAGTACCACAGGCAGATCTAAAGGATGGTTTTTGCAGGGGCCTTTGGTTTGGCAGAAAGTGTTCATTCACAATTGATGGGTGCCCACTTGCTCTCTGTAATTGAAATAATGGATGTTTTCAATTGAGTCTCTGGAATGTAGCGCAAAGTAAAGTTGAAGAATGTATTAAGATGGGATATGTCTTAGCATTCCTAATGAGACTGAAAGCTTTCTAACCCTCACCTGTTAATCAGCAGGGTGAGCAGCACAGAAGAGGCTGTCTGTAACAGAAGGCTGTCTATAACAGGATGCCAGCTGGAGAGGAAACTCTGATCAGGCTTCTCTTCCTGCCTTAATACCTTCTTTCAAGTGCTAGTTATGATCATAGGCTTTGCAAGTTGGAATCCTCTTCCACACACACCTGTGCTGGGTAACTCCACAAGGAATTCAAAACATGTCAGCACAAACAAGGCTGCAGAAAATGCAAATAAAAAGCCAGTACCTTATCCAAAGATAATTGAGGCTCCATGCACTCTGCTGAATTAAGAATTGTGAGATGACAGACTCCTGCCTTTCTCTAGAATGAAATATCCCCAAGAACAGCTTTTCTTCTAGTTGTTGGGAATTTTTGAATCAAGTTTCAGTCTGAAACTTGGACATAAACATAGAAGACATGATGCAATGGAGGTGAGTGGCATTGTTTGGAACTTCCAATTCAACTTCACTTTATATGAAGAGCCATTCACCATAGGCAAATATTTACTAGCTGAGGTCTTTAATTTCTTTAATGACCTTTTCATAAAGCTGCTTATGGCTTCTGAATTTCATGGGACGTTCCTGTTAAAACCTTATTTAGTACATAAACATTTGGCTCATAAACAGTAATTGTGTTTAATGAAGACTTTCAGTAAATTTTCATAACATAATGTCTTTTTTTGTGTGTGTAATGTTTTGTAAAAGATATTTACTCCCAATTCTCCCTAGAAAATGGTGCAGCCTGGGAAGGGGATCTGATGAAGCAGTACTTATGGAAAAAGAAGATTCTCAGCCTAGGCTACTTTTGTGTGTAGCGCAGCTAGGTGATCTGACTTCTTTTTGACCAGAAATTAAAGAAACATTTTTAGTTGAACCAAAAATCAGGTATCTTTTACAATAAATGATTCTTCTTCCATCTTAGTAATTTGGCTTTTTTTTTTTTTAATTTTGAGTCTTTAAATAGCCTTTAACTACAGACAGTGCAGACAGTATGTTACAACAATTCATTTCTATTATTTTATTTTGTCTGTAAACAGGAAGGCTTTCTAAAGTGACATAAATTTTTTTATTGGTGAGTTATGGAAAATACTACTTGCAAAAAACCCACAGAAAATCACTTTTTGAAAACTTGTCTGCTTAATACTGCTCTGTGCTCTGAAGCTGCTGAAAAATGTGTGGGAAGATACTGCACTTATGCAAGTCAGGATTCTAAAGTTAATAGAGAAAAAATTCACCTAGAGAGATGCTTTTACCTTCCAGAACCATGCATGTCACTGGTTTGTTCTTTATCAAATAAAATCATGTGTATGTGTGTGTTCTTATGCTATGCAAGCTCTCAGTGGGAAATCTTTGTAAATTGCTGTACCCAATACTTTAATGGGTTAAAATGCTCAAAACCAGCGTTGGCATCATCGTACTATCAATAAAGTTCAATCCTTGTCCTCAGCAATAGCCACATTCCTCCTCAGAGATACCTTCCTTTTTGAAAATAAGGAAAATCAAGATACTTCATTTTTAAAAGTTCAGGTTGTTACTTTAACATAACAATCTTCAACATAACATGATTTCCCTTTTAGATTTGAGATTATATCGATATGTTCAGATTATTTCCTGTTAAGCAAACATGGTTTCTGTGGCTTACCAAGGGAACTGGCCTCTCTGTGTTCAACTGAACACCACTAGGAAAACAAAGTTTAAGTAATTACATTTTAACAGGTACAACAAACATCTTCAATCTCTACAATTTCCTAGCTTCCTGAAACATCCAGAAGTTTATGTACCTGTTAAATGTGTTAAAGTTTTGTTTTATTTGCTACATCTTTAAATTTCCAGTGGTCCTGCTGGGATGCCTGGTGGGATGTCATGTTATGCACTAAATGTGAAACAGCCTATTACAGAAGAAATTGCACTTTATCAGGGGAACTTTGCTTCTATTCTGTTTTATTCACTTTGATCTTAAAAATAATTCTTCACTGTCTGAAGTTTGAAGCCTGTGCTTTTGTTTATTCTTTCACAGAGCTTCAGTGAATGCTCCAGGTACAAAACAGTTATTCCTGTGAATAAAGAAAGTGTTTAGGGAGGCATTGATGCTGTATGCTGGCAGCTTAATGCTTGGCCCTCCACTTGGAACAGATTCATGTTGGGCATTGTGCCTCTTAAAGCCTAAGATGTGAAAGTAAGGGCATGATACCTAGTGCAGTTCCAACAAATTTTGTTCTAATTCAACACCTCTGTCACTGTGGACATGTGTTACATCTTATTTTCCTTCATACAGCTGCCAGCCGGTGTGTGCTATGCTGGTCTACCCTCTGTAGGTGAAACACAGAGCTCAGTACTAAATACTTCTGGGCTAGAGACAGGACTAAAATACAAACTGGCAGCTTGTATTTTAGTGAGCAGAGGAAGAACAACTCCCCTGGTAATCTGGTGGCCAGAAACAGAGAGAACTCAAACAAATGCATTCAAAGAACAATTAAATGTAAGCCTGCATCCATTTAATAAGTACCCTAATTTACAAGCATGCGGGAGCAGGAGAGTCACTTACACATCAGTCGTATCTGTGCCAGAACCTCCAGACCTGCTCAAAGCTATTTTAAGTTGTTTAATATCAGAAGTGGCTGAAGGCACAAACTGCCAAACTAAGCCTCTCAGCATTGTCTCAAATGCCCTTTTAGTCAGGCCTTACTGTTGCTGCACCAATCAAAAGCCCTTCAAAGTTATAAAGCATCATGATCTTAGTTACAGACAATGACATACATTGAGCAGAATGAACTTGAAGAAAAGAAAATCTTACCATAGTGGCCAATAGTGAGACATAAACCCCTCAGTTTATTGCTAATGGTTGTAGGGGGAGACAAGACAAATTGTGTTTCTGTGAGCAGGTTAAAAAGCTGCACAGAATGTAGAATTCAAGAAGCTGAAAATGAAGCAGGCAATATTGATGACTGAGATCTGTCTGCTTGAAACACAAGAAAACATCCCACCTTATACAACTGCCTTAAAATGAATTCAAATTTGAAAAGGAGAAGCAGGGAAGAGGATGGGGAACCTTTGAAGAAACTTGGCTGTTCTAATCCTGCAGGCACTTGGAAGCTGTGTGTATATTTGCTGCAGAGGGTTTCCTGTGGAAGCTGACAGATTAGCTCACACATGGGGGCTGCCAGAATGCTAAGAATCAGTACCTCAGTTTTATTCCTGGTTTTGATTTACATTCAGGTTATTGAACCCCTTGATACCAAATAAGAACTCAGTCACTTGGTTCTCAAAACCTGTTGTAATAAAACAATCAACATTTGTCATTAAATTACTTACCTCTTTGCTTCCATTTAATTCCTGTGAGATACACAGTGCACACTACCTTGGCAGAGTGTGTGATGCTAGTTGAGAGCAGACTGAATACATCCAACAGATACATTTGGATAAAGACTGGGAGAAGAGATATTATTGTTAGTCATACCATATGACTTCACACGTTATGAAGAGCTGTGTTAACCTTCTAGTTACACCAACGCATCCTGTTAAAAAGCTACATCCACTCTTTTACTGTCATCTGTATAGTTGGTGTAACATAGAGCAGTCATGCTTCTAGCAAGCTAATCTCCAAAGTCCAGAATATTGAAGTTTTTTTCTTTATTTTTTAACAAAGGATTCAAAATTTTTCCATCAGACAATGTGGAGGTGGGGCATGGAACGAAATGATCTTGCAAATAGGAACAGGTGTATTTACGCTGCCTCTCAAAACCTTCCCCAGAGCCTTGCCTGGGGCAGTTCTCTAAGCATGCCTATATGCTTCCTTTCATTCCACAGCTGAAAGTCTTTTACGTTTGGCTTATTTTCATCACCTGAGTCTAGTTAGCTTGGCAGGAAGGGCTATCATCTGTCTGTCTTCTTCCTTGAAGAGACTATATAACGTGCATGAAAAGCACGTTTGTGAGTGATGTTATGTGTAAGGGAGATTTTTGGTGTTAATCAAGGTGGCATTGTTCCAGCCTGGCTTGGCACTCCTCAGAATGAGGTAAGCTGGTTGGTTTGAGTGCCCTCTGCTCTTGGAGTACAGATTACAGCACAGGGTGTCCTGAGTCGTAAGTGCTTTACAGTTCATCCCACAAAATCTCTGTGCTGCTTTGATTCCTGGTACCCAAGAGAGGTAGATTAGGGCTATTTTGGGTGTTCTCACATGTATTGTAATCTCCCTTCCTAGCTACAGATGAAGTAGAGCCTGAGAGGCCACTTCAGAATGTCTTTGCAGCTTGCCAGTGCAGCTCTGTTTAGTGTAAATGGAATCTCTTCAGGGTGTCAGTGGCATGCTTTGCAGATACCATGAGTGTTCATTTAAGGCAGTTCTTGTTGTCTTATGAAAAACAAAAAGAAAAAGCCAAACCAAAGCAACAGAACAAACACCACAGAAAGGAGAGCAAAAAAAAAAAAAAAAATCCATTAAAGCCCATTAAAGTGTATTGAAAACAGGCATATCGTTCATGCAAAGGGTAGCTGCAAAATGGAAGTTTTCCTTAGGTTTGGTTAGTGATACATGCAAGGATAGTTAGTTTCAGGTTTTCCACAGTCTTGTTTTTACATTTAATTGGTCTTTCTCAGCTCTCCTATCTGATGCACAAAGGTATATAAGTCATAGGATGCTCTATGGTATAGGTTATTTAGCAGTTTCTTTCCTTGTTTGTTTTGTGTCTTCTGGAAATGTGTTAAATAAAATGGTGAATTTCTGCCTGCCTGATGACTTATCCCAGTGGGTTTTACTAATTTTCTTTGCATTTTTTCTTGTCCAAAATTGCCTTCTGTTTTCTAAAAAAACACTATTTTCCCTATGGAGCTCTTACACTTTTATTATGGGGATAGGGATGGCAAGTGACTCATTTAGGAAAGAATAATATGAATTTCCTCAATTAACTTTCTTTCTATGGGAGAGGAAGAGATGTCTCTGGTCTAGAGGTAACTACTTAGATTCAATGTGAGCATTCGGCAACTGTTCTGCAGTGGGGTCAAAGCATTTTTCTCATTTCAGTTGGTCATGCTCCTGTATAAAGAGAGGGAGTTTTGCAGGCACTTAGAGCCTCAGAGCCTAGAATGACTCTGAGTTTGTTGGAATCTTCTGTGCAAAAAAATACTTGCAAAAATGTAATGGAGAGAGATTTAAATGCTCTTTTCTTTATAGAGGAAACATATTGTTCCTTAGTCTCTGACCAGTCCTTTTCTTGGGATTTTCTTGAGACACTTCTGATTATGGAAAAGAACATTTTCTTTTAATTATTTCTTCTATTTGAGAGGTGAGCATATTTATTCTCTGTACTTTTGCATATTTCCAATGCTAGTGAATATGTGATAATCTGAAATGTTTTTCTTAAATGCGAAGCAGAAAAAAATAAATTGCTGATTTTGGGGTTGAAGTCAGGATGGAGTCAGGCATAGCTCAAGTGCTGGAAAAAGAGGCCCTGGCTAATGATGCAGGCTATATTAGCAGGCTTCTCATTTGTGTAGGCCTTCCTATGTATTTTTGTCTGCCATGTAAATTAGGAGCTCCTTGGGGGTAGGAAAATTGTGTCCATCCATCTGTTTGTACAAGTATTCTCATTAGTGTTTGAACACTCATCCACTCAAATGCTGCCTGATCCCTATCTCTTCCCTTTGGAGTGGAGTTGAGGGGGCTTGGCTGGCAGCATGTACAGTTCTCAAGGTGGTGCAGCAGCTGCTCTTTGTACGCTGCCTCCCAGAGCTCCTGCTAAGTAGTATTTACTGTGAACCCCATGCAGGCGAGTTTTTTTAGGGCACAGCTGTCACTGTGGTACTATATATTCACCCTGTGTACCCATCCCCTCACAACAGAGCGTAGTAAGAATTCTCTGTAGTGTGCTGGAAGGAACATGTGATACTTCCAGCCTGCCAACTTGCTTTAAGCTGGGGATGTTGGAAGTCAGATGTCTGTCGTGTAGGAAATTTGTGAGGGCTGAAAATTGACATCTCCGAAGCAGCACGTATTCCTCTGCTTTTCTGAGAGCCATGAGATGTTTGTTTTTTCAGGATAAAATCTGTGCTTGGGCTTAAGGCACTAAAGAACTACTATTAAAATTAGACCTGTTGGTGTTACCCTGGATTGGATTTTGTAAATCAATTGATAGAAATAGCTGTAACCTGAAACTCTGATGAATGTCTCGCTGTAGCATTAAATAAAAGCATTTGCAGCACCTAGCAACTGAGAACTGTGTTGTAATCCAGAGCAAGTGAGTTAAGACTATTACAAAGGTTTTCTGAAATCATTCTGTCTAGAACTTGCCCAGAGATTTGCTTTAGGAAAGAAAGATTTGTTGTCAAATTGAAAAATGCATATTTATCCTTGACAGTAGTATATTTCTCTATATTTGTTATTTCTATTAATAGAAGAGAGGCTGAGATAACAGCAAAGTAGAATTTGCTGTGTAGATAGATTTGGATTTCCAGTCTAATTCTAAGGTTTAATTAACATCTGTCCTTCAAAAATATTTTCAAAAAATATTTTTAAATAGAAAATATTTACTCAGGATTTTAGACACAGTGAGCTCTTCTCTGTTTGGGGTTTATATTTAGTAAATGTTTTAGTAGATCAGAGATGAGTTTTCAAAGGAAGATACCAACAGATAAAACATAAACTCTTTGCATTCCATTCCTTTCAGCTGGATCTTTAGAAATGGGAACAAGATAGTCTTGAATGTGCCTTGACACTTCAGATCTGTGTGCCCTGTATCTCCATCTGCACACTGGTATTTTGTTCACAACAATTACTGACTGCTCAACTTGATGTCTGCTGGAAATGCATGCTGTGCCTTCACTTGGAACACTCACAGAGATGTCTCTCAATTTCTAACTAAAATACATGTAATTTTATACTTTGGTTTTCATGTTTCATACAGATTATGCATCCAGTCTTTAATAATGCCTTCTATATAAAAGTTTACAGGACCAAATAATCTAGTGTGCTTTTAACCAGTGGGAAGACCCTGAGAAGAAGTAATTCTTTCCTGATACCTACTACTTGTCTGAATTACAGATACAATAAATTAGATTATCTTTTTGTGAGTCTTGCTGGCTGTGAAGTAAGGATAGCTGATTTTTAGAGGTAAAGTGACATCAATGGAATGTTGTCCCCTGAAATGGGAATTGAAAAAATACAATTGTATGAAAGAATCCCACACAGAATTTGTTACCCTTATACTTAGTTGAAGAATTTGAAACCCTGTCATTTCCTTCTTAAGTAGCAACTGATAGAGCCATGATTGAGACTGTTTCCTTCTCTTTCACTATGGTGCTCCTTGAGCTCCTTGCCTCAGAAACAGTGTTGCAAAGTTAGAAAGTCATGTAAATCACAAATTCAGAGTTACTGAGGACTGTTTTGTTTGAGAGAGTCTTGTGATGAATGTTTTTTCATTTAGGTTGTATTTTCTAAAATATTAGTCAGAAGATATCCCATTAGAAGAAGTGAAATTATGTCATAACAACCATCGCCTCCCTCTAAATTGACTAATTCTAGGAGGGTTGCAGTTGCCATGTCATTATTTTAAGGTATAGCATTTACCTGTGAGGCTACTAAAAGCAAAAATCAAAGCAAGTGAGAGGGAAGCTACTGTGTTAGAGCTGTGTTAAACTAGCCCCAGATGTAGAGTGTTATCCTGTCTCTGGAAGCTCTGCTTCCCTGGGTTTATTTTGTTTGAGGCACCATTGAGGAGTGGAAGGAGAGATAGATGTGTTGAGTAAGAATACCCAAATTAGTGCAGACGTTTGACTTTCAGGGACTGGGTTGATGTTCAAAAACCAGTCTTTGTTGATGACAAGAAAAAAGTGTGTGGGGGGGAGAGTGTCCCAGAATTTGGAACCAGGATCACACAGTTAATATTCTGTGGCAAGAAATAGTGTGTTTCATGAGGAAGTTAAAAGTGGTATCTTAGGAAAGTGACATGTGAAGATTATTTATTTAAAAAAGGATAATTTGAAAAAGACAGAAGTGTCCTACTTGATGAATTCAGGTCTTACTGACTCATTTGCCTGAGTTTGGCTTTAGTTTGGTTTTGCCCTTTCTTTACCTTTTATTCTGTTGCAGATTCTGTTTTGCAACATTTGTCGGATAAGCAGGGAAGGATCTTTGAGTAACTGTACAAGTACATAAGAGGGTTCAAATAATCCATATTCTTGATGGACTTCTAGATTCTATTTACTTGGCACAATGCAAGTCAATCAAATCCATAGAAGCTAATGTTTGTATAACAGGTTAGAAAAACTGTGCTTGTAACAGAAATCTTTTGGGTTTTGTTTTTCTGTTGTTTTTTTTTTTTTTTTTCCTTGTGAGGGTGCATTAGACTGCAGAATAAAACTCTCTCTTTGAAACTACCACAAAATATTTCCCTCATCCCTCAATTCCTTAACACCAGGAAAATACATCAGGGAATAGTACTGCCATTATCAGTCAACTCTATTTGCATAAGAACATTTTATCTGTGGCTGTCCTTCACTCAGAAAACACAGAACTCTTTGCTTCTATCTCAAATGCAAAGGTATTAAAACTTGTCTCTTTCAGTCAAATCAGTTCTGGGAATTATTTACAGTGCCCAGTTCCGAAGTAATCTTTACTTTTAAATAGTCTGAGTATCCAGGGTGCTGTGTGTTCGAGCGCTTTGACACTAGAACTAGTGTTCTAGTAAACTGACACCTCCCATTGTCAGACTACACTGTCAGTTGGACTTCTGGCCTCAATACTGAGCACCTTTAACAGCGTGTTAAGAAAGGGCTTCTTCCTTTTTTTGCTTATTCATCTTTGCCAGTAAAGTACATAAACTAACAGTCTAGGGAATTGTTTTTGAAAGAGGTTTTTTTTTTTAAATATGCGCATATTTATAGTTGCTAGAAATTTGACTTCATGGTTTCAGCCTGGCAGAATTCACAGGGGACTTTTGGCTCATAATTGAACAGATCTTTATTTTATGTTCACTGTACTGAAGGAACAGAATTTTTTAATGCAGCCTTTGTTTTAATACTTTAGATTATCCTTGGGGTTTTTATGAGGAATGTAAGGAAGTGAGTTTCTAAGAAGACCTATAGCTTATATCTATGCTCTTTTTGTACTGGGTGCTGAAAGCAGAGGACAACCCTGGTGTGTTCATTAAAATTTGTCTGGCTGGTGGTATGTGAAGGCTTTTCTGGTTTAGTGCTGTACTGCTGTTATCCATACAGAAGCTGAGAGGACTGTGTTAAATTGAGGTGAAGGTGCTGTCCATTCAGAGAGGATGCAGGTCACAAGCTGACTGGAGCCGACAAAATGTGTTGCCACAGTGAACAAACAGAACTTCTGGACTGTTGTGTCAGTTGTTTGGTTTGTGGTTGCAGCACTGTAGTTTCTTATTTCTGAGAGTGCTGGTCTTTGGAGTGTGAGGTCCAACAGTTGGTGAGATGGGCACATAGCAATTTGTGTTGGTAATGGAGCTGCACTTGTATATGGTAAGGTTAAGTAGAATAATTTCCTCTAAAGCCTGTTATTAAAGAAACAAAGCATGCCCAAGGTCACTCGCATGCATTCATTTTACATCCCCTAAATAAAATGAATTGATTTGGGGAAAATGGCTTTTAGGAGGAAAAATACAATAAAATCATGCAGTGGATAGTGGTTCATTTATTTTCTGCTTCTGAGTAATGTCTCTATATTCTGCTGCTGTACAGAGATAATTATCCCCTTGAGATAGTGATAATAGGTGGTAAGGGAACCACTGCATTGGGCATAACCTCTCAAAATGGGAGTAACAACAAGTAGATGGTACCCTGGACCTTTGCAGAAGTGTGAGTTAACTTTGATTTGTTTAATTTCTATAAGTTTTGATTTTTCACCCATGCAATAACGGATACAACTTTTGTTGTATCAGTGTATTTTTTTGCTGTATCTATTCTGTACTATAATTCTGGGCAAGTTCTTCAACTGTTCTATGTACAGAATGACTTATCAGGATACAACTTTTTCTTTTGTCTTTTTCCACACAGATCACCCCTGGCAGCAAGGCAGCACAGTCACAGATGAACCAGGGGGACCTTGTTGTGGCCATTGATGGAGTCAACACTGACAGCATGACCCACCTGGAGGCCCAGAACAAGATCAAATCAGCCAGCCACAACCTGAGCCTCACTCTGCAGAAGTATGTTGGAATAACTTAAACTCTTTGCATTCCCAAGGACAACCTATGAAACTTATGACTGAAGGTTGCAAGTGTTTTATCCCTGTCTGTTACATTTATTTGAAGTGCTCATGGCACAGATACGAGATGAAAAGCCAAAATCTGCTCTGATTCTTGTAGAAGCCAGGATGGATTCCTACAGGAATTGAATGGTTAGGTTGAGTGTATCTGTGTGGATTTAGCCTATTGAATACAGGTGTAATCTCATATCCATTCAAGCTTCTGTTAAATGAATCCAACGGTGATGTTTCTTTTGGTTATTCTCATGTGGGCAACACAGTTTTGTTTGGCTAATTTATGAACAACTGTTCTAGAGACAACAAACAGAATAAGTGTTACAATTGCATAGGAAGAACCTCATGAGAATTTGTGCTAATGGTCTGGCACCTGTGAGTTTGAAAGTCTGCTCTGTATCTGACTCAATAAGAAAGGTGTAGCCCAAATGCAGGAAAGAGAGGCAGTAGAATGTGGAGAGGGCAGGTTTACCACAGAAATGTGATAAAAGTTGTCTTGCCATTAAGAAAGCAGTTATTAAGTTTTTTAACTTCTGCTGGTTAATGTTGCTTCCAAGAAAACTTGTTCTCAAGTTAGATAACCTCACACAGAGGATTGCTGTAATAAATGCATTAATATTTAAAGCTCCATAATTATAGAAAGCAAAGTAGCTGCTAATTTTATTGCATTGTGAAGAAGATAATTTTTGTACAGGGCAGGCAAAGACAAGTACAGAAAACAAACTGTAATGTGGAAGTACAGCTTCTGAGAATATACCAAAGAATTTCATATATGAATGTGCAGTAGAGATAATCAGTATCAGGAACATACTAATAGCTAAAGAATAAGGAGTTTAGATGAAGTTTCCAATACAGCACAGGGTACTATAAAGCAAAATATGTGGCTGATTTTCCCCCATGGCTTTAAGTTTGTTTTTGAGTGTTCCAGATAGAGTAGAAAATCACTATTTTGATGCATGTGGTTGAATTCTCATCCTATCACCCACTCCAACTTCTTTTTTTTTGGTTTTTGGGGTTTTTTTTTGGCAAAGATTTAGATTGTTCTGAATATTTTTTATTTAAAAGTTAGGAAAAAGCCTTTCTGATTTTCTGTTGAACCTCTGTGTTTTTACATTGAGAGAAAACATTTCTGATTTTACTTTGGGTTATTCCACCATTTGGTATTAATTTTCCTGAATATTGAATCCAAAAAGTTCTCCAGTGTCTGCCTCTATAGCCTGGCCATAGAGGTTTAAATGGTTTAAAACTACAAACCAGCAGCTCTTCTTATTCACAGAAGGATTTCCAAATTAATGACTAACAAATCCAGATATCACAGAGACAAGTTACTTAAAACAGTAATTTTGATCAAGTGTTGCTAGGGATATTTCATTTGAGTAATTATTGTGCTTTTTTATTTGCTGACCTCTAAATTACAACACCAGCAATTCTAGTGGCCACATCATTAAAAAAAAAAAAAAACAACTAGTGGAAGTACCTTTGTTAATTGCTTTCATATCTATTTATTGTTTCTTCTGTTTTTTTTAAGGCTGTCCCTGTCTCTTGGTTTCAAAAAAATAATATATAATTCAGGTAGTTGTGTTATATGGATAAAGAACAACAAAAGAAAGCAGTAATGGAGTGTTGCAGAGACTGAGATATGCTTGCATAGATAATAGATGTAGATATTTTGAAAAGAAGGAAAGTGGTATAAAGTAAAAGGAAATACTAGTAAACATAAATAGATGATAAAACAACTTTTTTTTATCAAATGAAAATTTTCTCAGATGATGTTTTTGCTCTAAACTTATACAATTAATGGACTCTTCAACTACTTTATGATGTGAGCTATTAGTTTGCCTTGGTGACCCATTCAGCCTCATTCAGAAAACCCAATGAAAAAGACTGAAAAGTAATTTTTTTTTAAAATATTTTTTTCTTAAATGACATGAGGATATTCAAAAAAGTTGCGCTCAGAGGTATTAAGCTGGCTTTACTTGGCACAATTCAGAATTTATAGAAGCTAAATCCTAGCAGCAAGTGATATTGGCCAACTGAGGTTCACATAGAACCCTATTAAGGAGCCAATGTCTTGAACATAAGGCATCTCCACTATATTCAGGAAGTTATATTTGTCTTGCCTTAAAAAATAATTTTTTCCCTGGACACAAATGGGTTCATTTACCCAAGGACAAAAAGATTGTCAGTTTAGTCCAAAATGTCCAAAGCAATATCCATTTTTCAGCAAAGAATTTTACAAATATTGGGTTGGTGAAAAGAATAACATGAAAAGAAGGTAGCAGTGACAAGTGATCGTTACTTTCAACCAAATAAGAACAAGACAGAAGAGAGGCAAAATCTCCTGGGACGTGGTTACCAGGAAAATGACTGTGCTAAGAGATCACTTTGACTTTTTTTAGACATGGCTTGCAGCAATGAAACTGGAGCAGTGTTCTACTATGGAAAAACAGCCCTAGTTGCCATAAAGAGCACAGAGATGAAAGTGCTCACTTATCCTATTTGTATAAAAGTTTGGAAATGCTGGAAATCCTTTCCAATGGAAAAGGCGCATATGTGCATTACGAGATTGACTGTTGTGATAGGAAAACTTAAGCTCTAAATTGGGGTGATACTGGACATGTATGTGAAGTAGTCACATGACTCTACAGAATATGTTTCAAGGTCATGGAATGCCTTACCAGGCAATCTGTGGCTTGGTTTCACTGTTGCAGTACTGGAAGTAGAACTGATCTCGCTTGTTTTATCTGTAAGGCTATGGAAGAAGCAGTGGAATGTGAAATCTTGACGAAAATGCTCCAAGATGGAAAGCTTTTTATTTTTCTAATGGTTCTTGGCTTTCTAGAGCGATTTCCCTGTATTGGTCGTGGCCGTGAAGGTTTAGTGAGCATTGTTTGTAACCTGACATTTAAGACAGTGTTTGCCGCTACTCACGTTTATTACAACACTTTGTTTCCTATGGGCTTTTTTCAGCGGGTGGAACTGCTTATTGTTTTAATTTGGCTATCAAGAAAAGCTGTACATGTGTCAGCACTTGTGCAGGACCAATTGCAAGGCATCAATCATAGAAAAAAAGGAAGTGTTAAGAGCCCCCATTCATACTTGCCTGGCTGAACTGTGGGATTTTGTGATTTCATTTATGAACTTAGTTTTAATTCAAGTAGCACCTGCACTGTTAAAGGCACACTAACGTAGACCTTCCATAAATGTTCAGTGCTGGCCTGAGTGGAGCTCTCCATATTTCACCCATGGCTTCAGGAATTTGTACATGTCAAGTGTTTTTTGACAGCTGCCTTCCCTAAACTCCCTCTTTAATTTGTACCCATCAGCTCAACCATGCTATATTTTCACATAAACCCACAAAATTAGACTGGAAGTCTCACCAGCTATGCCAGAGATTTGATCAGGCAGCCAGAACTTGTTAGTGGCTTGAGCTGCATTGTCTGGCTGCTGAATTCTCTAGAGCCTGCTGTGTGCCTCCCTTTGCTGTTTCTGGGAATCAAAAAGATGCAGACAGGCAAGTGCCGGGAAGTTGAGGTATTTGGACCATGCCTGGAGAAAGGGACCTGTGATCCAGTGATGTGGCAATGTCTGGGACCCTCTAGATTAGCACTGCTTCATTAGGATTAGAAGACAAAGTACATTTAGGAAGTGAATTCTTTTTTGCTGAAGAAAAGAGCAGCAGTGAGAGGAGAAGAAAAGTGTCTTTGGCACTGTGCATTATTACTCAGCAGAACTCCCATGAGGCACTCAGGGGAAACCAGGCTGATACTAATTCCTTAGAAACCACATTGCTTTAAGTGTACTGGGTGGGGGGATTGGTGCTGGTTCTGCTGGACTATGCTGTGGAAAGCTGTGATCATACTCTCTAATGGCCTGGGTTGGGGTGGAAAAAAGACATTGCTTTGCTTTTAGTCTTTTTGTGACCTCCTGGAGTTCAGTTCTCAGTCATTTTTCAGGATCAGTTTCTAATCCGTTACTTGAGCTACACAGCTGCCCTCAGGCATTTTAATTCTAGGCCAGTCAAAGTTCATCTTTAATTGTGTCTGTCCCACAGATATTAGGCCATAAACATTGGATTGTCCAATATTCAGTTCACAGTGAAAAACAAAATGCATGCAAACTAAATTTATTTCGTACAAATGGGTTTCTTTCTTAAATGCACAGTAAATACAAGAGAGCAGCTTTATTTGTCAGCATGTTTCACTGGAGCATCCGCAACATAACTCAAGTAATCTGATCAGCCTTCTTGGAAAGGATTCACCAAATGTACTGGCTTAGTTTTGGAAAGTGCTGTAACATGAGTGTGCCTCATTCTGCTGGCACAAACATTCCTGTGTCACTCTAAGGCTCTGCTTTGGCATCACTCTGTGCTGCTGGAGAGGAGCAGGGGAGGTGGAGACTTCTGTGCAGGGTGCACATTGACAAAACTTCCACCTCCCAGGACATGCCAGTGATGCTACCTTTGCTTTCAGACAGTCACAATTGCCTGTCTTTTGCTGGAAAATCATGAGCTAAATAATTCTTTTCTCTACTGAAAGGGAAATTGTCAGAGGCGAGGCTATGAGAGACTTATGGTAAATATTTAATAGCTTTCCTTTTTTGTGCAGCACCAAAAGATGGCTGATCCTGCAGTATTTATTTCAGGCCTACTATAAATAAAGCATGTGGTGACAGCAAACTGCAAGCAGGGGAAACTCAGTGGTTATTGTAAACTGCTTTCTTTTGTCTCATGCTGGGTGTAGTAACCAATTCTGTGCATGTTTTAGGTCTGCTGATGGGCACATTTAAATCAGAACCAGAATACGGCTGTATTTATGCTCAGAAGGATTAAAAGATGGTATCTGTCCCAGTTCAGGGTAAATTGGAACTATATATACAGTATTGATGAAAGCATGGTCTGAACGAGTTGGCCTATTCAAAATATTAAGCAGATTAGAAGGAAAAAACCACTAATGGTGGATATGACATGCCATACTAGTTAGCTTATTTTGCTTACACGTGTAACTGTAGAACTTTTAAGTCATCTGCCACGAATGGTCAAGGGTTTTTTCCTTCCTTCTGGTGGTTCTGTATGCTTAAAGCATTAAAAAAGACACATCCCGCTGCTGCTACACTGTATTACTGAGGGAGCTGGTCCTCCCTCACTCTGTGTGAAATAGAGGTGATTCCCATTGTGTGCCCCATTGCCTCTGTATGCAGCTATGAGAGGACAGGAGGATTTTTTTACAGATGTCAGGCTGTCATTAGGACAGGACTGTGAGCTACTCTCTGTGAGTAGTAACATTTAGTGCTGCTATTCCCATGGAAAATGAAATAAGGTATCAATGTCAGTCACTGGAATAAACACAAATAGATTCCTTATATGAGCAGTTTAATTTAGTGGATTGCTATTCACACTCCCTGCATAAAGTGTCCTTGTTAGTTTTAGAAAAGAGCCTGGAAACTGTGGATATGTGCCAAGGCTTTAAAGGGCAGAGAAGTTTTTGTTGCAGCAAGATTCTGCTTAGGGATTAGAACTGCTCTCAGAGTGCACATCACTTTTTTCTTCCCCCCCCAATACCATCTTAGAGGTGAGTTTAAAATTCATTGTTTTATGTGAGAAGTATTTTCTGGATTCCCTAAAGATAATCTCCATGTGAATTCTTTCACATATTACATTTCACTCACCATGGAAAGGTCAAGATGGGTACCATGGGCCCATCTCACCAAAGTCAGTGGACTGACACAGTTTAGTAAATAAATGTGGCAGTTGTAGTCTTTCAGACAAACAGTTCCTGCCTGCTTTCTGCAAGGAGGAAATAGACACGGTAGCCAAAATGTTACAATAGACAGCAAGGTCACAGTCTGTCCAGGCTGGGACCTTTTCTTGTTAATGCTGATTAGCTTAAGTACAGTCATGGAAAAATGTAAATTACACACTTAAGTCTGATTGGAATGGTTAAAAAAGTATTTTTTAGAAGTGGAATGAGGAACTTTTTAATCAGGTAAAACACTGAGGCTTTACTAGATAAGTCTTGTAAATGTTATTTGTGTCTATGGGTTTTTTGGTTTCATTTGGATCCTTTTCACCATGGTGTTTCTTGCCCATCAACCTCTATAAAAGCTGTCTGCCCTAATTTTTTGTTTCACCAACAAACTCTTAATTATTGGCAACCCATTGTTTCTTGCAGTGATAACCAAGGTCTGTTTAGCCTGGCTGTTGGACAGCTCTGTGCTGTGGTTGCTGGAGCACATCAGTGCTGAGCACTGGGCACATTTTTTCTGATGATCTTAAATGAACAAGTCTTTTTATTATTTATATGTTTACCTTCAGTAGAATTTTTTTTAGCATCTCTCAGTAATTATAAGTAATCAATCTAATTCTTAAATCATTAATAATAAATAGTTATGCCAAACTTTAGGTTCCAAGTGAGCTGCTGTATCTGAAGTTTTTATGCTATTAAGCCTTGATCCCTATGATAAATCAGACTGCATTTCAGTTTTTGATTCCGAACCGACATTGTCTATATCTAGACAATGCAAATTGTGCAATTAACCAATTTATGTGAGACTAGTGGCTTCCTATTTATGATCCATACCAATTTTTTGAATATTTCAGGAGTATTGTGGGTTTGTCTGCACTGGGCTGCACATAAATTTGGTATAAATTAATGTATTTCTTCAACATTGTTAATGGCAATAAACATACAAATTCAACCATGACAGCATAAACAAGTTTTGTAATGAAATTACATTTCCTTGGTCAGAATTCACATTTTTTTATGGCTTACCCAAGTTTTCAATAGCAATATGTAGAGGAGAATTTTGGAAATGGTTTAAAAACAGTGCGAAAAGTTTTCAATAGCAATATGTAGAGGAGAATTTTGGAAATGGTTTAAAAACAGTGCGAAGACAAGAAGAAGGAGACAGAGAAATAACCTGCCTGAGTAAAGGTATCTGCACTCCTTGGAGGTTAAAGGTGTCCACGCTCCTTGGAGCTTGCTGTGTATATTGGGTGAGTGCCAGGCATGTGCTCAGCATTCATACTTGGTACACTGTGGATAGCTGTCACCCCCAGGGTAGAGCTGCAGGGATACTGGATAGCCTCCCTGTTTGCCCATAGAAGCTGCTGGGATGGAGGAATTTTAGGGTCAGTACCAAGTCAATTAAGAGCAGATGGAGGCATTGGCAGCCAGTGGCTCCATTCAGGAGGGAACAAGCTGGAGGGCAGAATGTGGAGCAGTTCAGGAAAGGAGGGATTTTCCACAGCAGGGGAGGAGTTAGGAGGATACAACAGGGACTGTGCAGGTGCCAGAGAAGTAGAGAGGGTCAAAGAGAGATCAGGAGAGCCTTGGAAAAACTTCATCTTTTCACATACTGGCTTCAGTTCGCTTTCTTTCCTCCCTTTTGCAAAAATCTCCAAGGCTTTGTCTTTTTCACTTTGCCTTTCTATCCCTTAATGTCTGTGGTTGGCTCTGACTCAGATTCCTTTTAAGGGAAAATAGGTATTACCTACTTCCAAACCGCTTTTTTTATTGGATAGCTGCTCCCTTTTGGGCTGATACCCTCTATGCCTAACAAGCTTTTGTCTTTATGGTACTGTGGACATGAACATGAGGTCTGGAAAGTGTAATTGCCCAACTTGCAATCTGAGTGAAACATAATGCAGGGAAATAAGTAGTGAATCAGTCATCCAACCAAATGCTAATGTTTGCATTTGTCATTGATCTGTAGAGAGCAAAAATGCTGGTGGAAGTATTTTTCAATTTTATTGCAGGCTCAGATGATACCCTGGGAGAGGGAAAGCAGGTCTGATCCTAGGCCCTGAGTGATCACAGTTGTATTTGATGTACTGTGAAATGTTCAGGGCTTTGTCTTTGTGATTCTTACTGCAGTCACTAAGAGTGACAGTGAGAAGTCACTAAGAGGGCTTGATGCTGTCCCAGGCATCAAGCCCTGGGACAGAGAATTACACCATGGTATCATGGGATTCAAGATTTTCTGTGCAAGATTTAGAAACAAGTAGCAGCTTTTGTTTGGCTGCCTAATTCACTGGTCAGCTGAAAATTTAACTGGCACATTCATATCTTAGCACTTACTAAATGGACACCTCAAATTGATAACCGTAAGTAATACTTTATCTTTTTACATCTCTCCTAGACACTCCCATCATCATTCCAGCAAATTTTCAGGGATATTAATGCATTAAAACATATTATATATATATCAGAAGCGCTATTCTACATGTTTTGTTTTACATCCTGCTCTGTGCTTACCTGCTCCACTCCAGAATGCCTCCATTTCAGCTAGGTGATAGCTAAAGTATGCAAAATTTTTAACTCTAATTTAATCTGTTTTATTACCTTTCCATGCACTTGATGCCTTTTCATTTTCTAGAAGTTGAAACACTAGGATACAATTATTAAGATATTCAAGACGTGGTAAATAAGTGCTCATGTGTCATAAAATGACAAATGAAAAAGCGTACTGTAAAAGAAGTGTTGATTTTAGTTGTCCTGAGAATTAGTAAAGATAGACACTGACTGGTGAAGATATGAAATAGAAAAAAGCCCCATGAAGATGAAAAAGAGCTATTATCTCTTAGATCAAGTCACCTCTTTTCAAGTACAATATTGTGCTCCCCTGAGGATGCAATTTAAACTGATAGAGCATCACAGAACTCCTTTGCAGCCTTTTCTTCGGCAGGCAGTTGACTTAGGCAGCAGTTGCACTTCTCAGTGCAGTTGACTTGAAATAAACCTTTGTTGTGAGGACAAAAACACCAGGATTGAAGTCAAGTGCTCTTCAATTAAAGACCTATTTAGGTGGGGACGAGTAGAAATTCTAGCAGTGATTTGAGCAGTGCTATCAAAAGCGAACTGCTTTGCAAAACTACATCCATCTTGGTTTTGAACTTCATTAAAAAACAGAACTAGCACTGAGGGAGAGAAGAGGTGTATCTGTGGCAATGAGAAGAGTTTAAAAAAATACGAGAATTATGTATTTGGTAATCATTAGAACTGTTCCAAGTTTTCATTTTGAAATGAGGTTTTTGTTTCCATCTTTAACTTGGAAAATGTAGAAGAAAATGTCTAAAAGTTGAAATCACATTAAATGCCTAAGAAAAAGAATCCTGATGAAAAACTTCAACATCAAATCTAAAATTATCACAGTCATCTGTGAAATGTGGGCTTTCACCCTTCTCATAGCCCTACTGAGCAGGCACACCCTCAAGTATTTGGAATAAAATAATTTTGCAATCGGTGGATTAAAATGTATACCTGGACATAAATGTTTGCTCTAGCACCATCGTCACTTGAAAAGCAAACTTCTGTTGCTGCAGGATTTGATCAATCTAGCAAGAGAGGGAGGAAAAAAAGAATGTTCTGAACTTGCAGATGTTTTTCCTGGAGGAGTAATGACTCTTATGTAAATAATCACTTTATTCTGCCAGTGCATACAATTTCATTCCACAAATTGATTTCACCTCTTGTGCCCTTTTCTCTGGTGCAAGCCTCTGCTAGATCTAGAACGCCTCATTATGCTCTTTTTAAATATCAAAGCTGTAAACATCCAAGTCAGAGCTGTGTAGGAACATCATTTTCAAGCAACATCTTGAAATCTTCAAGTTGGTGTCAAATACAAATCTTGGCTAACACTGTGAATGACAGATGTATTTTATCACTATTGTGGAAGAAATGTAGCTTTTTAGCATCATCTTCTGCGGGCAGGTTATGAGAGAGGAAAAACTAAACATACTCCAAACATCGGAAGTGACAGAATAGTCTGGAAAATAAATTCTTTTGCTGCAATACAACTGTTTTCCAGTTAAGCTTCAAACATGCAGTGTGTGGTTGTTTGCTTGACCTCTGTATGTGGCAAACCGCATTTACAGTGTTGAGCAACTCTGGCACTAAAATTCATCATCAGTGAGCAGAGCAGGGGGACACTTAACATGGTATGCCCAGGGCCACCAGTGTCACCTCACAGAAATAACTGGGTGTACTCAGAAATTACAGTAGTGGAAAGAGGAACAGAATCATCCCCTAAATCTTTGTGTGTTCATAAACTGTCTCTGTCAGTTTTCAGCTACCCTGTTTTATGAGCTGCAGTTGATTTTTTTTCTCCTTTTAGCTGTCTTTCATGATACATGTGCATGTCTCATAAATACAATTTATCGTTTCTCTTTTTAAGCTAAAGTGGTTGGAGGAAGAGTATGGCATTCATTCCTGAGGGAAGATAACTTGCCTGAGGAAAGTTTGTTTCAGGCAGTTAGTGAGTAGCTCTTATTCTTAGAATTTGAAGGTATCTGTTTCTCAGATAATTATATCTTGGGAGTATATTGTGATGTATTTCAGCTGTGGGTATGAATTAGAGTTTTCTAGCCCGTTGTTTCAGGAATACTTTGTCAGTGAATTTCACAGGTTAATTACACATTGTTCAACAAAATGCCAGTTTTCATTGTTTTCTCAGAATGCATTCCTTTTCATAGTACCTGCTTGTAAGGTAGGCATCTGTTACATCAGCTTTGTTTTCAGCTCTCAAAGTAGCAAAATTTCTATACCTTCTAAGTGGAAATCTTCCCATTCCTGTAAGGATTACTCCTTTTTCCTAGGTGGTCTTTTTTTGTATGTTCAGTACAGCTTATGGAAAAAAATGTTAAGTGTGGCAGCTAAAGTTAAACCCAGAGCTCAGTGTGAAGCTGGGTATTAATGCAGGGATTGCCGCTGGGGATGAGCCCTGTTCCTGTTGAGCTCAGCTTTCCCTCTCTGATAGATGCCCCTGGTAAGTATTTCAGAGGAAGGTGCAGCACAGCCCTCAGTAAGGAAATAATGAACCTCACACAGAAGGTCTTTTGAGCTGTGCTGTGAAAAATGAGAGTCTGTATATTTACTTATTATACCCAGTCTAAAGCAGCTCTTGGGATTTTTTTCTTGTTAAGTGTAACTGTTTGATCCTTTCTGATACTCTGCTCTTCTCATAGTCTCAATGATGTCTTGTAACAATGAGTTTCACCTCAGGTTAATCAAGTTCTCTAGAAAAAGATGTTTTCCTTTATCAATTTTATATGTGTTGTCTTTTCAATTTCATTCAATGTCCACAAGAGTAGTTTTATTTCCCTTTTTCTACCATTCATTATTTTCTAAGCCTCTGCAACGTCTTCCCTTCTTCATCTCCTGTCTAAAGCAAACAATTCCAAATGTTGTAGCTGCTTCTACTTGATTTGTGAGCTTTTAAGTATTTTTATTTCATTTTTGTACCTGTCCTAATTTTGCAGTGTACTTTTAAAGATGAGAATTTGAGGCACCAGCCTGATCTGTAGGTTGGAAATAGGATATTACTTGTATAATTCTCATTCTTTTGACTCTTTTTGGTTTTAGTTTCCTTTTTTCTGGTGATCCCATATGTACTGGAACAATTTCAGGGGAACTTCCACCACTAGGCAGATTCTCAAAACACCTCCCACAACATCATCTTCACTTACCTGGGCATAGTAGAAATGCTTCAGGTGACATGTGCCACTGTGCTCTCTTTGTTATTCCAATGAAAGGGCAAACTGTTTGTTTTCAGAGCATTTTTTTGGCTTTTTAAATGGTCAAGGATATATATTTGTCAAATACAGGTGAAAGACAGGCACCTGGAGTGGCCAATTCAGTAGTGTTCTGCTCATTGTGAAACTCAATTGTCTGAAGTGAAGCCCAGGTTTCTTCCTGAAGAGAGGTTTAAGTAATTGCAGTTATAGTTGTACAGTTGAGGCTATTAAATAATAAATAATAATCTTCTGAGGAGTTATCTTGAGATGCCTCAGCACCAAAGTTTAGCCTCTGCATTTTAAAACACCTCTAAGTCTCTTTTTCCAGAGTGCTGCCCAAACTTGAATTTATTTAGTTGAATTTATCTGACTTTCCTATGAAAATGCAATTTGTCACAAGTATTGGAAAGCAGATGGTCTCCAAAGTCACAGGTTACTTCCATAACTAGTGGATTTTCATCATTCAGAGAAACTTTCTCAAATTTTTTGTCTCAT
Source organism: Fringilla coelebs (assembly GCF_963513975.1). NCBI lineage: Eukaryota > Metazoa > Chordata > Aves > Passeriformes > Fringillidae > Fringilla > Fringilla coelebs. The sequence goes on from NC_140066.1 coordinate 10,033,845, forward strand.
TTAATACCTTTGTAAATGAGGATGTAGGACAGAAAAAGTCTAGACTATGCCTGTCAGTCCTACTGTAGCAGCTTTTTGGCATGAAATCAGAGCTGAAAAATAGGAGTGCAGATTGCACATCTCTTTTATTTTCTTTTTTTAATCCCCAGATCTAAACGACCAGTGCCAGTTTCAACCACAGCTCCCAGAATTGACTCTCCCAGGGCTGTAATTCCCCATCAGAAGGTAAGTGACACATTTCTCCTTGGCCAGAGTGAATACCGTTTCTATCTGCTGTGGTGAAGGTAAATATCTATTACAGGAAACAGCTTCTGCCTGCCTCAAATAATTAAAGGTTGAGTGAATGCACAGGCATCAAAACTGCTGCAAGGCAATGTATTAGTGATTTGTATTTTGCTAGTTTTTGATTAGCAGGACCAATACATCCACCTGTTGTCTGATGTGATTTGGTCTAACCAATTCTGAGCAACTGTTTTCATCTTAGCAACAAGAAGCCACTAAAGATTCTCAAAAATCTACATTTGCTTTCGTAGATTGTTGGGAAGAACCATTAGACTGTGCCTCAATCTATCCAAATCCTGGCTGCAACTGAAGTGACACTGATTTGGAAAGAGGACGTGAGGGCATTTGAAAACTCACATCGTATAGTGTTCTTATCATGGTGTTCAGAAGACCTGAGAATAAAAAATAAAGAGGATAAGTCAATTTAATGAATAACAGCAAGTGGCAGAGGAAATGAATGGCTTGGCTTCCATTGTCAAAGCACATCATCTTTCATAAAATAAATGTTCATTTTAGAATAAACACTGACTGTACCTGGCAACCCATCTTCTCCATCTTTGGAGACACCGAGGGGCAGGAGTACCTAAAAGATGGTGTATATATCCCTAACTTCAAGGTCTGGGCAGAACATTTGTATTGCTGTTGCATTTGATTAGATAAATGGACAGGAGCTAAAGTTTCCCTTGCTGCGACTTATCCCTGCTGTCTGTGCCAGTTTCATTTCTAGCATGCATATAAATAAAAATCACCAAAGATCAAAATACGTAGGGAATTAGATGATTTTCTTCTGGTTTTGGCAGTTCTAACATCCATAGATCAATTTTAAGTAAGTTTTATAAACTCTATGCTTTCCAAATTCAGAGCAGAGGTGTTAACATCATCCCTGAAACTGCTGCAAATAGGTTCAAAATAGCAGAAGAAAATGCACCTGGGGCGAATAATTTGATTCAATTTTGTTTTGTGAAATTTTAAATTAACCTGACTGGCCATTTATTAGTTGAGGCAAAAATTGTTTTTTCAGACTGGATCTTGTAAACTTTTTTGGCAAGGGAAGATGAAATTAAGAATTTATCTTGCTCAGAGTTGTTTCTGTTTATATCAGGATTTTATAAGTTATTTTGGAGGAACTTATTGCAAGAGTCAACAACAGTACTGTGAAATTCCTAGAACAAAAGCAATGAATCATTCTTTTGGTTAAACTGGTGTTTGACTGCCCCAGCAAAGTGATAGGGACAGGAAACGGAAGGAGTTCTCATTTTCCCTGAAGACCCACCCAGAATGCTGTCAGTGTCAGTGTACTCAAGGCAGTGAGTAGATGTGTCTCATCAGAGTTATTCACCAACATGAGATTGACAGCTACCTTTTGGGGCTCTATAGCACCTGCACAGGTATGAAAATTTTTGTCTCCTTCCTCCATAGGCACATAAAGACCCCTTGGCATGAAAGCCATAAAGACACTTTACATTTCCTATTCTAGCCCTTCTGAGAGAGATGAGGATCAAAAGACTCAACCCATTTTCAGAAGCTTGCTGTCTTATGTTTGAGAATTCTGTGCAAGGTGCTCAGTAAAGGTTTGTAGGAGCTGCTGGAGGCAGCCTTTTCTGAGCCTTTTCTGAGCTAGCTGCAGGAAGTACCAGCAGCTGGAAAAAAGCTTTAGTGGAACCTTTTTAGAGAAAAGGGTGGCATCCAGGGGAAGGTATGGTGGGAAACAGGTTATCCTGTAGTATTCAGGAAGATCTTAAGTGTAGGGCCTTTCACCCAGAGGAAGAGGTAACATCAGAGTGCTGGACCCTTTGCAGGTCAAGAGGAATGACACTTGTGTCACTTGTCTACACTAATAGTAAGTTTTAAGTGAAGAAGAATTATTCTCTGGGCATTGTTTGGAAGGAAAAAAGGCACTGAGCTCTCAGAGAAGTCTTAAAATCCAGAAGATACTTTACTGATAGAGGTAGTGTAATGCCTCTATCAATGATTTGGCAGTAAGCTGTGTTACAGTAAATACGCTTAAAAAGCAAGGTTTCTTTGCTTGTCCCTTTATTATTTCTAGTAACAAGTATCACTGTACAAATGAAGAATTCTGTGACACACAGGCAGAAGTCACCTCCACACCTCTGCTTGACAGTGTTTAGATAGACTGATGGTTCACATTAAATGATTTTGATGGTATTTTTTAAAAATCAGCAAAAGACTGCATTACAAGACAGTCGTGACAGTGTCATCCTCATACATCATGAGAAGCTTTCCTCACCCTTCTCTGGTTAAGGTTAAGGCGTGGCAACATTAGCTAAACAATCTGCATGTGCAACTTCAGTGTCTAGTTAAAACCATAAATCTCTTGTACAATACTGCTGATCTGATTGCAGCTTCCACTAATTTTCAAGCATGCACTTCTTTCACTGTTCATTGGTTTTTTTGTTGTTTTTATTTTTGTTTTAGGGAAATAAGCATACTTTTTTCACAAAGATCAGTCATTCTTTCACAAAGCTGATCAATGTTATAGATGATACAGGTTCTGGAACCATAAGTATGTAGGGCTATTATTGGAAGTAGGGTTTGATTGCTTTTCAGTTTCAGTATACCTGACATAAATCTCAAACTAGAAACAATTTTCATTTAGTTTAGTCAAATATTTTTGATTTAGTGAAGTCTTTTGCACAGGTGGGGCATAGCTGGAAGAAAGGGCATAGTTAATGTTGAAAGCATTCAAATAACAGTAGGAGTAAGCTTGAGTCCAAGGATTTAAACTAAGCCATCAATCAGTCAGTGTGTTCCTGCAGCTCTTCAGACGGGACACAACACAAGTGAAGATTCACCTCAGTGCAGTTCAGAACATTCAAGCTGGTGTTTTAGGGCTAAGCATGGCTTTAACATTTGTTCATTTGCATGAAGGTATTGACAGCCTTGTTAATTCTAATAATATGGCTATGTGTTGTGCTTTCTGTGAAACACTTCTGACAACACTTATTTTGGAGTCCCAGTGAGTGAGCATCTTGTCATACTTACGATTTGTTTCCTGCCAAATTTGGGAGCCTATGTGTCTAAGAGAAAATAGATAGGGATGACTGACTTTTTGAGTACAGGATGGAGACGCTGGCTCAGCCAAAAGCAGTCTGATCATGTTATTGCACAGAGTCATTCAGTGCCATGATGCCTCCATTCCCTTTATCCTCTAAAAAATTTAGAGCAACAATTGCTTCTTGAGAATGTTGGGTGATGGTCAAAATCACTGGTATACTGTTAAAGTTGTTCTCTCTGAAGTGCAAGAGGTGAGTAATGACTGTAGGGTCACAGCAATAGATAAATAGAGAATGATTTGTCAAAGGGAGAGAACCTGCAAAACCTGGTATTGTATCTCCCAGTCTAAATGTATTTCTCACTTCCCTGATACATAAGAAGGAACAGTTGCCTTTCATAGAAATTGGATTTTTATAAACAAATAATAATACTTCAGAATGGAAATTGAGCTGATTCCTAGCTGATTCTATTTCAAAAGGTTTGAGACTTCTCTACATTTATCAGTTGGAAGCTCATTCCCTGACATTACGCGGTTTTCCTCCCGCAGTAAGGGACTGCTGCACGAGCCCACATCTTTCTGAAGGGAAGCCCATTGCTCAGTGTCAGAGCCTCCTCTCCTGGTCGGCTGGAGGGGTAGCATCTGACTCCCGGAGCTGGAAATGTCAGCTTGCTTTTCCAGCCACTGAAATAGAATGGGATGAGAGATGGGGAACAGGGAAACGTTTGTTATTGTTGGCTGCATTTCATGTGATGCAATGCTGAAAGCTCAGTGCTGCTGCTCAGTGTTAGACATTTGCCCTTCACAGTCAGAAATGGGTTCTGAAATTCTGCATTGATCTGATTTTGACACTGAACTGGAGACAAAAAATAATTCTACAATATTCTCCCAGCAATAAACTGAATCAGAGGTTTTTTGTTTGTTAGTAAAGGGAAGAGCTAAATATGCTGATGAGGGGGCAGTAATTATTTAGAAGTACAGCCACTCCCTTAGACACTTGCTGTCTCATCCATTTTTTCCCTCACAACACAGGGAAAATAACTACCCTAAAACTATCCATGATATGAACTCAATATGGAGATTGCTAACCTGGTGCTGCTGGCTTCTTAAGAATTCTCATTCTGATTTGCCAGTATGCTGGTATTCCAGCTAGAGATCATTTAAGGAGCAAAATCATAACTCCATTTGTGCCAAAAGGGAGCAAAATCATCGGCCATCATTTTTTACAGCTGTCCTTGTAATTTTCCCTTTGCCTATTGTTACTGTCCAGTAACACCAAGACTATGAAAATGCATTAAGGCTAAGGAAATAAGTGGCATTTCTCTCAACAGCAGTTGAAACGGATACTTTACAATCAGCTCTCCTTGCATGTCCTTTTATCTTGGGGTGTAGGAAGAAACCCACAGTTAACTAAAAGCCACAGAGTTTTCAGGGTAACAAATGAATATAACTCCAGCATATCCTTTTCTTCTCTATTACATCTGTGTTTATTTTTTATTTAATAATTGTTTTGTCCCTCTGTGCTGGCATGTAAAAATGGTTTGCCCAAGTGATTACTTAATTTTTGAACATATTTTGCCTCTTTTTGAACACATTTTTAGAGAGAAGCCCTGTTTTCTGTTTTCTTAATGATATCCAGAAGTTTTCAATAGGCCACTGGAAGGGATCGTTGTTTGCTGTTTTCAGTTTTAGGGTATAATAACCAAAGTATGTATTGCAAATGTATTTATTTAAAAAGACATGGTCTGAAAATGCTTTTAGGATTATCTGTTTCTACAGCCTCAGGCAGCTATTAATGCCAGCTAAAATCTCTTCCTGTTTATCAATAAGAAAAATTGTCTTAGTTAATTTTATCTCCCTTACATTTTTGATTCAGCATGTCTTAAATGTGTTTAATGTTATGATTACTTATATCCTTAGACCTTTAGGGGTTTTTTTCAATAAATTTTAATTAATCAAGGCATATTATCTTGATTTTTTTTTCAAATGTATGCTCCCTAAATTTATACATGCAATATAGAAAAATCCAAAAGGGCAATAAAAATATTTTTCTTGTGAACCATAGTATCAAAATTAGTAAATTACATTAATGATAACCAATTCTAGCGAAAGCATAGAATCAGAGGCCAAATTATTCTCAGACTTGTATTTCATGCATGGTGTTAAAGATGATGGTTGCATTGCTAATGAATGAGGCGAAACATTCCACCACCTGCTCTTGAACTGGCTATTATCAAGGCCAGATTGTGGGGTCCTTTCCTGCTTCAGGATGATGTCCCCTGTCAGTCCCTGTCCCCTGAGCTGGACTGCAGCAAGCCTCTTAACTGTGAGCATTTTTCTTTTTTTTGATATCACCCCTTATTTTGGTTTCACTAAGGTGTATTTATAGTGAATCATTTATGAAAACTCAAGTATTGGACTGTGTTTTTTCCAGGATGAGTTTTTGGCAGATTGTTTTGAATCTGAGCACCAGCACAGACTTCTATGGGTATAGGTAATGTGGGAGAGATTCATTTGGGTAAGGCAATACCTGCTGCTCTCCCAGTCAGGAATATTATCTGGGACAGGGCTGTAGGATCACACACACTCTTACATTCTCAAGCACACATTCCCTCAAGTGGAAGTGAGGCAGGAATGATCAGCATGGGAGCAGCCTCTCCATGGAGCAGTACCTTTTCTTGAGTCCTGTTGGTGTCTCTGCTAACCCTGCTGCATGGCCTGATCAGCATGAACCAGAGCCCAGGAAAGCAGTGCATTATTTCCATAACCTGAAGTGCACTCACAGACAACAGAATGGTGTGGTTTAGAATCATTGTGTCTTTATAATAATGGCATTGACTTCTATGGTTATACATGATCTAAAATTATTCTTACCTCAAGACATTTTTTTTAAGATTTCTTAATTATCCTGGAAATTAATGGACAGTGTTGCCTTAATATGTAATTATTGCTGTGAGGTTGACTAGTAGCAAATGCTCTCTTAATGTTAAGCTTTATTTGTTGATTTCAACTAAAACCTAGTAAAAAAATGCCTGAGTTGGTTTTGCTTTCCTTATTTTGAAACAATGCATTTCTTCGTTGAAAGTCTTCCCTGAAAGTTTGAATGCTTTGGCCCCAATCTATTTATTGCTAGTTTATTACTATGTTTACAGCATTAATTGCAAATATGTTATTTTGCATGTGTTCTATGATTGCTCTTTTCTTTTTTTTCTTTTCTTGGCCTGCATGTTTGCTACTACAGGAACCTGCTTGGGAAATCAATGGCAACAGAACAACCTTCAGCCCTCTAACTAACACGGCGACTGGGCCTGTGGGTAGTGTTTTAGCAACCAATGGAACCTTTTCAGGCTACCTCAACCAGCAAGAGATCAGCCTTTCAAATAGCTCTACCTACCTAAAGACTACCACAGTTAGACCTTCCATGTCCTCTCAGTCTGTGACTCCTGACATTTCACCAGCCAAGAGCCCGTTAGGTTCCAAAGCAAGCCCTGCTTTGGCTGGTGGCAGTAGCCCTGCTCACCAGCTGAGCCCTGCAAGGCAGTATAACAACCCCATTGGCCTTTACTCGGCAGAGACCCTGAGGGAAATGGCTGAGATGCATAAATTGAGTCTCAACCGAAGGGCTTCAGAAGGTGGACTTCCTAGAGGGTAGGTAACATGGTAACATCTTTAATTATTTCAATAAGTAATGAACTTGCTGCGCAGTGAATGTAATGGTGCTTACCCTATTGTGCATTGTCTAGCAATCATTATTAAAGTCTGGATCAATAATTAAATTTACCAGTAGCCCCCAAAACATACCCACATTGCCATTACAGAATAATGGTTGTTGGTATGTGATGTGCAGCATGGATTGGCAATAGTCAGCAGAGCATGAGGGGGAACACTAGGACTGAAGTAACTGTACTCATCTCAGGGTTGTGACACTCAGCATTTCTAACTAATGCATGGAGTCTCAGAGAACCAAGTATTGCTGTCAGACATCAGAGCAGCTGCTATAAACCACACCTGATCTTTGGTGCTTTGCTAGAGAGAAATGGCTTTGACCAGCAAATCCAACATACCCAGCTACTGGAGCGTCCTGCTGTAATTCCTGCCTTAATGTGTTGGCTTTCCTATGCAAAATGAGTCAGAACTGCAATATTTTAAATCCTCTGGTTTGAAGAACGTCTTGCATCTGTTAGCTTTAATGTTAACTTTTCTATAACAAAGAATGATCTCCAGATACTGCCCAGATAGTTTGATCCCATGCTGTCAAGGTTTTCCATATTCCTATATTGCAGGTCATCTGTTTTATTAGTAGGTTTGTGAAGTGAAGAGCTTGGACTGCAGGACATGAGAAAAAACAGGGAGAAACAGGTTTTCCTAATTTTTTTGCCTTCATGTATAAATCATCAAGCAAATCTTATTTTTTAGTTTATTTGTGGTTTGGGGTTGTTTTGTTTTGTTTTTTTAATGAAGATAAATTTCTTGTTAGGAGTATGGGGAAAAGTGGTTTTTTGACACGAGGGGCTTGGCTATATAAGGAAAACCAGAAAATTCTGACAGTCCACTCAAGGTCTGATAGCAAATGCATATCTTCAAGTACTTTATATCCATTTGCAGCAACTCTTTGCAAAAATAAAACCAAGAGGTTTTAAGCTGTAGAAAAGTAGGGATATTTCATCCTATCAAAAGAGCATATACACCTGTTCTAAATGGTTCAAGCAATTTTAGATGATTCACTGCCACTTTCTTGAGCACTCAACATTAACAATCCTAACTTATCTGAGAAAATTCTATTCTCCTTTCTCATACTTGATAATTAAGTAAAGCAATTACCTTTAAAAAAATAATTTCAGTTAGTAAGCAAGATCAGCAAAATAAACCTCAGAATACTTGTATCTTAATTTACAGTTTCCTGAAGAATACCAGTTCTTGTCTTATTTCAATATAAAGAGTTTCCTGGAAGTATATCTTGCTGTCTTTTTCTCTGCTATGTTCATAATCTTCCTTAATACCTGCAGAGGTGAGGGTGAAGGGGCTGAATTTTGGATGGCTCAGCATTGTGACTGTTTTGTTATCAGAATTACAACACAGCTGCATCTATCACTCACCAAAGAGAGTCTGAGCCTTTCTATTCAGTTTGAATGAAATTTTAGGGAACTGCTGTCGGCCTTTACTATCTGGAACACTGATGAACAAACAAAAAAATAAAAAACCCTTATCCTGCTGTGCAGGAACATTCTGAAAAGATCGAAGAGTCCAGAAGTGCTAAATAAATGTGTCTTGTTTGGTAACTTCTCTGAGATTTAGAGAACTGTACATCTCTGTTGACATGCAGAGAAAATTCAGAGCTCAATAGTGCTATCATTCCCACTCCCACTTGACTGTTATCCATGAAGAAGTATCTTGCCTCCTGCTCTGTGGAGAAAAACATGGAACCTGTAACTATTTTGGGACTTGGTGACATCCATGATAGTCTCAATCTCACAGTGTGTATATGGGAATAAGGAAGCACTGTGAGCACTGAATAATCAGTGCTGGTCTTTACTGGGAGCATTCTTACTATATAATACAACATGGTTATGATATTGTGGTGCTCCAAAACAGAATTCATTGTGCTTTCACAAACATGCACTTAGCTGTATGGTAAAAGCTGCAAGAAAGTTCAAGCATGAGGAGTGATCTCAAGGTATGTTTCAGCTCTCTGCCCTTTTCACCAGATGATTTAAACTTAATAGTGTGAATTGCTGTTACAAGTTTAGCTAAACCCTTTGGAAAATCCTATCAAGAAGCTGAAATTAATTTTGAGATTACTTCCTTGATCTGTGAAGAATAACAAAGCATCTGTTTGTCTGATACACTTTACGTTTAAGCTTTATCACTCTGACCCAAGGTGCAAAATAAGATAGCATGGTAGGAGTGTGGAACGTGATGTGCTGAAAGCTCTGGAGTGTATGAATAAATATGAACAGTGAGTCATAGTTTGTAACATGCATCTTTTTCATTCCTGTGTAAGTTATTTTTCACACTGTAGGTCAAGGGCAATAAATACCTGTGCCACAAGTACGTGCCAGGTGGCTTGGGTTACTGGCTTCTTACTGTGTGACCTCTGTGAGCAGCAAGTTGGGTGTTCCAGACATGTCCCTATATAGAGTTAAACTAAAATTATGTGTGACTCTGAACTGGGAGGAATTTTCTCTTCACGTCCTAAACATAAGGAGATGCAAAGCTTTACTGTTTTTGAAGGAAGCTATAGCAGCCTCTTCACATCTCAAAAATCTTTACTGAGACATGACTACTGGGCTGTTCTTAGTGTGTGCACATAATGTTTCTTTTCTTTGGACGCATTTTTATATTCCTTTAATGTATTTTAGGGGTTTGGTAGTTCTGCCTTGAAAATGTTATTTTATATGTATGGTAGATGCGTGGATGAGTCAGAAAATTATACCGTTACACTTGGTTTCATTGCAAATAGTGTCCAGCTGTCTCTCATACACCTAAAATGGATATAGGATCACTGATGTGCTTACAGGCTGCAGCTTGTTCCTAATATATTTCTAACAGTTCCTGTGAGGACATTTGGCTTAATGTAGAGTTTATAAAGCTAGAAGAATATTTTCAAATCTGAGAGTCTGACCAGTAGCTGCAGAGGGTAATCTGTGGTTGCTTTACCATGGAAATGCAGATGTGCAAAGCCTTTACTGCAGCTTTGGCTCATTAGAGTCCTCTTAATCATGAAAAGTGCTGTTTGATGAGCCAAGGCAAAAGGGTCATAGGTAGGATATCAGAGGTTCTGCAAGGAAAAAGCAGGAGGGGCCAAATCCACTTGGAATGCCACTCTTTAACAGCGTAGCTTTGCTGTCCAGTATTTTGTATCAGTCCCAGACACAGAAATGCCAGAGCAGCAAGTTGGAATCCTCAGTGGCTGGTCCTGTCAACAGCATTCCATACAGCCAAATAAAAAGAAAAGTTTATTAACTGACCATGGATCTCTTCCTCTTTATTTTGGACAAAATGGGATTAATTAGTCTTCAACCAAGAAAAGAGCTGAACATGGGTATTCTAAGCTGGGGGGGAGAAGTTAAAATAAATAGCACAGCCCATTATTGCTATTTGTGCAACCACCACAAAGAGTTATTGGGAAGAGCACTGTAGTTCAGACTGGGCACACTCTGTTCTGCACTCCCAGCTTTATCAACTGTGTTATGGTGCTTTGGAATTGCTGTGCAAGCACCATCACTGGTTTACACAGAATGTATTCTTTGGATCTTCTCCAGCATGTAAAAGACTTAAAAATCAGTCTTGCAAAACTAGCTCTGAGGTTGGCCTGAGAACAGATGTTATCCCTGAATATTCAGTATCTAAGAGAAAAATATAGTCTCTACCACTCATTTACTATTTTCGGTATGAGAATATACTCTGAAAATCCTCCATTTTTCCCTCTGCTACCTCCTCCCTTCACTTTGGTAGTAGTACTTTTAAGGATGCAGAGCGAAAGGATCATGTTCAACAGTCAGCCAAAATGCCATGGTACCCTACTAAGTCCTGGTGGATCAACTATAATCCCTGCATTTTTTCCTTTCTTAATCATGTTGGCATTTTTAGGCATACATTTACTTTTTATTCTTATTTGTAGACTTTTCTATTCTTATCTGTTGACTTTTTTTCTATGTGGTTGGTTTTGATGTTGTTTGTTCTCTTTCTCTTCTTCTAGGTGATAACCAACACTCCTGCCAAGTTAGTATCACCTCTGTGTAGTGCCAGATATTTGTGTGAAGCTGTGTGTGTGAAGATGTATTTTCTGGGGTAGCATGATCCCCTGTGTTCCTGCTGTGTCTGCTTGCAAGTGCAAATATTTTTTTAAACATCTGCTTGGTGTGGCAGGTGCCCTGCGCTGCCCCTGCTGTCCAGCAGTGCTCCCGCTTGGCGTTTCTTAGTGATGCTCTAATGCTGTGAGTGGAGCTGCCACCTGAGCCTGCCCCAGTTCTTCTAAAAACTTTTAGGTGGTTTTGCTTCTATGGGCAGGTTTAAGTCCTCTTGAATCTTTAAGTCATCTTCATGCCCTCAGAGTTTGGAAAGCGTTATCTGAGCCTTTTTTTGCGTGTTATTAGTAAAGTACTTTTAGCTTCAATGTTAAATTAATTTCTAAAGTCTGCTAAAATTCAAATTTAGGTTGGAGTAAGATACCAATATGGGGGAAAAAAAATCTGTGACGTGATTTACCTTGATAAATCTATTGCCCAAAAAAGAAATAACTATTGACTTGAAAATGTGATTTATCTGCTTTATTTAGGATACTTCAGAGAGTCCTCAGTTTTGACCTTTAGTTTTCTAGGGGCAGAGGATTGTCTCTAAACTCTTGCTTTTTGCCTCTGACCTGAGTGTTGTCCATAAATTGCTGGAGACTGGGTTAAACTGAGTATAAAATAAATAATTCTAATAGTTAAATGTCAAATTTAAACTGACAGTACAAAGTTAGGAGTAGTAGAATACATAGAGTTGAAATAATATTTAGTGCATATAATTTACATTGATCTTGCATTCTCTGCAAGAGAATTGATTTCAGTGAAATGTGGGTGTGGTGATACAAGTCCTTTGGAGTAAAAAATACTAGCCAGTTTACACTAATAATTATTCTGACAAAGTTGTCTTAGAAAGCAGAAGTCACTTTATAGGGTGTTCTTAATCTTACTTGCTTTGGGATTTATTTTTCCTGATTCTTTTGTAGCTTAGGAGAAAGATCCCAGTCATTTTGCAGAGATGATGTCTCTGCAGCCTTACCTCTGCCACTTTGTCCTAGAGTCCAGCACACCTTACAAGCACTAATATCTTCTGTTTGCTTCCAGTGTTAGAAAAAGGACTCAGCAGTTGGCAATCTGTACTTTTTTCTGTTATTTTTAGCGGAATCCCATTAACTTCACTGGTAGTTTTGCCTTGGTGTATGTCATGTGACTAAAACCTCTTCAAAGACATCACTAAAATTGTTTAAAGACCACAAGTGAAAGCCCAGATGACTCCTGCTGCTACCATGAGGGAAGTTTAGGCTGTTCTGACATTAGTAGCTTTGATTTCTGTAACTGACTATGGAAACAAATTGCTTAGAACATTATTCTTTAAAGGTGGCATATTTAACCTCTTTCCTTTCCTTCACACAGTCTTCTCAGATCTTGGCTTTAGAATCTCTTTAGTACTTCCAACAGGATGAAAGAAAGATAACACTAAATTCAAGATCTTGAGGACCTGTGTGTTTGTAATTATCATATG